>NC_072047.1:4309726-4630280 GCF_027791375.1 Indicator indicator
CCAGCACCCTCACACCAAAGAATTTTCTCCTCCTGTTCAGATGCAGCCTCCTGGGTTCCAGTTTATGCCCATTAGCCCTCATCCTGCCACTGGGCACTGCTGACCAGAGCCCAGCCCCCTTTTCAAAATAAGCCAAAAACTGCTTCACAAAAACTGAAACTTCTTATAGTTGTCAAATGAGAACTCTGAGCAACTGTTGTCAGCCCCCAGAAAATTATATAAAAATAAACTTCTTAAATTGCTAAACTGTTTCATTTTCAAATTTCATGATGAAAAAACCATTACTTTTTATTTGGAAGCATCTGCTTCAGGGAAGAAAATAAACACAATGATTTAAAACCCCTTAAAAATAGGGAAAAACAGATTGGTTTGATTCACTTTGTCAAATGTCAAACTTCATTTAAAGCACAAAGTGCTTGCAGCCAGCAGCCCTCTTTCTGTCCTCTAAGAAATCCAAAACTGGCCTTTGTCTAGCAAAGAATTATAATTACTTAGCCATTATAAATTCATCTGTGTCAGCATTGGACCAGGCTGCCCAGGGAGGTGGTGGAGTCCCCATCCCTGGAGGTGTTCAAGAACCCTGGGGCCAGGGTTTGGTGGCCATGGTGGGGTTAGGTTGGTGTTGGACTGGAGGAGCTTGGAGGTCCTTTCCAACCCAAACAATTCCCTGAATCTGTGTATTTAAAGGAAGACACCAAACTCCCAGCTGGTCCATTTTCTCTTGGTTTGGCTGCTGTGCAGCAGGCTGAGTACTAAATTCCCTCCAGGATGGGAGATTTCTGGAATGCACAGGTGGGGGGAATGTAAACTGAGCCCTCCAGCCCAGCCTAGAGCCTTCCTAATGGTTCTGAAGCACAAAGCATGCCAGGGGAGCCTCTCATTCTGCTCCTCCTGCCTCTGCCTGAGTCAGAGGTGCTCAGCAGGCTCAAGCTGAAGCCTGGATGGGTGTGAGAGCTGGGGAGAAGGCTTACAGGGGTTGTGTAGTGCTGTCAGACATAAATTCCCTCTCTCACCACCAGATGCATTAAACCACTGAGCTCACAACTGCATAAAATTACCACAGGCATTAACTCTGTGCTAACTCAACCCAGAGCAAGGAAAGATCCTGTTCTGTCCTGTTCTGTTCTCTGTCCTGTCCTGTCCTGTCCTGTCCCTGGCCACCATTGAGAAGAGCCCAGCCCCATCCTCTTGCCCCCCACAGCTCCTTTAGCTCTTGCTGAGCATTGCTCAGCTCCCCTCTGGGGCTGCTCTTCTGCAGGCTCTCAGCCCCAGGGCTCTCAGCCTTTGCTCCTCCCAGAGCTGCTCCAGGCCCCTCAGCAGCTTTGCAGCCTGCCCTGGACTCTCTCTGCAGCTTGCACAGGGCCTGCTGCAGCCTTTATGATCCTCTTTATGCACTTGGCACACAGCAGTGGGACAGAGAATCTGTGCAGACACCCCCAGTCTGATCTAACCTGGCACTGTCTGTGTTCTTAGGGGACACAATAAAAAGCAGAGCAATAACAGACTCCAGGGGAAAAAAAAAATCCAGGAGAAAAAAAAAAAAGGCTGAAAATTAAAATAAAACCATAAAAACTGCAATAAATTCATTTCCCCCTCATGTGTTGCAATATGATTTTATGTGCAGCATTAAAACTCCAACATGAGTTATCCTTGCAAGCCTTGCTTGGAAGTGACTGCAACTGGAGACAGGCAGCTGAAATACAGCAGTGCTGGGGGATGAAACCAGTTTATATCCATCCTAATTACAGCCATAATACACTCATTTGAACTACCCTAGGTGTTATTTAGATGTATGCTGTCCATTCTGTCTAAAATAAATGGAAATAAAAGTATAATGCATAGCTGAAAAATATACTCTGGGCCCAGTGCTGTATCTCAGTGACAAGTGCTTAAAAAAAAAAAAAAGAGAGGAAAAAGAAAAGGCTAAAAGTAATAAAAATTACTGCTAGAAAAATCGAAGTGTTCCATTCCTAGATTTTTATGGGGGCAATAAAAAATGAACAAGCAGCTCTAGTTAAGCTGGGCTGATGAAGTGATATACTGCCAGGAAGGCATTCAAGGTTGTGTTGAAACAGATTTAAAATTGATATATATCAAATACAATAATTCTGGTGCATATTAACTAGAGCTGAGGTAGAATGCTGCTGCAGGATGATTGTAAATTAAATTAAAAAGTGAATTCTGAGCTGGACAAAATTTGCCATCTGAAGGAGCCTGGAGGAGGCTGTCAATAGCACTTCTAACTTCTGATGTGGTGCTCTGGAGCAGTGCTGGAAACTTACTTGCAGGAGTTGCAGGAGTGACAACTTCTGCCACTGGAACTCTGTCATTTCTCTAATCATAGAACAGACTCCTAGAATGGTTTGAGTTGGAAAACTCTTTAAGCTCATCCAGTCCAGCCACTAGCCCAGCACCACCATGGCCATCAAACCATGGCCCCAGGTACCTTGCCCCAGGTTCACCTTTCTTGCACACCTCCAGGGATGGGGACTCCACCACCTCCCTGGGCAGCCTCTGCCAATTCCTGACCACTCTTGCAGCAAAGAAATTTTTCCTCATCTCCATCCTAAGCCTCCCCTGGCACAGTTCCAGGCCATTTCCTCTCCTTTTATAACCTGACACCAACCCCCACCTCACTCCAATCTCCTTTCAGATCTCCCCTCAGCCTCTTCTTCTCCAGAGGATGCTCCCCAGCCTAAGACACTCTTGAGCCAGTTCACAGTGCAGAGCACTGAGGCTTTCCCTGTCCTGGGGTATGCTGAGTTATTAGCAAGGTTATGAACTTGCCAGTTAGAGTGCTGGACAGGCCCTGTCCCCCTCCCCTCTGTGAGCTGCAGACTGCTTCCCACCTAAGGTCCCATGGAAGCAGCCTGTGTGCATCCTGTCAGCTATAGCATCCACCAGCCAGGACCTGGCCAGCTCTGCAGACACAGAGCTGCCTCTGACCTCCACTTCCAGTCTCAGGCAGCTCAGACCTATACTTAGGTCTGATTTCTTCCAGCCATGGGAAATGGAATATTCCCAGCCCCTTCCCTACTGCAGGAGCCTTTTACTTTCTTTTTTTTTTTTTTAAGACTGCAATAAGCTGCCCTCAATTCCCCCAGCCACACCAGCCAGGTGCTTCTCCTCCCATAAACTTCTGGGGTACAGCACAAAGCTGGGCTGGATCCCTGTGAGGCAGCAGGAGATTGAGCTGTCACAAGGAGGAGAGGCACTCTGCTGGCTGCTGTAGGACAGGGTAGGCACTTGTGGTGCTGTGATTTAAAAAGGAATTATAGAGGAGTGTTATAAAGGTACTTTCCCCCCTCCCTCCTTCTCCTTTAGTGTTACTGAATCTCTTGTGATTCCATTGCCATGTGACAATATATTATTAAAGCCCAAGCTCCAGAGTTCTTTGAATGGGAGGGAGAAAAGAGGACACTTTCAATCCTCATAACTGCACAAAAAGGCTGTGAATCACAAACCTCCACAGACCATAAAGCAGATAATTTCCATCATTTTTAATGCAGCCCTGCAAATATTTGAGCCTTGCAGAGAAACTACCAAACAGCAATGCAGAGGTAAATAGAGGAGAATGTGAGACTGGACCAGTTCCTACAGGACAGCTTCACTGACAGTATGAACCGGGAGGCAATAAAGCCACCACGGTCTGGAGGCTACCTTCACCTTCTGAAGCTTCTGAACTTTTGTGTTGGAGGAGCTGGAGAGAAGTTTCTTTTGCATTTGCTCTCCTTTTAGGGAGCTGTAGAGAGCAATGAGGTCTCCCCCAGCCTCCTCTACTCCAGACTACACAACCTCAGGTGCTCCTTCTGCTCCTCACCAGACCTGAGCATGCCCTGGCTCATCTCCAGCCCCTATCAACCAGCACCCCCAGGTCCTTTTCCACCAGGCAGTTCCCAGCCACTTTGCCCCGAGCCTGGAGTGTCCATGGGACCCAGCACTTGGCCTTGTTAAACCTCACACAACTGACTTTAACCTTCCTCTGGTCAGGAAGTTACTCAGTGACATAAATCCTGATTCCAAACACAAAGTCCACAGGGACACCTCCACTGGAGCATCATCAGAACAGCACCAGCAAAAGCATCACCAGCACAGAAATGTCCCTGCACACCTTCCTGGGCTAGGCAGTGCTTGTGGAACTGATGGCTTGCTGTAAGATCATAGAGGATAGAGGTGGTTCAGCTGTAGGTATGAAATAAATATCACAGTCTGGAAGATCCAGACAGAAAATACAAAGGTTTGGAGATCACAATGGAGTAAAGCAGTGTGTGGATAAGAAATCAGCCTTTTGAAGTCAACCAAAGG
This sequence comes from Indicator indicator, assembly GCF_027791375.1. NCBI lineage: Eukaryota > Metazoa > Chordata > Aves > Piciformes > Indicatoridae > Indicator > Indicator indicator. The sequence goes on from NC_072047.1 coordinate 4,314,032, forward strand.
GATTAAATCAAACCCTGCAAGAAGACAAGTAAATGATAAATGACACAAGGCTGTAACTAAACTAAATCTTTGGTGTCTAAATGAAACATAGAGCGCTGAGGAGATTATGCAAATTGAAATGAATCAGACTGAATCAAGACTTAGAGCTGACCTGGAGAGTGAGGGAACATGCGGCATTCTAAAGGCCTCTAGAGCAATTAGACAACCTGGGGTGGAACAGTAGGGCAGAGGGTGTTTGGCCTCCAAGAACAAGGGGGTGAGCTAAAGGGGAGGGGGGAAGCCATTTCCAGAGCTGCCACAGGGCCACTGGGGAGGAGGGGCAGGAAAAAGATGAGAAAAGCTGTACAGGACATGCATTGTGGCTTGCTCAGTGAAATCCAAGGATGTCCCTAAGCCAGGTGGGAGCTCAAAGCCAAAACTTACTGAGATTCTTCATCCTTGGTACTGCAGAAATGGCACTGCAGCTGCTGTGTCCTGAAAGCCACTTCTGTCCCTGGCAGACAGCTGCTCTCTACAACTCCCTGAAAGGAGCTTGGAATGAGCTGGGGGTTGGTGTCTTCTGCCTGCCATCAGGTGATAAAAGAAGAGGAAATGGCCTGAACCCAGGGGATGGTTAGGTTGGAGATGAAGAAAGATTTCTTTGCTGCAGGATTGGTCAGGGATTGGCAGAGGCTGCCCAGGGACGTGGTGGAGTCCCCATCCCTGGAGGTCTTCAGGAAAGGTGTGGCCATCGCACTTGGAGCCATGGTTTGGTGGCCATGGTGGTGCTGGGTTGCTGGTTGGAATGGATGAGCTCAGAGAGCTTCTCCAACCTTAATGATTCTCTGAATCTACATCTTTGAAAGTGGCACTAAACTGGATTGTTCTGCATTGTTAGGTCTGCTCACTGCCTCTGGAGTGCAAAGCTGGAGTCAGAAGAGTTTCAGAAGAGTTCAGATCTTGACTTCTGGTTTGTTCCTCCTCTCTCAGTCACTGGGATAACACCGCACTGCCAGTCCCACGACAGGAACAGCTACAGGCAAGTGAAGCAGTGAGTTAAATGATCCACAATGAGGCTGTATTTACCTTCCCCACTCAGAGCAGCAATTACAAATCACAACCCAAGAGCCTTTTGACCTTTAGAAGAACTGATGCAGCCCTCTGCAAGCTGAGCAGCCCAGCTCCCCACAACCCAGGGAAGGGAAGGATGAGAGTCAAGTGCTCTACTTAGCTGCAGAAGTATTTTCCTAACTAAAAATGTGCAATCTTCACCCCACTGAGTGGTGTCACTGGGGCTGCTATCATGGAGCTGCCATTGCTGCACTGTCACTGTGGGGTTGATCAGGAAAGGCAAACACTTGGGGATCCACTGGAGGATCAGTTTGGTTCCCAACTGCCCTCAGCTCCTGCTTTTGTGTTGTGTTTGTGGCTGTTGGGGTTCTGAGGACAAAAAGGAAGATCACTGACATTGGAGCTGGCAGGGATAAGAAATGCTTTTCTCAACAGGAGTCAAGTCTGATGCTCTGATGATCACCAGACATTAATCCTGGCTTTTGTGGCAGCCAGTGACAAAATTCTCATTGCCTTGAACAGGGTCAAGAAGTCCAGAAGAAGAGCAGCGGGCAGGAAGGGGCAGGATCTCACCCAGACAGACTTCCTCATTCTGAAAACACCCTGAGGAGTTTCTGCCCCCCCCAACAACACCCAAAAAGAAGCAAGGAAATTCCCCACAGCTGAACATCTGAAGTGAGTCCACAAACAGCACAGACACAGCTGATCTGTGTTTGCAGAACTCATGACAAAAGGTTCAGCAGCCACTGTGGCATAAACAGAGAGGGACAGAGGGAGTCAAACAGATTCAAGTCACCACATAGATGAAAATGAGAAGATCCTGAATTGCTTTTGAAAGGCTGGTTCAGTGTCATGACCTGTGGAGGGTAAGGTGCAAGTGGATGTTTGTGCAGCCAGAGCCTCTGGTAGCTACCAGGCACAGAATTGATACCAGAGACTTCTTTGCTGCAGGGCTGAGTCACTGAACTCAGCACAGTGCTGCTGTTACCCAGCCACAGCCACTGCTGCTTTGAATTCTAGCAGGAGCAGCTTCTTTCCCCCCACCTATGTTAAACCAAACAAGCATGGGCTGGAGAATGAGCACAGGGAGCTGGTGAAGGGTCAGGAGAAGAGGTCTGGGGAGGAGCAGCTGAGGGGATTCCATTCCCCACCACTCTCACCAGCTTTGCCCCCAGCGAGGAGGACTTCTCTGCACTTGTTCTGCCTTGTCCTTCATTAACCTCTGCTCCTCTTGCATTCCTTCCCCCAGCCTTCCCCATTTAAATTAAACACCTTGAGGACATCTTTCATACCCTGGCCATCCATTAGCACAACTGCATCCTGCTCTCAAAGTCTGCTTCCTCTGGAGGCAGAACTATTTCTGCTTTTGGGTGAGTTTGCCTTTAGAAGTCCCTCACTCCTGAAGAAGATGGAGTTGTTTTCTTTAGCAACAACCCTGCTCACCTCAGTACAATCAAAATGCATAATTGCCAGCCTTAAAGCCATCATTTGCATGAACACTGTGAAGTAAAAGATCTTCTGCATGCAGGCCCAAAGGGTGGCCTCAGCAGTTGTGTCTTCTTTTAGGTGGGGCAGGGAAAAATATTGCTGAGCGCATCCATCACTGCTGACCATCCCTGAGCAGAGCTTCTCTGATTAGATTTGGGAGCTGGCAAGGAATTGACTTTATCTCCCAACTCCATTTCCTGGATAATGTTATTAATTTATTCATTAAAACGTTATCAAATTATTGGAAAGAAATCTCCATCCTGAGCGTTAGATAACAGCAGCTCTGCTTCCCCTTGCCTCGAACAGGACTTTTAACCAGCAATATTGTTTAGTGATTTTATTATTAGCATTATTCAATTCAGCTCTGGCTTCTTGGCTTCTTCTAGTTCTATTTTTTTTTTTTTGGTTCCTTTCCTCCCCTCCCCTTTCTTTGCACTCTGTTTACACTTTTTAATGAGGTTTTAATCTTCTCTGACATGTTTATTCAGGTTATTTGTTTTACAAAAGGAAAGGCCCTTAAGTATAACTGAGGAAATCAATGCTCTTTTTTTTTTTTTTTTTTTTAAGAACCTGGCTCCAAATCTCTTTCTAATTCTCCTTTTCAAATATTCCTCAGCCCAGAGGAAGCCCAAAAAAAAAAAAACCAAAAAACCACAAACCACAAAAACAAACCAAAAAACCACACAGGGGTTTGGAGAATGTATGCAAGGAGGTGAGAGCTTTTTAGATTAATTCAAGTAAAACTGCAATTCTTTTGGAGGAGCTGAGAATTCTACCAATCCTCAGAAGAATAATTGATTGCAAAATTAACTTGAGCCTGCAGAGATTCACAGATGAACTTTTAAATCATTTTTAAAGAAAGAAATCCTCCAGGAGCATGGCAAACCCTAAGCTGGCACTGGTCAGAGCAAAGCAGCATTCCCTGGCAGCAAGCAGTGTCCTTTGCCATCCTGTCCCTGCAGTCTCTGCACAGCTTCTCTGGTTTGCTTTTAAAGGGGTCAGGATGTCAGGGATGTGCTGGGGGGACCAGCCTGGGAAATCCAGCTGCAGCAGCTGGCAGTGGTTGGATCTGATCTGAATGCCCCAGTGCTAACTGTGGGTTGTACCTGTCAGGCTGTTACCTGGACTGAGAAGCCTCCAAGTGCTGCAGAATCCTTGGGACTGCTGGCAGGGCCGTGGCTGCTGTTTCCACCCCATGAGCAGCAGCAGCAGGGGAAATGCAGTTGGGTACAGCCCTGGCTCCAAGGGTGCCTGCCTCACCCTGCCAGCCATGGAGGATCCCTGTCCTGTGACACTTGTCATGCTGGGTCTACAGCTCACTGCTTTGGCTGTAAGATAATTAATAAGATGCTTCCCATTTAATTTGCTGAGCAGCAGCAGTATTTAAAGCACATTAATGTAGTCAGGCTTAATTTACTCTTTTTTTTTTCCCTTTTCCCCATGACTTGCAATCATTTTTCACTATCCTCATGCTAGTTAGTTATTATTTTGTAAATGAACTACTTCCTTTAATTTAGTTTCAGATTTAATTGTTCCTTATTGGAAATGTCAGCTTTCACAGTTCATTAATAAGGGCACTGGTGGAAGGAAGGCAAGGAAAGAAGTGAGGATAGGGAGAAATCAACTTCTCTGGCAAGTAATTAGGAGCTTTAGTTAATGTTGTGTCCATCTATTTGTTTTAAGTCTCTCCTGAACCTTTATCTGTAGATTAGCAGTACTGGAGATATTTGTTGGAATTCACCAGCCTGGCTTCCCTGCCAGACAAAGACAAACTCTGCAAGCCTTGGGCTGCTGAGGCTCTCCTCCCAGCTCAGCCGGCACAAGGGTTCTGAGGTGGCAGTCAGCCACCTTCCTGCGACAGCAGCTTCAGTGTTCAGATGTAAAAATGGTTCTTCCAAAGAGCATCAAATGCTGTGCTGAGAACCTGCCTGAGCACCAGGGCTGGGACTTCCTGGGGGCAATCCATTCTGGAATGCTTTTGGACAATCACAGAATGCACTGGGTTGGAAGGGACCTCCAGAGGTCGTCCTGTCCAAGCCCCCTGCAGTGAGCTGGGACATCCCTAACTTGGTGGCTCAGAGCCCCATCAAGCCTGACCTTGAATGTCTCCAGGGATGGGGCCTCCACCACCTCCCTGGGTAACCTGTCCCAGTGTTCCACCACCCTCCCAGTAAAGAGCTTCTTCTTAAGGTCCAACCTAAATCTCCCCTGCCCTAGTTTCAGACCATTGCCCACTGGTGCTATCTCCACAAGCCCTTGGCAGCAGCTCCTCTGTGGGGTACCTGTACTTGTGGTCAGGAGCAGAGAGAAAGAGAAAATATTTTGTGTTTGAGGACTCTGACTTGCTTGGACCATGAGACTTGAGCTCAGAAACCATCCCTGATTTCCAGAGATGCAAACCACTTACTACTTTGATTTGCTTCAAACAGGGAAAAAAAAAAAAAAAAAAAAAAAAAAAAAAAAAAAAAAAAAAAAAAAAAAAACCCAGAGAACAGAAGAGCTCCAGGAGGTGATGGTCTCATGTTCCCCAAGTGCAGAGCAGGGGACTAAGAGGGGTATTGAGAGGCTTCAAGTGGTGATTCAGATCCACCTTGAGAGTTTAAGAAAACTACAATATAAATGCAAACTATTTCAATAATAAACACTCAGCTGTACAAACGACCATAATCTTCATTTCTTGCCTTCCCAAAGAGCAAAGACAAATCTAATGCAGACACTTAGCAAGGGGAAATTACCTCAGCTTGGAGAGGCTGAGAATGGAGAATTCTACCCTGGTATTTTCCTGGATGAAAGCTCCCATGCAAGTGTAAATTATTATCATTAAAATAATGAATTCTTGCTTGCTTTAAGGCTTTGCAGCTCACTTTGGAATTGAAAAGTGCTCTCTGCTCAATGAAACTCAGGGGGGTAATGTAAATTTTTCCACAGCTTTTAGTCTTCTGCTACATTCTACAGACACATGATCAGGAGGCAAATGCCCATTAAAGAGGCTTATGAGTAAGCACCCAAAGTGTTTGGCTTCCAGTTACACCAGTCTCAGGATGCTCCAGGAGTTCATTGCTGCTGAGGATCTTAATTCAAGCTCAGCAGCTCAACTCTGGGTCAGGCAGAGAGTCAGAAGGCAAAGAGCTCTGAGATGCCCTGCACCAGGCATCATTTCCAGTGCTGTCAAACAAGCCCCAGGACAGATCAACGCTCAGCAGGAGCTAAAGGGTGGAGGCCATGGGGCTGGGCTCTTTTCAGTGGTGCCCAGGGATAGGACAAGGGGCAGTGGCCATAAACTGGAACCCAGGAGGTTGCACTTGACCTTAAAGAGAAAATTCTTTGGCGTGAGGGTGCTGGAGCCTGGAGCAGGCTGCCCAGAGAGGTTGTGGAGTCCCCTTCTCTGGAGACTTTCAAACGCAGCTTGGCCATGATCCTGAGCAACAAATCAAACACTGCAAACTATTTTGGGTTGTACAAAATCCTAAAGTCTCTTCCTTGGCCAAGGGCCCTGTGGTTGGTCTTTGGAGCCTGCACAGGTAATGAGCTGATTTGAATTAGGTTTGGGAATAACAGGTTTGAAATAAGAGCTTTTTGAATATGCTTTGACATAAAGCCTGGATGGTTTTATTTATCTGCACATCCAGGATTCAAAATGGAAAGGGCCACCTTTGACCATCATTAAATTTGCTTTAAGAATTATTATTCATGAGAATAGCTTCCAGGACTTAGTTTATCAATGATAAACAGATTTAATTAGCATAGTAGCAGGATCAGGAGTGGGCCACCTGCAGAAGTTATTAGACTATAACCCACAACTCTGGAGCTGACTCAATCCCTTAATTACAGCAATCAATTGACAATAATATGGCAATTGTGTGCCCTGCTTTGTAAAGGGGTCAGACCAAATGATGGAATGAGCTCTTCTCAGCCTTCAAACCTAAAAATAACCATTTATTAAGGTAGCTAATAGGCACCTATTGGCTGGGCCGAGCCTAGGAGCCAAGCAGGCTGAGTCAAGCTGAAACAGAACTTGCCCCCCACTGCCCCAGGGGTGTCTGGTTCAAGATGCTGTTTAGGGGATGGAAATTGGTCAACTTTTTGTTTGTCTCTGCCCTCCAACACCCTCCAGCTTTACAAGAGGTGTGAAAACCTTCTTTGTCTTCTTGTGCAACCCTGTGGCAATCTCAAACCCATTGCCAGGATGGGAAGTCAGCAGCTTGTCCTTGTTTCTATTAATCCTTTAGAAACTAATTAGAACTGAAAACTGAACTCAGTTTTTCTTTGGAGGATTTGGGAGAGTTCTTTTGGCATTCAGCACAATTTCTTTGTACCTCTAGCACATCACATTTACCACGTTAATTCATCTATCAAATGCTGTCCCACCCTTCCTCCAATCATTTCTCTCTTTTGGTGGCTGCCCTGTGTGCCAGGGAATGCTTTCAGGTAGGGTAGTGAGCTGTGCAAACCTTGTCTACAGAGTGATCCCTTGGTGACTGTTTCTGGAGGATTCTCTCTGCTCACTAATGTTCCCTAACTGCTATAATTTGATTGCTTTGTGTGCTGAAAACGATAAAAATGTTAATTAAAAATAAACAAAGAAGAGCAAGGGGATCCGGACCCCTCTGTTGACAGAAAATTGTAACCGGAGAGCTTCCCTGTAGCAAAGGCAGCCGAAGGTGTTGTAGATGCTGCTGTGATGCTCTGCAAGCATCTCCCACAAACAAAAGGTGCAGAGTGCTTCGCTCGAGTGCTCACAGATCTGTGCCGACTGAAGGAGCTGCCTAAAGGAGGAGACAGAAAACGATTCAGAAGATAAGGATCACCGTTTCCAGCAGGGTCTGCAGGGGTGGTAATTGCAGAGGATAAAGTGCTGGGCTGCCGTAGTCACCTCCTCGTGTCACCTGCCGTGCTGGTGCCCCAGCACAACTCTAGCATGAATCCTGACTGTAGGCAGAAGCCAGGCTTGGTACCTGCTCCCCAGCCACCCCACGGAGCTGCATTTCATGCAGCAGCTTTTCTGTCATTGGGGGGAAAAATCCTGACTAAATGTTCCTCTATTCTGGAGCCTTAGTGAAAGAATATCCCTTGGCATCTAAAAAAGGGCAGGCAGAACTAAGAGGAAAGCTGAGTAAAGCAACAGGGCAGGTGAAAGTCAATCCAGGGAGTCTAAAATGTGTTTTCCAATGATTAGGGGGAAAAAAATATGAAATTGATTGTCAGCCTGCAGTTGTTCCTGAGCCTTCAGAAACAGGGAGAGCAAATCTTTTGTGGGTGCTGTTTAGAGTGAGGTATCTGGCATCCAGCAGGCTGGGTGCCTCCATCCACAATCAGTCATTCTGCTCTCTAAATGCTGACCTGGTGGTCAGGTTTTGTGTGGCAGCAGCCTGTGAGGGGTTGGGAGGGAGGGTGGCAATTATGGGAATGTGTGAAACTCCTTCCCTCCCCCTGCAATAAAAGGAGTGGAGTGACATCAAATTTAGATTCTCTGCACAGAAATTTCATATGCACACACCATCAGAACTGCCTGGAAGGAAAAATCAGTTATTTTCTTCTTTTTTTCCCCCTAAATCCTTTTTTTTCCTTATCAGCTGCAAAATGTTACAATAATAATAATAAAAAATAATAAAAAAATCATCTCGGGGGTGAACTGAAGTCCCAGAAGGTACTTGTCAAGGAGAAAAATAATTGTTAGGCAGAGCTGATTAAATAGCAATATTTCCACAGAGTCTGAAGCGCTGGCTGAGGACTCATCCAGGAGACGTTAGCCTCAGTACTCTTGTCCTGAATGGCTGAATGTGCTCAGGAAGAGGCTCTGAAGAAGCTGGTGCCACATCTCCCTCCCCCTCAGCCATGCTAATTGTTTATTAGCATACAAAAGAACCGATGACCTTTTAAATCCCACGCTTATTGTCCCTCCCAGGCAGCAGAAATGAGCCTTGGCACAGCAACCATTGCTTGGCTGCTATTTATTTTTAGGAAGGTAACCTTTTAAGCGCTGAACTCTTCATCAATAGCGTTTCAGAGTCTATATTCAATAGCTGTGGAGTTAAGGGCTGTGGTATTTTGCTTCTCCAGCTAGGGCTCCAAAATTAACTGCAAGAATTAAGTGTTAAGGTAGAGCTGCACAAACAGGAGCACTGCAGGGCTGTAGAAGCAAGCTGAAGAGTTCTGAGGTGTTTCAGATCAAGCACCAGAACCAGACATTGCTCTGTGAGCTTTTTGAAGGGTTCACAGAACCCCTCTGAAGAGTTCCCAGAATTTCTGTCCTGCAAGAGTGCTCAGGGATTGGCACAGGCTGCCTGGGAGGTGGTGGAATACCCATCCTTGAAAGGATTCAAGAAACCTGTGGCCACAGCACTTCAGGCAAGGCTGAGGCTCACTGAGGAGGAAGGGATGGCTGGAACAGAGCTGGGGCTTGCCCTTTCAGCTGCTCAGATGTTTGGCCAGAGTAACATTTCAACCTCCAAACACAACGTGAGACTTGGACTCTCGTGAGGTTCCAGGGAACTCCAGACCCTTTGGAGCCAGGTGTGGGTGTCAGGAGGGTGGGGCTGGACTCCACTGATTGTACAAGGGCTAACGAGCACCAAATTGAACACAGGAGGTTTCACTTGAGCTTAATGAGGAACTGCTCTAGTGAAGACAGCTGTGTTCTGGTTTGCTTTGAGCACGATGGAGGACTCGAGCAGGCTGCTGAGAGGAGTGTTGGGAGTCTCTGTATCTGGAGTTGTTCACAACTTGCTTGGATGCCATCCTGTGTAACCTGCTCTGGCAAAGGGATTGGACTCAATGATCTCCATAGGTCTCTTCCACCCCCCACCATCCTGTGAATGTGGGTAAGATGTTTTCCTTGTCAGGTCTTCTCCATACAAGAGTGCTTGCTCTTCAGACGCTGCCTGGCAGCTGTGCTGTGAGGTGGCTGTGCACAGGATAGGGCTGCCTGGTGCATGCAGAAGGTCACTTGGCTCCTGCTGGGGAAGAAGCTTGGCTGGTGGCTGTAGTTCTGCTATGAAACTGGAACAGCAGGGAGAGGCACCAGGGCTGTTTGTATCTCTGGGGTGGAAGCTGCTTTGGAAGGCAGCTGGTGCAGGATGAGGAGCAAGTGAAGTGTGTGCAGTGCCAGCATCAGATGGACTTTGGGGAGTCAGAAAAAAGACCTTGTGAACAGAAGAGCATCTGGAAATTCACTTCCCAGTCAGGAAGCAGCAAGGTGTCCTGGTCCCTGTTCCCTGCAGGTGTTCTGTGTGCTAGCTGCTGCTTGTATTTTCACTCCACGAGTCAAGTTTGCTCAACCTTTTCCTCCATATGGGTTTGCATGAGGAACTCCAGGAGGATGACTTATTGGAGAGGATTTCCTTGGGTTTGTTGTTCAGACAGCCAGGCTGGCAGCTCCACCTGCAAGTGCTGCTCCTTTCTTTGCTGTTCCAACCACCAGTGCTCATCTGTTGGTCATAATTAACCTTTCACCTGTACTCCAGGTGGAAGGATCACTGCCCTGAGGGGATGAGCAGGGTTGTGAATGCTTGGGCTGATCTCAGGGGCTGAGTTGTGGATGCTTGGCAGCAATCTGCCCATTAGTGGAATGAATGAGACAACCTCCCCTGGACATGGACAGCCCCTCAGGGGCTAAATCTGTCTGGAAATGTTTGCTAGGGAATTACTGTCAAGGACTCGGGTATTGATTGGAAACTTGAGCCTCAGGTAAGAGGAGCCTGGCTGAGACAACCTGCCTGACACAAGCCTGTGTGTCCCCCAGCCACAGTATGAGGCATACCAAGCCCATGTGGGCTTCTCACAGCAAGGTGAGCACCAGGCAGGCTGTGGTGCAGCTGGGGAGCCCTCCTGAGTCCTCAGCTGAAGTGAGTGAGGTGTCTGCATGAGCAGCTCATTGAGAGCCATGGCTGAGGAGCCCTTGGTGCTCCTCAGAGGGAGAAGGGAGTGTGCAGCTTTTGTTGGTTTATTTATTTGGTTTCTATGTATCTTTGAGTCAAGTTTGTCTCATGAGCAGCTACAGTGGGAGCTGTGATGCAGTTTTCTATTTCAGCAATGCCATGATAAATCTTGGGAACCATCTGGGATTTTTTGGTTTTGATTAAGCACTACTTAAGCAGCAAAGGTTGATTGATGAAAATCAAGGAGAGTGTGAATCAAAACCCATCCTTTCTCTCTCTTTTTTTTTTTTTTTTAATTTTAACATGGAGATTGAAATTCATTTGGTATAGTTCAATGGAGATTAATATGCAAGTTAAAGAGGCAAAAGGAATTAGCTTTTCCAGCAAGGAGCACACATTAGCAGTGAGAAATGAGAGTTGCCTAAAGCTCAGCAGACAGATCCAGATCTGGGCTGCTCTTTGCCATCCAGCCCCACAGTAAGTAGAGGCATTACAGGAAGGTGGCTGGGAGGGCTTGCTAGGAATGGAGAGAGTAATGTGGGTGCTTCATCTTCCTGTCTGCAGCTGCTGGACAGTGGTCTCTTAGGGTGACATTTGGCATAATGCTGGCACAAAATTTCAACTGTTCCTGCTTCCAGGCAGCTGAGTCAGATTCATCTGAAGGCTGGGTGCTGAATCATGTGTTGGAGATGGTGGATTTCAGATAGATGGAGTCACAAAGCAAATAATTTTCTCTCTGCAAGACATTAAATTCTGCCTGCTTCCCTCCTCTGACAGAGATTGGCCTCTGTTAGTCATCAACATTCCTCATTCTCCACTGAAAGCATTGTCTTGAGACTCACCTCTACCAGATCCTTGCTTTGTTTCCCCTTTTTAGTGTCAAAGGCACTCACAGGGCAGTTTGAAATGTTCAAACTCCACAAAGCAAACAGTCAGAAACCTTGAGGAGGTTTTGTAGGGGCTGGGAGAGAAATAGTGTAGAAAAGGGAGGAGGAGCCTTGGGTTTGCTTTAGCTGCTTCAGATTTGTTTCCATTATGAAATTGATATTTGCTCTCTTTAGAAGTATGGATCTCTCCTTCTCTGTAATCAGCATTTATTCTGATCCTTCACCCTCTAATGCCTGCAAATTCTGACATGATCTGAAGGTGTCCAAAAAAAAAATCAGGCTGGGAAGATGGAAAAGGTCAGAGGCAATCTGAGTTTGAATAGCGTGAGCCAATTTCACCTGAGTTACAGCACTGTGCCTGATGCTTGTCTGAGCAGTTTCAAGACAGAAGGGCTTCATTTAATAAAGTGACATTGAGCTGATCCTGGAGCAGTGAAAGGCAGCCCCACGGAGAGGAGCAGATTCCTGCCTCGGGTAGCAGAGGGAGCAGCTCTGTTTGTGATGAGATGCTTGAGAGGCAGCCTGGAGAGCTGAGCCATGGTTCATTCTCTGCCACAAGAGCACTTTCATTATGTAACTGGGGCTGGGTTGTTTGGACAAAAGTTTGAGAAGGCTTTAGCTGAAGCTTGTCAAATCCAATCTGTCAGGCTCAGAGACGTGGCCAGGCCGTGGCTGCCTCTTCCTTCAGCCAAGAGCATTGTGCCTCAGCCCTGTGCTGGGTATCCAGCAGAGCGTGCAGCATATGGCCCTGTCAGAGTGGGACTTGCAGGGTATTAATAACAGAGAACTAAATCCCCAACCCTCTCTTTAGCTGAGAAAAGAGGGGGTTTTCTGCAGCTCCACCATTGCCTCTCTTTCTATAGGGAGAGGTCCCCATCTGGGCTGCTGTCCTGGGGGGATCCTCGCTCTTTGAGTTCTGATTTTTGGAAAGAACTGTTAGATTCTTGTGCTTTCTTACTGCAGTGTCCTGTACTGCACTGAAATGGCTTCAAACTGGAAGGAGCTGGATTTAGGTTGGACATCAGGAAGAGATTCTTCCCCAGGAGGGTGCTGAGGCACTGCCCAGAGAAGCTGTGGAGGCTCCAAGCCTGGCAGTGTTCCAAACCAGGCTGGATGGGGCCCTGAGCAACCTGGTCTGGTAGGAGGTGTCCCAGCCCATGGCAGGGTTGTGGGAGCTGCAGCAGATCAAGACTGCTGAAGGCTGGGCAGCTGGCTGGGTTCTCTTTGAGCCTTACACTTGCCAGGCATCAGGTGAGGAGTTCTGTTGAATGCCAACTGATTTACACTTCCAAGAAGTAAATGTAAATGTCGAGGGCTGCTCACATCTGAAGTAGGAGGATTGGAAATATCGAGCTGAGAATCTCTTTCTACCTGTCTCCTCCCTTTCAATTTCATTCATCTCTCCAGCAAGGACTGTCAGTAACCTTGGCAACTCCCTGATTGTTTGCTCTTTTGTCCTCTGCTCCTGCCACAACTGAAAATGTCTTTTTGTTTGTCTATTTGGTTGAGGTGTAAAACCAGAATGCAAAGCACATGATGGTGAAGGAGGAAGAGGGAGGATTGACAAGAAAAGCCTTGGAATGCTTCTGTAATGCAGGGGTTCTGTACCTCTACAGAAAACTTAATGAGGGTGCTGGAGGCCTGGAGCAGGCTGCCCAGGGAGGTTCTGAAGTCTCTTCTGGAGAGTTTCCAACCCCCCCTTGGCCATTGTGACCCTGGGCAAGCTGCTCTGGGTGCTCTGCTGGAGCAGGGGGGTTGGACTGGATGATCTCTGGAGGTCCCTTCCAACCTCCACCACTCTGTGATTCTGTGATATCTGAAGGACTTTTAGTGGCACCACTGTGCTGGCTGCAGCCCACAGCCCTTATTGATTACACCAAGGTGAGAGATGTGCTGGAAGCCCAGCCATGACTCTCTGCTCCAGCAGCTCCCAGCTCAGGTGTCTGTCCTAAGTGCTTCTGCCAAGTCCTCCCAGCAAGGTCATGCTTTGACCTTGGCTTTAGCACCTCCTGTGTGTATAGAAAGGGATCCAATTGATGACAAATCTCTGGTGCAGTGTGGGGCTGGATTCTGGGCGGTTAAAAACATCCAGGGATTTTCAACTGAGCTTGCATGACTTGCAGGGATGGGTTTTGAGCACCCCCTGGACACACCAGGAGCTCTGCAGAGCACAGGCCATGTGTGCCTTGTACAAGGGCTGAAGGAACAGCAGGGATTCATCGTGGGCACCTCCACTTCCCTGGATTTAAATGTTCAAGAAACCTGTGGCCATGGCACTTGGGGACATGGTTTAGTGGCCATGGTGGGGTTGGGTTGATGGCTGGGCTGGATGAGCTTGGAGAGCTTTTCCAACCCAAACAGTTCCATGATTCTAGCCACCCAAGGCTTGCCTTTGAAGGCAGGGTGCTCTGCTTTGGAAGTGAAGAACCTCTGCTGTGTTGCTGCACAGTTATGATATATGATATAACTTCCAAAGCTGTACTCTGCTGCAGGACTCTTGATGGAAGGTCAGGTTTGTTGATTACAAAGAAGTAATTGAAATTTGTTTTATTGGGGCAGGGAAAATGATTCCTGTGTATCTGATAATAGGAAACATGATGCTCATTTATTTCAGTTTGTGTAATTGAATTTCAAAGCCTTCAGGTCTAGGTGTGTGCACTGTGGATACATCCAAGCCAGAAACTTTCTGTAATTCCCTCGTCCACTCTTGATCAATTTTAGTGATTGTATAGATTTGTCTTTCCAAAAAGTTGATTCCCAGCCTGTAGTTAAAGAGCAATCTCTGAACTAGTTACAGCATTGACAAAAAGCTACCATAGGTCATGCTTCTAATTGAGGCTGACAGTGCCTGTGGAGGAAAACTGCTCTGGAACACAGAGAGCATCACTGCCTGCACCCTGCACAGGCTGGGCAGGGAAGGAGCATTCCCTGGAATTTCTAATTTCTCTTTTCTTGTTTTCAACTTCTTCCTCATCTGGGTTTGTTTAACTGAAACTCAGGAAGCTTCAAACCAAGTGACAGGGACTAAATTTGCAACATGAAAGGTTTGGCAGTTTGAGGTTCAGAATTTGATGCAATCTGCAGAACTTTGCTTTGTGTTCATCTTCTTCAGCCTTCAGATGGAGCTTGCAGCTGGCTTGCCAGGTAGAATTGCAGTGGTGTGTGAGGAAAGGAGAAGCACCCTCAAGTCCTGGAGAAAGATAAGGAGATGATGGCAGGAGCTGCCTTGATGAAAGAATCTACCTGGAAGGAGGTTGGGGTGAGGTGGGGATTGGTCTCTTCTCCCAGGGTAATAGCAATATGACAAGAGGAAATGGCCTCAGGTTGTGCAGGGGAGGGTTAGGTTGGAGATGAGGAAAAATTTATTTCTGCAAGAGTGGTCAGGGATTGGCAGAGGCTGCCCAGGGAGGTGGTGGAGTCCTCATCCCTGGAGGTGTTCAAGCAAGGTGTGGCCATGGCACTTGGGGCAGAGGTTTGGTGGCCATGGTGGGGTTGGGTTGATGGTTGGACCTGGTGATCTTAGAGCTCTTTTCCAACCTTACTGATTCTATGATCTCCTGAGGTCATTGCCTGCATTTCTGAGGACCTGAGGAGCTCCATGGCTGGCAGGCAGTGGCTGCTGCAAAGTGCTTCTGCTTGCATCTAAATTGAAGAGCATCAGAGATGTGTCCTCCAGCTGGCCAGCCCTGCTTTGGCACTGGGGATCTCTCAGTGGTTGGAGATGTTGAAACTGGCAATGTCTGACTGGTTTGCCTTCTTAAAACAAACCAATTACCCATCCATGCCAAGAATAGAACCAGAAGATGGTAATTTCTTACACTCTTTAATTGCCTCCCAGAGAGGATAAAACAGTTACTTAAAAAGGCTTCGTCTTCATCTGCAGTGCTGAAGGGAAGTCATCTGAGGATAACTTGAAAGGACAGATGAAGATTCTTGGTTTGCTAAGGAGAGACAGATCTAAATTAGCTACTGGCTCCAACAAAACCTGCCTATCATTAGGCATTCTCTCTGTCACAGGAGATAGTGCCAGGAGCATGGGAATTAAGGCTCAGCTTCCACAGAGGAGCAGCACTCAGGTGGCTGCCATGGCAGAAGCCTTCAGAAGTTCCTGCAGCAGGACTCAAGGTTCAGTAGCAAGGAGCAGGCCTGGAGTGTGGTTGCTGTGGAGGTGTCTGCAGTCTTCAGTGTGATCTCAGGTCAGGAGCTTTGGATGTTCATGAGGTCAGTCCTTAGCTCTCTCCTTGTGTAAGTTATCATCCTGGAACAGGTTGCCCAGGACAATAGTGGAGTCCCCATCCCTGGAGGCATTCAGAAGCAGCTCATGGACATGGCACCTGGGCATGGCTCAGTGGCCGTGGTGGTTGGGATCTGTGGTCTCAAAGGGCTTTTCCAGCTGGAACAATTCCTTGGTTTTCTAAGATCCTGGTTTTTTGTGAAGAAATCTGACCTCCTGGGGGTTGCCCCTTGGCTCAATTAGATCTTGCTTGATCTTTGACCCTTGTTCCTGATGGTGTAGTTTCTCCTTTCTCTCATTCCCACCACTCTGAATTGTCTTTTTTAGTTGCATTTCTTGAGGAATGGAATGCCCTGAGTGCTTTCCAGCTCTGTTTTCTGTCCTGCACAGCACAGACTTCAACGTAATTTTCAACCACAAGGAAAAGAAAACTTTAAGGCAGCTGTAAGGAGAGCCTGCAAAGAATGATCTCTGGGAGCTGTTTCCTGGTGGATGTTCAACAGTTCCTCTTGTTTAACAGTGTGTAACCTACACCAGCAGGAACATCACTGTGGGAAACCCTTCTGCTGCAGCCAGGACAGCACAGGGAAGGGCAGCCAGGTGAGTCCTGTAATGCAAAGGTGTGAGCAGGATTTTGCTGGTCTGATTGCATTTCTGCAAGGGATTTTTCCATCACAGAAAAAAGCTAAAGACCCCCAAACATTACCCCAGTAGCCAAGGCTGTTAAGGCAGCCTCCTGCAGCTGCCAGTCACACTGAGGGGTTCCCCAAATGAATGGGATGTGCATTTGCACAGCTGTGCAGACCCCACCACCCCCTGCTGTAAGTCACTTGGTGCAGGGGATTTGTGTTCCTCATTAAGGGTCCTGTGCTAGTTCTCTGCTGTTGGATTTATCACATTCATCAGCTGCTGTGGAAGGTTTGAGTCCATTTTCCATCTATTATTTTTTTTCCTGAGCAGGCTTCCTGCTGTTTGTTCAAGGGGAAGGGCTGGCAGAGACCCCACAGCCAGGAGCTGCTGTTTGACAAAGCAGCTGTGGGGTGGATCTATTGCAGCTTCTGCTTTCTTGCTGCTTGTTCTGTAGAAAAGCTTTGATTTGCTGATGCACCTGAGTGACATGGGGAAGGTGAGCAGCCAGACTGGGAGAGAATCACCCAGAAATGCAGGAACATGCTGAAGGTTTTCCTGCTCGTGGTTTTTACACAGCAATATTTCAGTGTAATTACTGTGCTGAGTTGTGCTGCTGAGTGGCTTTCAATCAGTGCAGGAAGCAGAGGGAGCAGATGCCTTGTGGTGAATATTTGGGTTTTCTCTTCCCTTCATTCTGTGTTGTTTTTTTGGTGAACCTATATGTTCTATAAAATACTACAGAATGTTGTGAAGCACAGCAAAGCTTCCCTCAACACTTGTCAAAACAAAGCAATTTCCATTTTGCTATTTTCTTGTGAAAGAAGGAGCAGAAGGTATGGCTGGGGAAGGAAGAGATGTACAAAAGCTTCCTCTCTGAGACTTGCCAGGCATGGCACTGAAGAATCAATCCAGCTAATGGCATGTGGTGGAGCTGAGCTTTGGGCACTTCATGGCACATGGGGACAGGGTTGGGGCTGTTCAGCCTGGAGAAGAAAAGGCTCCAGGGAGACTTCACAGCAGCCTTCCAGGGGCTGCAGGGGCCACAGGAGAGCTGGGGAGGGAATCTCTACAGAGGCATGGAGTGAGAGGATGAGAGGTGATGGCTTCAGACTAGAAGAAGCTGGATTAAGATTAGACATTAGGATGAAATTCTTCCCTGTGAGGCACTGGAACAGGCTGCCCAAAGAAGCTGGAGGCTCCAAGCCTGGCAGTGTGGAAAGCCAGGCTGGATGGGGCTTTGATCAGGGTGGTCTAGAAGGAGGTGTCCCTGCCCACAGGACAAGAACCTCTCCCATTCTCTGTTTTTTTTGATCTTGGAGGTCCCTTCTAACCCAAACCACTCTGTGAGGGTGGCAGAGGACACTCAGTTCTCAGTGTGCAGGGATCCCCAGTGAGCTCTGATGTCAGAGTCCACAAAGCAGCTGCAAGGAAAGCCCCCAAAGCTTGCATGTTTGACTTTTCTTTGCATTAACCTTGAGCTTGCACTCAGATTTGATCTTCATGCACAGTCTGCACTCACATTAGGCCTGATGAAAGAGGCTGTGTAAATGTCAGCTTTGGGATGGCTTCATCTGCAGAGCTGCAGTTGTTTGATCCTCAGGAAGGCTAACAAGACATCTCACTTTGCCTTTACACATGTCTGACTGGGAGGGGCTGCAGACTGCAGATTAAATCTCCAGTTCATCAAGGCCTGCAGGGGTTGGACTCCACCTGGAGAGCAGCTGAACACATGCCAGGCTGCCCAGGACTCTGCAGCAATAAGCCCAAGGAAGGCAAGTGTGGGAATCAGAGCAGCCTGGCAGGGAGGCTGCAGCAGGCATGGTCTTGTGTAGCTTCCAGAAAAGTCAGGCAAGAGGGACAGAGGTTCAGAAGTTGCAGAGCTGGCTGCTGTGGAGGGGTTTGTGTCAGGGCTTTGTGCTCTGGACAGCTGGAAGGACAATTCAGGCCAAAGTGGGGTCCAGGGGAAAGCTTTTGTAACCTGAACGATCAAAACAGAGAAGTTACTGTTAAGGAAGAAAGGAACCACTGCTGTCTGGGGACTGTTTCTGAGAAACTCTACCACTGAGAGAAGCCTTTTAAGGATTTAAGCTGTGGCAGTAAATTCTTGCACTCTCAGATGGGTATGGTACTTGTCCCCAAGCTTTTTTCTTTCTTCTTTTGTGAAGCTACACCTTAATTTGTCTGACTCCCCTCTAAATTGAGCCTGAGGTGAAGCCCAGGATATCTGCTCCATTGGAAACTGCTGCTTTGAAATATTTCTTGCCCCAGATGATGGGGAATCATCAGAATTCCCTGTAAAGCAGCACGATGGAGGGGGAAGGAAAAGTTAAATGATTGTGCTGAAACAATTTCAGTGGCACTGAAAGCCTTGCACAGCCCTTCCCTGAGCTGGTGGGAAAGTTGGTCCAGTGGAGTGAAAAGTTTTGCCTTGCTTCTTGTGTCAGCAGTGTGTGGCTGACTCCTGTGCAGCTGGAGTAGTTTTGTCAATGGAAATGCTGCCAGAAATGATTTAAGCAGAGCTCAATGGGTGCCCTGAGATCACAGGTGGCTCTTCAGTGAGCAGAGAGCATGTTCCTTGTGCCTCTGTAAATATCCAGGGGTTTGTTTCTGCAGCTTCCATCTGAAGAGGGAGTTGTGAGCACTGGGAAGGTGCAGCTGGCTGCCAGCACTGATAACCTCTGTGCAGCGTCTGCTGTTTGAAAACAAAGCTCAAGTGTGGTGATTGTCCCTGTCTGGAGAGGTACAAGCAGATGTCAGGACCCGGAGAAACCTCCCGTGAAAGGGGCAGCGCTGGGCAGGAGCAGTTTGCATCACCAGTTGCTTGCAGCGGCTGGGAACCAGCAGTTGCAGCAGAACAGGAGGGGGAGCTCCGAGTGCAGCCTTGACGGAGGGGAGCTGGGGGCTCTGCATGCAGCCCGTGGAAGCAGAACTCCACTTTGCTCTTAGATTAGGAGGGGAAACCTGTTTCCAGTCTGTCCCTGCTGTTGCTTACAGCCACTAACGACCTGGCTCTGAACTGTCTGCTGGGGGGCAGGAGGCTGCACCTCCCTCTGCCAATCCCCAGGAGCAGGCACTGGTTCCCAGCACGGATCTGAAACGAGTCCTGACCTTGGTTATCAGCCTTGGGTTTTGTCACTCTGCTGATAGAAGGCAATTTACAGATTTCCCTCCCCTCTCCACTCCTCTGTACCCACTGCAGCCTATTCTTCCCTCAGCCTTGTAAATCCAACCAAATCTTCTGAAAGGAGATTATGAACTGCTAGGTTTTAAACTGTGTAGGGCTGTAGAAGAGGCAAGGAAGGTGGATGGGCTCAGGCCATGTCTTTCCCACAGCCACTGCACAAGAAACAGAAATGTCCTGAGCTTAATCTGCCTCTTCAACAGACAACTCCAAATGCAGTCTCTTGAGCAGGATATTTTCTTCCTCTTGTTGCTAACCCTGGCCAACATCTCTGGCTGCTTGCTGCTGTGTTCCTCCTGACATTTACTGCGTGTTCCACCTTCAGTTTTGCTACAAAATCCTCATTGCCTTCAGTGGGCCTCAGGATCAGAGAAGACATCAACTACTGCTTTTCTCTGCCCTTCAGCCTGAATTCTGCTGCATTGAAATTCCCACCTGCTCTCTACCCCTGCAGTGAAGAAGCTGTAGGATAGCTGAGCAGCAGGCCCTGGGCTCCCTGTGGAATTCCTGCTCAGGTTTTTGGGTTTTGCAGCAGGCATTTGGTGTTTGATCAGTGCTCTGCTGGACTTCAGTAGGATTTGTCTTCTATATCCTCAGTTTCACAGACTCTGATTTCTGCCAAGCTGGCTGATTTATCTATCCATTACTTTACCTGCTCCATCACTCTGCTGGAATTCAGCACAGGAGATGTTCTTGGAGACACCAGAAACTTCTCTAGCCTTAAAAGAATGAGAATTCCTTTCTGGAGGCCAGTAAGGTTCCCTCCTACATTGCTTGTGGGCTTTTTCCTGTTTTAGCTCCAGTCTGGTTTGTGCAGGGGTGGGGAATGTCTGTTCCTATTCTCACATATTTCAAATCAATAGACTGACCTTCACTGAAGCTATAATTACATTGGTCAGGGATGCACCAAGCCTCAGAATATTTGATTTGTCCTCAACCTGAGGTGAAGACTCTAAATGTATTTTTGTTTATTTGTTTTAATTCCCAACCCTCTGCAGCTGTTATTTAGTTGAAATCTGCTGGGATCACTTTGAGATTAGCCTAATAAAGGAGGCAGGTTAATATCCCTTCTGTCCTTGGCTTTACTGCAGACAGTAGCATCAAGAGGCCTAATTAGTGTTTGGGTTTGTTGGCTATGGAGGTTGCTCCAAGAGAAGCTGGACTGACACCACAAAACTCATTAGACTTGGGTCTTGCAGCATTATGTTTCCATATTAAGGAGAAAAGAAATCTAGTGAGAGGGAGTGGAGGGAGTGCAAAGCAGAGCTCCCATCAGAGTAATTAGCCCAAGTCATTATTTCCTAGAAGCCTCAAATGGCCACATTTACTGTAAGGAGATGCCAGGGGTAGGGCTGGATGTAGCTACAAGCTCTGCCTTGGGGAGGGGAGGCAGGGAGAGCCTTGTGTGCTGCCTGGGCTCAGTGCAGTTCTCTGGCTGAGGTGATCCCATTAAGCTTGGCTGCTGCTAATCCTCTTTCATGGTGCTAATTTCTTGCCATTATCTTCATTTGGCTGCTAATTTCCCTTATGGCATTCTTCTGCTATCCTCATGTGGAGTGAGTGGCTGTAAATCTTTCTGGAGTGTCCTCTAGGAAGAATCCTGCCTGCTCTGTGTCAGTGTCCCTGGAATGAAAAGGAGTTGCTGTAGGGCTGAGAACAGAGTTTCTCCTAATAAACCCTTCTGCTGTTAATCACAGAATGCACTGGGTTGGAAGGGACCCTCAAAGGTCATCATGGACAAGCCCCCTGCAGTCAGGAGGGACATCCCCAGCTAGAGCAGGTTGCTCAGGCCCCATCAAGCCTGCCCTTGGATGTCTGCAGGGATGGGGCCTCCACCACATCCCTGGGCAATCTGCTCAGTGTTCCACCACCCTCCTAGCACAGAACTTCTTGTTCATAGTCTCAGTATCTGCTGAGTTTCCCTTTCTGCAATTGGTTGCTCTTCATGCAAGAGCTGAGTTGTGTTGCCTCACTGAACACGAAACCTTGCCAGCAAAATTCTTGCACCTTGAGTGACTAAAGGAGATCAGGAGATGGTGGAATAAAGAAGTAAAATGACATGCCCTGTCCTGGGAAGCATTGCTGGGCTTCCAGTTGCAGTTCCAGTGGTGTGCTGTGTGCTAGGTCACCATTTGCATCCTTTCTGCTCCTTCAAACCCCTCAGGCTGCTGCAGAACCTCCTGCTCCTGTCTCAGGCCAAAGCTCCCTGTGAATTTAATTGCAAGCATTCTTCTTCAGTGTTGTTGGATAAAGATTTCATCTTGTTTCCATCACTCTCTTCTTCTCTAGCAAGGAAATAAAGGTGAGATTAGTGTCATTGTGGAAAGATTTCAGCTCTTTGGTGGTTTGTACTCAGTGTGTAACTGCAGAGTGGCAGCACTGTGACTGCAGTGTGCATGGCAGGTCGCTGATGACACTCTGATAGCAGCAGAGGGAGGAACAAACAACCCAAGTGATGCTCAGGGTACTGCCTGGGTTTGAACCTAATTTGTCAGGCAGTGTTTCCCCCTGTGTTACCCTCTTTAAAATCTTTGTTATGGAGAGAGCAGGTCCTGTAAATGCAATGTGACTGCATTTGGAAAAGATCAAAGAGCTGCATTCTGACCTGCAGATAAATTGTGTCAAATGAGACCTTTCAGTGTGGAGATGCTGTGTGCTTTTAATGCAATCTGTCAGATCCAGATGAAGAGCTCCCTCCCTTTCATTTCCACAGCTTATCAAAATCATTAAAATACAGCAATAATTATGATACTTTGACTGCTGTATTTATGTCAAGCCCAGGGATCTCACTGTACCTACAGAAGGATTTGGTTGCAGAAGGTTAGCTCTGCTGCTTCCTAACACCAGGATGTGAAAACAGAGCTCTGTCATCTTTGCTGTGTGGCTGCTGGGTTTATAAGTGTAGGAACTGACCTCTAGAACCCCAAAAGGTGAGATTTCTGTTGAGTATTTTTCATTTTTTCCATTAGAAATTGAAAATTAAGTCAGCTTCTGTGCAGAGCTGCTCCTGAGAATTGATCCTCTGTCACTGGAGAGAAACTGTGTTTGTCCCTCTGGATCTCCACAGGTTTAAAATGAAGATCTTGGGCTGGAATATTACCTGAGGAAGAGCCTAATCTTTCAAATCACTGCTCAGGTGCCCTTCCAGTGACATTTGTTATTTATTCTCTGTTATTTGGCCTCTAGACAGTTCTAGGTGTGTGTCCTCCACAGTTTAACAAGTGAGAATCTGGATAGGCAGGAGCTGAGCTCTAACTTCTGTGGAATAATGGAATTGTTTGGGTTGGAAAAGGCCTCTAATATCATCCAGTCCAGCCATCAACCCAGCACCACCATGGCCCAGGTGCCATGGCCACACCTTTCCTGAGCACCTCCAGGGATGGGGACTCCACCTCACTGGGCAGTCACAAAATGAATCTTCAGGCTTAATATTTAAGACATTTTTCTACTCAACTCCTGTAGATCATAGGAAGGAGCAGCACAGAGCTAATTTCTGCTAGCTGGAATGCACAGGGCTTCATGGAAATTGGCTGAAAGTTTCCTGGTAGCTTTACAGCAAGCCCCAAGAAGAACACTTTTGTTCCTGAGCTGCTTTTTGATCTTTTTGATCTTGTCCTTGCCAGCCAGGGAGTTTGGTGTCAAAGAATTTAACTGTCAGGTCTTAAAGACTTCAGAGGGGGGAAGAAGGGAAGTTCCTTTACATGGAGCCTTCTCTGGCTCTGTATTGGGATTTTCAGGCTCTGGGAAGGAAATCAGAAGTCTGCAGCACAGACAAGAAAAAGCTACCCTAGCATCATTGATTTGGTTCTGTAATGAAAATAAGATGACAGACTTGTCGTGATCACTGCCTGGGGAGGTTAAAGGAATGTACTCTGCACTTCCCTGACATGATGTCAATATCTTCCTGCAACTGTGTTAGTTTTTTACCTTAAAAACCTGGTTTTGAGGAAGAGAAGAAAGGCAGAAGCTGGGTCTGCCATGGTTACCAGCTGATTAGGACCTGCCATGGGCAGGAGGGCCAGGCTGGATGGGGCTCTGAGGGACCTGCTCTAATTGGAGATGTCTCTGCTTACTGCAGGGGGTTGGACCAGGTGAGCCTGAGAGGTCCCTTCCCACCCAATGTTTCTATGATTCTGTGAGTCTGAGGATAGCCATGCTGAAGGCCACCAGCTGCCCAGAAGGAGCTCTGCCCTTTGCAGTTGGCATACAGAAGAAGGAGGATCAGCAGTGCTTACTGCTTGAGATGAATCTTGTGGTGGTGGTTGGGTCTCTGACAAGTGCAGTCCTGATAACTGTTACCTGATGCAATGATACCTGCTTCTTCCTGGACACTGCAGAGGATTCATCTCCTGAAGTTAAGTGATCTTCAGCTTCATC
The DNA here is from genome assembly GCF_027791375.1 of Indicator indicator. Taxonomy (NCBI): domain Eukaryota; kingdom Metazoa; phylum Chordata; class Aves; order Piciformes; family Indicatoridae; genus Indicator; species Indicator indicator. The sequence continues at coordinate 4,337,756 of NC_072047.1, forward strand.
ATCCTTTGCTGAGGAAATGATCTATTGAAGCATCTCAATTAAGGCAGCTCCTCAGACTCAGGGTCACCTGGCTCTGAGAATCCCAAGCTCCTCAGACTTCCTTTTCATCTTCCGTTCTGTTGGTGGCTCTGTGGAAATCAAAAGCTTCTTTTCCCTGACAAAAGAGCAGGTAGGGGATGTGTTGCTACATCCCCACTTGAAAATGATTTTTTTTCCATCAATTGTTTGGAACCCTTGTTGAAACATCCACTTTGATGTGCTCAGCTCAGTTTTGCTTCCCAAACCGTTCTCAGCCCGGAGCACTTCACTCCCTAAATTATTTATAACGTTTTAAATTATATTAATGGTCTCTAAGTGGTGTTGTACACCAGCAGGCTCTGTAGTAAACTGGTTGGGATTTTCAGATGTGGCAGGCATGTAGATGCTGGAGACACTTGGAGAGTTAGCTCATCTTTGGTTTTTGGGGGGTTAATGGTTTGCATGGCTTGTGCCTGCTTCTCGGGCTCTGTGCTCCTCACTCCAGGCTTGCCTGTTTGCTTCCTTGGGCCTGCTGCAGGTTTGACACTCACAGTTGCCCTCTGGATGCACCTTCCTGGAAGTGAACCCTGGACTGGATTCACTACCAGGATTGATGCTGGAAATCCTGGAGCTGACCTCTTGGTTTCTTTTGTTCCATCTGCAGAGGACACAAACCCTTCTTGTCCTCCTCTTGTGCTGTTCTATATTCTGCAGTAAAGTTCTGTGCATTTAGGGAGTTCAGCTGAAATTCAGGCATTTTTGTGTTCATGTCACACGTTTTTTTCTGCCACAGTTGCTCTCCTTCCCCCCTCAGTGAGTAGCAAACTAAATAAAAGGAGCTTGTGTGAGATTTGGCTCAGCAGGCTGGGCTCTGTCCCTGTGCCAAACACCTTAAAGCTGCAGTGCCCGCTGGGAGCTGGCACTGCTCTGGCTTCAGCCAGTTCTCAACCTCACCCTTCCTTTGCTTCTCCCATAGCACTTGCCACTGGGAGTGATTCTGGGAGAGAATGACATGAGGACTGTCTCGCCAGAGTCACTTTGTACCCCTGGTGATGGCCTGGGTGGCATCACACTGGTCAGACTGGGGTGTGATGGGGAGCAGGAAGGATGTGGCAGGGCAGCAGCTGTGGGTTGGATTCAGCTACAACTTGAAGAGCCTGGGCTCGGCGAGGTTCTAAGGGGAGCAGCAGCTGAGGGTGCTCCTCCCCGGCCTCATTACTATTCCGTCCCCAGCCCAGGCAGGCAGCCTGAGCACCGCATGCTAATCACTGCTGTCCCCTCCTGCTCTGCCTCCCCCCACCTCTGCCCTTCCCCTCGCTCTCCACTCCAGCCAGCCCCTTCTCTGCCTGCCACATGGTGCAGCTCTTCCCAGCCGTTCTGCTGATGACCCAGGGCAGCTCCTGCCACTTTTGATAAACTGTCAGATTATTTTTGGAAGGTCCACAGATGCTTTTCTGGAGGTACAATTTAGCGCTATGATAATCTCCTAAATGGCTCTTCCTGCCACGCCAGCTCACTTCTGCTGCTCATCCTCAGCTTCGTGTGCCAGAGGAAGGCTGCCCTGCGAATTTGAGGTGATGCTGCTCCCCAGAAACGAGCAGAGTCTTCTCTACTGGCGTGCCTGAACTACAGGACTCAAGAATTCTTCTGTGCATCTGGGGAAGAACCACCCCATGGGGCAGTACAGGCTGGGGGCTGACCTGGTGGAGGGCAGCTCTGGGGAGAAGGACCTTGGAGTGCTGGTGGACAGCAGGATGCCAGGAGGCAGCAGTGTGCTCTTGTGGCCAAGAAGGTTCCCACCTGGACATGTTCCTGTGCAACCTGACCCTGTGTTAGCAGGGGGTTGGACTCAATCTCCAGAGGTCCCTCCCAAACCCTCCGTGCTGGATTCTGTAACCTGCCTCTCTCTGCTGTGGGTTGTGCCTTGTTGGAATGGTTCTTACTGCAACAAACCTTATGATATTCCCCCCTCGCACTTTTTCCTTATGGAGCACGCAAATGTCTTGGAAGCCTTGCTCTTAATTACTATTTTTAAATAGCACTCTGCACAAACTTTCATTTGGTTCATTTTGGGAAAAAATATGGCTGACCTAAATAGGGGGAAAAAAAACCCAAACCAACCCCTATCTTTGATCTTGCAGAGATTGAACTGTTAGCAAAAATTAATAACTGAGAACTGAACATGTGTGGCATCCCTCCAGAGAACCAAACACAGCTTTGAATCAAAGGCTCCCAGTGCCTGGGAAGCCAACTTCTGCTTTTCAACAAAGGGTTTACATTTTAAAAGAGAGGAGAGTGCAGGGAGGACATGAGTGGCCAGGCCTGGCCAGTGGCTTTGTAAATGAAACCTCTTTGCTTTGTATCATATAACCACAAAATCACTTTGGTTGGAGACCACTTTTAGATCAGCAAGTCCAAACGTTCTTTGACTCCACCAAGCCTGGTGTTAAACCATGCCACTGATACCTAGAATGAGTTGGGTTGGAAGCTCCTCCAGTCCAACCCCTCCCAGTCAGCAGGGACATCCCAGCTACAGCAGGCTGCTCACAGCCCCATCAAGCCTGACCCTAAATGTCTCCAGGGATGGGGCCTCCATCAGGCCCCCCTGGGTAACTTGTTCCAGTGTCTCACCACCCTCCTAGCAAGGAACTTCTTCCTGAGGTCCAATCTAAACCTACCCTGCCCTAGTTTCAGACCATTGCTGCTCATCCTATGGCTACAGGCCCTTGGCAACAGCCCCTGCCCAGCTCTTTGTTAGTTCCTGGGAGGTTGCTCTCCCCAGACCCTTCTCTTCTCCAGGCTGAACAGCCCCAACCCTCCCAGCCTGCCTTTGCAGCATCTTTGTGGCCCTGCTCCATCAGGTCCATGTCCTTCTTGTGCTGAGGGCCCCAGAGCTGGGCACAGTGCTGCAAGTGAGGTCTCACCCCAGCAGAGGAGTTGAAGTCACTTCCCTCATCTCTGGCCATGCTGCTTTGGTTGCAGCCCAGGCTGCCACTGCTCTCTGGGGCTGCCAGTGCCCATTGCTGGTTCATGTCCAGTTTTTCATCCACCAGCATCCCCAGGTCCCTTGGCACCATCCTGCATGGTCAGTCAGCCTGAAGTAGGTCATCTCCTGCTCACAGGTGCTACCTGTGGCATAGTTTTAGACTCCTGCAAGGGCTGAGCAGGAGAATTCATCTCTTGAGGCAGCCTGGCATGGCAGGTGGTGCTCAGAAGCCATTGTCTGTCACTCAGGAAGCTTTCTGACAGGCATTCTGCCTTGCTTCTGATGTGGCATCTGGGTGAAAAAGCTGGAAAAAGAGCAGCCTGAAATACCTGTCCTGATTCTGCAGACCTGCCAAGAGCTTTGCATTTATTGCATTTGGTGTTTGCTCAGCACTTTTCAGAGTCTCAGCTGCTCCTTGCAATCCCAACTGCTAAGCTTAGTAACTCAAATTTAGACTCATTGTATTCAAACAATACCTTGATTTGCTCACAGTCCTGCCCTGTATCTCTTCATATCAATTCTCCTTCTCTAAGGACAGGGTAGTGTTACCACTTTTCTCCCCTCCTATCTCTAACATTTCCATTGCAGGTTCATCAGAGGTCATTTATTACCACATGTGCAGTCCTTAGCACTGTGGGCTTGGACTTCAGATAGGTCCTCTCTGAGGTTCTTTAATGCAATTAGTGATGGTCAATCTGATCAAAGTCATAAACTAGGTGTAATGCTGCCCATGGAAGGCTTAATTAATTAGACTTCATTTACTGTATGGCAGAGCTATTCAGTCAGGAGAATCCTGCAAATAGCAAGGGTTATTTATTACTTCTTTGGTGAAAATGTGGATAATAACTTGTGATTGTGGCTCCAATTTACGGGATTTGTGTATGAACTCAAATTCCCCAGGAGAGAACTTGACCTCAATTTCCATTTATTGACAGTGTGTCTGCCTGGCTCAGCCCTCCTCAGGCATTGTGGTGTGAAATGGGAGATTAAATTAAAGAAGGAATCAGAATTATTGCTTCTTTCTGTAGCCTGTACCTGGTTTATAATGGAACTGGGAAGATATTTTATGTTGGATTGAGGCTCATCACAAAGCAAAGGCCCTTCCAGCCCCATGCCCCTTGCTTTGTTGTTGTTAGCACACACATGGCACACTAAGATCAACTTTTATTCCTCTAACGTTTAGAATTGTGGCTTTTCAGCTGGGGCTCCAGGATCCCAACCAGGCAGGGTGCACTGGGACCTGAGTCAGCAGCCCCAAGCCTAGCACTTCTGGGCTCTGCTGCTTATTTACTGCACAGAAAGGAGATTGGAGCACAACCTCTACACTTCACAATGTGTTTGAGAGGTAGATTTTCTTTACTACCAGTGGAAGTCTATAAATCTGGTTTACTAAGTGAAGCCATTCCAGACTCATTGACCAGGGAACTGGGCCCATGGATTCCATTGGTGATGTAGAGTCTGAATTTCTGATGAAACCCAGGTGGAGCTTTGTGTTCCTGGATGTCTGGGCTGAAGAGCACCTTGCAACTGGCTGTGTACCATGAAAGCAGCAATAAGGTGGTTGGGAGCCTGTCAGCTATCTCAGAATCTGAGAGTGGTGGGGGCTGGAAGGAACCTCAAGGGATCATCCAGTCCAGCTCCTGTGCCAAAACAGGATCACCCACAGCAGGAATGTGTCCAGGTGGGTTTGGAATCTCTCCAGGGAAGGAGACTCCACAACCTCTCTGGGCAGCCTGCTTCAGGGCTCCAGCACCCTCACAGGAAAGAATTTTCTCTTTAAGGTCAAGTGAAACCTCCTTGTTTCCAGCTAGTGCCCACTGGCCCTTGTCCTGTCACTGGGCACCACTGAGGAGAGCCCAGCCCCATCCTCAGCAGCTCCACCCTTTGGGTAGTTAAATGCATTGAGAAGATCTTCTTTCAGTCTTCTTTTTTTTCCAGTCCCAAGAGCTGAATCTCTCTGTAAAGCTGCACCAACACTCTCCGTGCCTTCTCAGTCTGTCTGGAATCAGTTCATGCTTTGGTCCTGCCACCTTTCCCCATCAAGCCTGGTGTCAGTTTTCTGCTAGAGCTCCATCCCCAGCCTGCTCCCCTGGCACCTTCTGGAAGGTGTGAGCAGTTTGTGGGACTCTGCATTAGGCAAGCCCTGAAATCTCCACAACTGGTGGTTGCTGTCCTTTGTGATTTGGGTTTCTTGGAAATGCTGTAGTCAAGTCTCTCCATCAGCAGTGCCTCACAGAGCTTTGAGAGCAGATTGCAGCCAGGAGTGGCAGAGGTGTTAGAGCCACCTTAGCTTCAATGGAAATGTCATGTCCAGACCTGGTTGGCTTTAAGCAACCTGAAGATAGTCACTAGCAAAGGTGTCATTAGCTGCAGCATAACAGCCCCAAAATACCCTAACAAGGTTTGCTCTTTTCAAGAAGGAAGCATCCTGGTGGAACACTTCAGCCTCCTGCCACTGCAGTGTGACAATGACTGCACCTCCTCTGTCCCCATGCCAGCATTCTGCCTGCTGGAGATGCACCCAGGCTGGAATGCACCCTGGGAGCTCACTGCATGCTTTTATCATGCTTCAGGCAGCTGACGGCATTAATTTTCCTTTTCTGTTACTCTTCAAATAGCCATTCTGCAGAGTTTTGTATCTGGAAGAAATGCACCATGAATTACTCTGCATCTGCTCTCCATGCTAATCCTATTAGCAGCAACAGGATTAGTTCATAAACAAAAAAGCTGTTCTTGATGCCCTGCTATGAAAGCTGAGCAGGGCTTACATGCACTGCACCACTTTTCCACTCAGCACCACAGCCAAAGCTTAGAACTGCTGAAATTCCCCCTGCTGAGACCTACATTTGGGTGATTCCTGGAACAAGGCTGTACAGAAATGTGAGAGTTGTTGTGTCCTGTTAGGGGTGAGGGCTACACATTGGTCAGCACAGTGCCAGAGTTGATTGCAAGCTAGGTTGTAGTTAGTGACCAACTGAATTAATTAAAATCAAGCCACAGATTCATAGAATGATTTGGGTTGGAAGGGACCTTAAAGATTATCCAGTTCCAACTGGAAAATCCATGGGCAGGGACATCTCCTACCAGACCAGGTTGCTCAAGGCCTCATCCAGCTTGGCCTTGAACACCTCCAGGCTTGGAGGCTCTACCACTTCTCTGAGCAGCCTGTTCCAGTGCCTGACCACCCTCATGGGGAAGAATTTCTTCCTGACATCTCTTGGCCTGGTGTGAAGGAGGCAGATGTTGTGGGTGCTGGGCTGCAGAAGTGTTGCTGGTGGCTGGAAGTGAGCTGACTGTCAATCAAGATGTGTCTCACCTTGAACTGATGCAGGAGCATCTCCCAACTGCCCTCTGAGTCTTCAATCTACTGAAGTAGGCTTGGAGCAGATGAGAAGCAAGCAACAAGGGGAGGGGTGTAAGGAATTGTGCACTGGGTGCTCTTCTGCTTGCCACTGCCCCACTGGCTGTACAAGAGTGCTGGGGAGGAACCTGATTGCCTCCTGCTTCAGGTTACTCCTCTGTAAGTGGCTGTAATGATGCTGAGTTATTGCTGGAGGTTGGGAGATGCTTGAGATTATTTTATTGCTCTGTAATTCCTGAGCATTGTTGCTAAACCTAATTTGCAGGCAGTAATCAGATGAGAAGCCTAAACCTCCTTTAATTTGTCACAGGTCTCTTTTCTTGTGCCAAGACTGAGTTTGGAGGTAATAGAGGAGTAGGGGTAAAAAATGAGGGCTCACAGATTCAGGAGCTGAAGGGTAGCAAAGAAACATCTTTGCTTTTATAATCATTTCTGCAAAGCTCTGCTGGCAGATTCCCTCCCTGTAGAGCTGCAGCATGTGCCAACAAAACTTTTTCTGTTGGCACTGCTACAGGAGTTCCTCTGCTGATGTGAACGGAGTTGACAAAAGCAGTATTTTGTCAGTGGTGCTGTGTCTCTTGGAGTCACTATTTCAGGACCAGACAGCACATATTTTTTTTCCTCCCTCACCTCCTTCCTCTCTTTACCTGATGTCTTTCCCTCACACTTTTTTTTTCTGCTCAAGAGAAGCAGCAACCCAAATCCTTCCCAGTGCAACTCTGCTGGCACTGTGATCCAGCTCACTCCAGAGCCTTTATTTCAGCCACGCCTAAAGAGCACAGAAATGTTTGTTCTGTTTGTGCAGCTTGCCTGCCCCTTTCTGCTTCCACTTGTGAGCCAGGCTTTTCCAAACTGGTGAGCTCTGCTTTCCAGAAGACAGAAAGACCTTCCTCAAAGAGAGAAAATGCTGGCATTTGACCTTTTCAGCCTTGGGACTATCATTCTGTCTGACTTGGGCAGATAGGTCTGTGGTGGAGGAAAATGAAGAGCAGATGGATTTATGAGGAGAGCTTGGTGGCAGATGGTGCCTTCAGACATTCACTGACATGTCCTGGCTCTTAATGGGTGTGGGTTCCCCTTTTAGCAGCACTGATGGTGCTTTAATATTTCTGTGTGTGCATTATGAAGATGTGCTGACAGATAAAGGACTTCATTATTAGCAGCAGCAGCAGAAGCTCAAGGACCTCTAATACTTAATTTGAGTACTGAAGAGTTCATCTATGCTCCCAGTTTAATCCAGTGGCAAGTGACATCAGGAGGAATGTTCTCAGTCACCTTCATGCCATTTGGTCAAATCTGTCTATTCCTGGATGGAATAGACCCTAACAAAAAAATAAAACCCTAACAAAGAGTATTTGCCTGGAGACAGTCTGGAGAACGCCCCTGAGCCTAAAGCTCTCTGTCACAGCATCACAGAATGGTCTGGGTTGGAAGGGACCTCTACACATCCTGGGTGCTCTTTGTTCTCCAACATCAGATTAGAGAGGGAGCAAAGAGTTAGCTGAGAGGCACAAAGTATATTGAAAAAAGAAGTGATAGTGATGCAGTTCCAGATCCATGAAATCTCAATGGTATTAAATTCAAGCAGGCTTTGATCTGACACTCTGCAGGAATTTGGGATTGAGGCAACTGAAGGTGCCTGAAAAATCAGCATCTGGCAACTCAGCTCTGAGGTCTGGGGCTCAACAGACCTGAGTCTGGCTGGACCTGCTAGCATCCTGCTAGGTAAAAGTAAGGTTTGGGGGCATCCACATCACTTCACAGCCTCTGGCAGGAGTGACTCCTGAGCTGCTTCTGGAGCAGCCATTGTTGCTTTCTCTGTCTGTGCTTCCTAGGTCAGGCCCTTGTGCCACCCCTTCCAGGACTGCTGCAGGTTGTGTAGTTGATAATGGAGATGCTGGACTTGTCTATGGAGAGAGCTGGGAGCCACAGCTCTGAAGGTATTTGTAGATAACCACATCGAATTAATTTCTCTCACCACAGGCAGAATTCTGCAGCAGCTGGACCATCATTTGGCAAGGAACTCATCTGAGGTTTCCCTCATCAATCATTAAACAACTGGGACACTGCTTCCCTGTGCACTCAGCTTCACATCCTCTCCTGTGAGGAGTCTGGCAGCATGCTGATGGGACTGCACTCCAGGAGGAGACTGAGTGCCCCGAGCAGGCTGGGAGCCAGGCTGGTGTTGGGGGGCAGCTGGGTCAGCACCAGTGAAGGCAGAAGGTGTAGGTCCATTGGGAGCCAGCAGTGCCTGGCTCTGAGGGGTTTTGCTCAAGGTGTCCCTCTGCAGAAAGCACAGACACCAGTGAAACAAAACCATCAGTCCTGGTTAAAATCACAGAATCATCAAACCCAACCACTTGCCTAGAACTCAGTCCCACTACTGCCACTGAACCACATCCCTCAGCATCACAGCCACACAGCTTTGAACCACCTGCAGGGTGCTCCAGTGCCTGATAGTCCTTGTCCTAGGACCCTGTGTTTGAAGGTTTGTTCCTGTGTACAACAGCAACGGATTTGTGAAGGGGAACAGCATCAGGCTCTGACTGCTGGAGTGTACTTAAACCTCCCATTCCATTCCCTCTCCTTTGGTAGCTGAGTGCTGATGATTTCTGATGTTATGGAGTCTGATCTGTGGTAGTTTTCTTAATGTCCAAATTTCTTGAGATATTTTAACACCCCCTGCCCCCAGACAGGGTTTTTTTTTTAGTTGATGTAATTGTAGGACAGAAAGTTAGCTGCCCTGAGTGGATCCTGCTGGCTCATTAAGCAGCAGCAACTGATAAATCTTCTCTTTAATAGTCTCTTGCATTTTTAATCTGGGAGCTGGTAATGCCCATGTTGGAGATGTATGGAAATGGATATTTCAGAAGTGGGCCCCAACTTTAAGGAGGGTGATTTGGATAAATGATTTCACTTTTCTTCCATCTTCTAATTAAAACTGCTGTGGCATGGACTGTGCGCTCCAAGAGCCTCCTTCTGATGAACTGCATTAGGTGCTACCAGCTCCCAGGGTACTGCTCCAGATTAACTCTCTCCTCTCCAGGATTTCCTCACCCCTCTGCCACACCATCCATCATGCAAGCAGTCAGTCAGCTTTCTTCCCCTTCTTCCCCTCTCTTCATTGCATCAGCATGCATTGCAAAGCCAGGGCCTTGTACATCCTAAGCTAAGATAATGAGACCAATATTAATTCCACTACAGCTGCTACGGGCATGTAAATGAACCTTTCATCTGTCCAGCAAAGCAGCTCTGAGACGTGCCCAGAACACCCAGGCCACGCAGCAGGAGCAGTCAGGGAGATGGCAGAGGTGGGGCTGTGCTAAAAATGGCTGAAATTCCAATGTCCTGAATTCATATTTCCTAGTCCAATCAATGCTGTTATTATCCACTGCATTAATTATTGCAAGGACAGTTTCTCCCTCCTGGTCCCTGCTAACTGGGCTGCAGCCATTGCTGCTCTGTTAGCACTAAAAGGGGCACCACAGGGGCCCCCCTAGAAATTCCTGAGCACGTCAGCTCCAATCTGTGCTAAGGGCCAGGGCTGCTGGGTTGTGCCCAGGCTCTGCAGAGCAGGCTGGAGCAGGCTGATGTGTCCAATAGCAGTGCAGGGGCTAATTAACTCTGCCTCTCAGCAAAGCTCATTAACGGAGCCCAGCGCTGTGACTCTGTTGCTCGGAGTTCCGGCAGGGAGGAGTTTGTGGCTGATGTGGCTCAGGTGTCTCTGCTCTGGTTTGGTGTTTGTGAGTGTGCAGGGGTCAGCCCTGCCCTCAGAGCCTGCAGCAGCAGCTGCCTGTGGAGGGAGCAGCAGGCAGTGGTGTGCTCCAGCTGGGATGGGGAGAGCTGTTCTCACTGCCCCCCAAACCCACTCTGAGGGGACATCTTCTGAGGGGACGTCTCCTGAGGCTCTCTGTGATTTTTTTACACATTAAAACACTCTCAGGCATTTTGTGCAGACTCTCTGAAGGAGCTCAGTGAAGGTAACCCCTCACAACTCGCCCTAGTCTGAGGAAGCAGAAACTTGGGGGAAAAAATAAAAAGAATCAAGAATGAGTAATTTGCCTCTTGAGTATAATGATCCTGCCTGTGTTTAAAGGACATTCTCTTGTGTTTAAGTCAACCTTCTTTTCCTCAGTAAGAAACACACATTTCTGTGGCACTAAAAAAAAGTTGTAATTGCCAAAGTTATCTGTGTCACAATAACTTATTAATCTGGAAGGATAAAGGCAGTGCCCAGAGGTCATGCATGACCCAGTAATGAGACCATCAAGCATCACTATAAATAATTAAACCAAGACACATTGCTTGAGAAATTTTTTATTCTTTTCCCCTTCCTCAGGCACCTTGGAGTCCCTTCATTATCTGTGCCATTTGCAGTGTGGGATTGCCAATGTGCAGAGCTGCAGGTTTGGCCCTCAGGGAATCACAGCAGAGCTGTGACTGCAAGGAGTTTGCAGACATTGACCACGCCAAGTTCCTTGCTCCAAGCAGGATCAGCTCCAGAGCAAGTTGCCCAAGACTGGGTCCTCTTGAGGTCTGAATGTTTCTTCTTGGCCTTGAGGGCACCTTGCTGGCTCATGGGCAACTTGTGGGCCACCAGCACTCCTAGGTCCTTCTCCAGAGAGCTGCCTCCCAGCAGGCTGATTCCGTTCCTGGTGATTCTGTGCCTCATGTTAGCCAAGGTGACAATGGTCCTGTTTATCTGAGAGGCATAATTAATCTGAACTTAATTGAGGAATTCTGTATTTAACCTGTTATAGCAGAGAATTCAATTGACTTCCTGAACCAATCAATTTCTCTCTCTCTCATTGTTTTCCAGGACGGATTTGGTCTTTGTTATTGGGTTTTAAACATTGTCCAAATGCACTTTTGTCTGCAGCAGGTGCAGACAGCTCCCTGCATCCCCACTCTGGGTAGGAGAGGAGAGTTCTTAAGGGGCTTTGTCAGACTATGCCTTAGCAGTGGTGGGATTGGACAAAGCCATGTTGCAGAAGTTCAGCAAATACCTTTTCACCACCATTTAATGTGCTTGGTTCCTAAACAATTGCAATTGATTTTGTTTGCTCCTGCAAACACGAATTACCCTGTAATCATTTCAGCCTCCCAGCCTGGCTTGTGTTTTAAAGTGAGAAAATGCAGGCATGGTTATGGGAGGAAGGAAGGTTGGAGGCAGCTACAAGGTTGGGCTTTGTCCTGGCTGTCAGGGGGTGCAACCAAGCCCCCTGAGTGTCACCCCTGCAGTTCAGGTGCTGCACTTCAAGGGGGGAGGCAGATGTCAAAATGAATCAGGGTCATAGAGCTGTTGAGATTGGAAGAGACCTCTGAGAGCATGAAGTCCAAGCCCTCACCTGCATCTTAAAGGTCTTTTCCTAGCCAGATGATTCCCTGGTTCTGTGAGCTGCTCTGCATTTGCTGCTGGGTAATTCAAGTCAGGATTTGGCCTGAGCTGCCTTCAAGTGCATTTCACATGTCTAGGCAGCTTCCAGAAGTGCACTTAGTGGCTCTGTAAATCAGCCTTAGGTTTTCTTTTCATTCTTCTTCTGAAGACACTCTGAGCACTTGCAGTGAGGCTCCACAGATTCCTGCAGCACTGGAAATTATCTTTAAGCTGAAAAACAGAAGCCCCATTAAGTGTGTCTCCTCCACAGTGTGCTCAGTTGTTTATTTCAAGTGCAATCCATGCATAGGCTGCTTTGGAAACTCCCCTGAGGAAGCAAGGCTTGGACAGGGAGGTGCTGAGGATGCTCAGCCTCTGGAGAGCAGCTCTGGACAAGGCTTTATCCTCGCTGGTAATATACCAGAGGAGACTCCATAACTTCTCTGAGCAGCCTGCTCCAGACCTCCAGCACCCTCACACCAAAGAAGTTTCTCCTTAAGTTCAAGTGAAGCCTCCTGGGTTGTAGTTTGTGCCCATTGCCGCTTGTCCTACCACTACCAACCTCTCAACCTCTCCTCATCAGAGAGGTGCTGCAGTCCCTTGGAATAGAGCAAGGGCAACTCTCCCCACCAGCAAACATTTCTTCCAGCAGCCATGAACAAGGGGCTGGGGTACCTAGGAAGTTTTACCCCCTCTCAAACTCCTTGGATATTGTTTTGCTCCTTTATAATTTGAAGGTTTGATCACCATGAAGTTGCAGACCTTTTACAAAGACTAATAAAATCTTTTTGCAGGTTAATGAGATGCTATGGCCATAAATTTCAGTGGCTAAGTGTGAAATCACGGAGCTGCCTTTCCAAACCTGCTGAATGGTGTTTTCCCAGGTGAATTCCTGAGCTGAGACAGGATTTTGGGGTTATTTGTGGTAGGAATTGGGCACTTTTTATTTTTTTTTCCTTCCCTTGAAACTCTTTTCTTTCTTTTTACTCCTGGAAAATGTAAAACAGTTGAGTGTTTTAACTTGATGCTACTGTGTTGCCCTGATCAGTTCTGGTTCCTGCTTTCCCCTGGTGAGAACAAGTCTGTTTATAAGCATCTCTTGCTTTTAAATTTCATTTAGGCCATTAGCTCCTCAAATAACGCTGCCTTTTAATCTGCCTGCACAGCAATTGGTACCCTGGCCCATGAGGGTGACTTCTAAATGCCATTGCAATGCAAACAATAAATAATGTTACAATTAATCAACAATCAGATAAAGAGCAAGGTACAGAGAAAGGACTCTGGAGGCTTGAGAGCTTTCATACCCTCAGGGAGGTTTTGCTTAGGATGAAGCCTCCAGGCTGAGCTGCATTCCGTGGAAATCACTCAACAGGATCATTCTTCCAGAGCCAGAAAACTTCTTGGGAGGGCACTACAAGTGCTGTGAGCTCCTGGAAATTAGTGTTAAGGCTGTGTGCTTGTTAACTTTGATCAGCAGGGAAACAAGCCATGGTGACATCAACAGGCACAGAGAGAGCAGGATCAGAAAGTTTTCACACCACAAAACCTTCAGCTGTCATCCCACTCAGCTGTACAAGAAGGGAAGAGAAGTTAATGATGCAGGAAAAATGACCACCAGCAGCAGCTGGATCCCAGTGGCTTCTACGAATATTTTCAGAAGGGGAACAGCTGCAGGCTGCCATTCTCAGTCTTTCCTGTGGAAATTAAGGGATAAAAAAGGAAATTACCTTTGCACACATTCCAAATGCTGAAGAGAAACAGATTTCATGGTAGAGTGGTGCTTGGCAGTGCAGGTGTGAGGGAAAGCTAATGGAGGCTTTCCTTGGCTCCTGGCTGCACTTGATGGCCTGAAAGGTCTTCTCTAACCTAAATGGCTCTAGGATTTTAGGGTCCATGCACCCACACTGGAACTTGAACAGGAGTAAGCTTACAGGAATAGTTCTTTCTTTTGCAGATCATCCTATGTAGCCTCCTTTCTGGCTTGTCTTTCAAGCACAAACTGCCCCCATAGGACTCTGCCACAATCAGAGGCCAGCACCCACCTCACCATGCAGGCACCTTAGAAATCACAAAGCTGCCCCCCTCTAATTACTGCTTTGCTTGTGGGTTCCACTGAAGGCTATCCTGTTTTGCAAAGCTTGCCGATTAGCTTCCTACAGCTGTCTGTGGCATTCCTCCTCCAGAGGCAAAGTCCCAGCAGAATTTGCCATGCAAAGGAGCTGATGAAATGAGGCTCCTGCTGTACACTGGCAGCATTTGGATTGTTCCTTCATGCAGTACACCACAGCCCCAGGTAACATGGAAAGTGGTGGAACCATTGTGGTTGCAACCATCTCTTCATTTCAGTCTCCCATGTGTAGACAGCAGCAAAGCTCTTGAGCACCCTTTGGCTGTATCCTGCACCAGCCAGTTCCCATGTATGATCCTGCACACTGTTTGTTGGAGGAATAAACTAAGGAACTGCCATTTGGATAGCCAAGCAGGGATGGCAGAGGAGGAGGAGTTATGTTTTGGCTGATCCCAGGATGTGGAGTCTCTGCATTGTTGGACTGCCTGTTTATTTTTAGCTTGGGTTTGCTGGGGCTGGTAGATGCTTTAGAAGCAATCAGAGCTGAGATCAGGCACTTGTCATGGAGCAGACACATTTAGAAGTAAAAATAGTTATTAGATGTCTCAGAAAAATGGGAATAAAATTTTAATAGAATGAAGAGGAAGTGCATCCTGGGGGGGGGGAGGATGCTGTGCTTGTGAGAAGGATGGATGGGGGAAAGCTGGAGAGCATGTGAACACAGCACTTGGGCTGCTGTGGAGGGTCCCAGAGTGTTGTCTGCCACTTGACAGGGTGAGCTGCAGAGACACCATGGGATCAACATGACTGAGATGATCTGATCCAATACTTTCAGTCCTATCAACCTTCACAGTTACACCAAAAAGCAAAAGTTCTTCAGTTGGGGGCTGTGTCAGGGTGGTGTTTGGGTTGTGCATTGGAGGAGCTTGTCGCTGCACGCCCACAGGTCACATCAGCACCTGATGAAGGAGGAGATGCTGGGAGCAAAGGCTGGGGGTCACTGTTGTGGCTGGTGTGAGATTGAAGTTGGTCAGGGGAGGCCTCTGCTGCAGGGCTTCTGCTGAATGCAGGCTCTTTGAGGTGCTTCAAAGCTTTTAGCAGTGTGGGTTGTTACCCACAGCAGCAATGGCACAGGAGATGGGTGGCTCTTCCATCCTTGGTGGGTTTCAGATGAAGGCCACTCATCTTTCTGCAGTGGACACCAGGGCAGAAATTATAGCTCTGTTGCAGAGATATTCTGGGGAGGATTCTTGTTTTGTATTCTGTCTGGGTGGCTGTAATTGTTCTTTCTGTGCCTGAAGCCTCTAAATCTATCCAAGAAGTCGAAATGATTTTGTAAAGCCTTGAAAATGCAGCTGGAATGCGATGGAGTGGCTGAGCAGATCAAGGGAAACACAAAGTGCTGCTTGCTGCCCGAGTCCTGAGCTTGGTAAACATGGATCAGGCAACACCTTCGACAGACCAAGTGCCTCTGAAGTTTGCTTATTTTTCTCACCCCTTTTTCACTAAGGAGTGTCGAGAATAGGCTGTGCAGGAGCAGTGCAAACCCTACAGGTATCCATAGGGAAAGAGGAAATCAGCCACAGAGCATTAGCTCATTTCCTTCCAGCAGTTCGCTATCACTTACACTATCAGAAGAAGATATTCTGGGCTGTAAATGTCCAGGAACTGAGGAGCTGCTGCTACAGGGAGGCACAGATAGGTTCTGCTCTTCCTTATAGGCAGATGGTGAGAGGCAAAGTCAGCCTCCCATGTCATTTTGGTTGTTGCTGCTGTTAATGCTGAAGCATTTGTCCATGGTGGGTTGAAAGGCTCGAGGTTAAGTTCAAAGCATGCTTTGGTCAAGCACTGGAACTGCCCAGGGAGGTGATGGAGTGTTCAAGAAAGGTGTGGCCATGGCACTGGGGATGTGGTTTGATGGCCATGGTGCTGTTGGGTTGGGTAGGACTGGATGATCTCTCAGGGCCCTTCCATCCCAATTCTATGGTTCTCTGAGCCTGTGCTTGGCAGTGTGTGGGTATGAAATGCTCACAACTGTTAGCATTGATAAAGACCTGAATCAGAGATGGGCAAATCCATTGTGCTGGAAGGGAAGCCATGGATCCCATGGCACAAAGGTACTGGGTGGGTGATTTATCTGTGTAACTCTTGGTCAGGTGGCAGGAGGCTTTGCAAGCTGGAGGAGGATCAGCTGAGCGCTTAGAACATGTCAGGGCTCTGAGCTGTGTGCACAGATCTGTCCCTCCCACCACTTGGAGGAATAAAGGCACAAAGAGGCTTCTGCAGCCTCCTGTCTGCTGTGAGGTTTTTACCTTTTGCTGTTACTTATTTCCACTGATTAAAACTTTCCCATTTCATCCTCTTTGGCAGATGTCCAAATGGTTTTGTTGTCTGTGTTATCAGGGGTGGGGGTGGCAATCCTGCTGCTGAGGGAAAGCTCAGCTGCTAAAACCTTCTGCTTTGGAATAGTGACGTTTGCCATTGGGTGTCAGAGGGGTTTTCTGAAAGCAAAATTATTTAAACCTTTTGTAGGAATGTGGAGATTTTGAGTCTCAGTAAGGACATGGCAGCAGGGCAGCTTGTGGCAATGCTGCTGCAGCTCTCCTAGGATCATAGGATCCAGTGAAAGACATTCTCTGAAATTCCATACAGCTCCTTTAGACACCTCCTCTCTTGGTTCTCTCTCAGACCTGGCAGGGTTTCAAATGGACTCTTGCTGGAGAATTATCAATACAAGGTGTAATAACTGCACACTTCAGCTTTTACCTTTATTAGGAAAGTGTATCATGAATAAATATGACTGCCAGCTGAAGTGGTCCTGACTGTAGTGGCTAATAGAGAGATGGAGAAAAGCTCTTTCCACATCATTTCTGGTAATTAAGTTCTGAATCCTGTGTGAGGGAGGTGTGTGTGCTGCTGGCCCGTTCAGAATGAAAGTAGTTGCTAATTATTATATTTTACTCATGGAGGTTAATCTCTGTTCTGTAGAGAGTGACAAATTCTCATCTCAGGACAAACAAAACCAGGTTTTTTATTCAGAAGCTTTGAGATGTTGCAGTCTGAATGCAGATACAGGGAGGGAAAAGTTGAATTGATTTGTGGATTTTTTTTTTTTAATGGAGTTGAACTACTTTGCCCATTCTGTGCTCCAGTGGAGATCCTGCAGCAGAGCAGGTAGTGAGGCTGGGCTGGGGTGACTCCATGTGGAATGGGTTGCAGGGGCAGGAGCCAGGAATAAGGAAATACAATAAAAGAGCTCAGAACCCATTCTCATTTTTGTCTGAGTCTGAGTAGCAGTGCACAGAAACCTCAGGAGATGTGGGCAGTGCAGAGCTGCTCAACTCCTTAGTCAGGGTGGGAAATACTTTAAAATATTAGCAAAAAATAGCCCACAGTGGTCAGCTCATGGTGGACTTCAGACAAAGTGCTGCCATGTCCCTCTGACATCATTCTGTGGAACTGGGGGAGGGTTAATTCGAGCCTCCCCCAAGCCAGCTGGGCAAGTAGCAGGAGGCTGAAGCAGAAGGTCTGTGGCTGGAGCCTGCTGAGCTCCAGAGCAGCACTGCTTGGGAATGGGGAGAGTCAGGGAAAAGAGGAATTTAGGGGAAAAAGGTGTCAGTAACTCTGCAGCTTCAGTTCTGCAGTAGCAGTTATCAGTATTTCCCTGGCTAAAAGGTGCTGAGACTAAAAAGGAGAAGCCAAGCTGCTTCCAGCACATTCCCATTTGGATTTGATGCATACAAGGAAATGCCTTTTGTGTGGATCCCTTTGGATGCTTCCTGCCCCCCACGAGCCTTTAACAGGAGTTTCACTTTTAATCTGCAAACATTCCCCCTCCTGCTCTCATCCTCTGAACACAGGAAAAGTAAAACAGTTTAGAATTTGCCAAAGAAAAACAGAACGGTCAGACGGCTTAGGAGGAGATCAGGTTGCCAAACAGCCCAGGAGCAGTGTTTTGTTTAGTGCTTTCCGGCGCCTGCCAGAAAATCCCCAATACAAACACCTGATCGGCTGGGGGAGGCAAGGGGGTCCGGGGAGGGATGGTGGTGGGCAAGGCAATGCTGTGTCTTTAATTTTTCTTTTCTGGAGGAAGAAAGTCTGCGTAGCAATGACAGGATTGCTTGTTCGTGCCTTTAATGCGCGGTCTGTTTTCTCCAGTGGAGGGCACTCAGTGTATCACAAACTAGAACATTAGCACCAACAAGCTCCGAAGCATCACCGCTCTCCGGGAAGCCTCCTGAATTAGACGAGAGCTGCCTCTCAGCACAGCTACAAAACACCTGAAACCCGAGCGCCTCAATGGATAAACCTTTCCTGCACGGCCTTTGAACTGGGGGCTTACACGGCACGAGGCCCTGCCTGCTTCAGGAGCTGGCTTGCTGGAGGATGAATTGCTGTGGCTGGCAATGGCAAAAGGCAGCAGAATGAGAGATGCTAGGTACCGGCAAAGGCGTTTGTGTTCCTCCCGGAGAAGTTGGTTTGCCGCCGTGGTCTGCTGTGGCTTTTCCTTGCTGATTGTCACTTAACGCTGATGGTTCACTGATGACTTACACAATGGCTCTCAGAGCTTAGAGTCCCTCCCTACCCCTCCACACTTCCCCCTACTCCCCCCACCCCCCCACCCCATCCTTCGTCCTGTCTTCCCCACCCCCAATCCCTTCCCTATTCTTTCCCTTCCTCATCCCCAAAATTCTCGCTTGTCCTCTCTAGGGAACTTTGTGTGGGTTACTGGCATGCACGCTGGATGGCGATGATGTGAGTGGCAACCCTGCTGTGCCATGAAGATTCTGAGGGTTTAAAGAAAAGAGACCAGTTTGGAAAAGAGGGAGGCAGAGGAAGAGGAAAAAAATAAATAGAAAGAGAAGAAAACAGCTGGAGGAAGGCAAAGGAGGCCGTTTGCTGCTGACAAAAGGATGGGTAAGTGAACTTTTCGTGTTTGTTTGTGAGCTGCAGCCGTGAGGGTCATTTTTCAGTTGGTTATTAGCTGCACGGGAGGGGGAAACAGCCTCCAGAGCAGCAGCAGCGGCAGCGCATTCCTCTGCCAGGTGACTCACTGCTTGCCGCTGTATTTTTAGATCCCCCAGGCACACAGACACCTTTCCCCCTGCAGTGCCTTTGTAATTCAGCTGTAGAGGCATGCAGCGAGGTGAGGGCTGGAGAGGGTCCCCTGGCTGGCTGCACAGCCCCCCCACACCTGCACACCTATGGATGGGTGCAGGGATGCAGCAGGCACCTGGCAGCACATCGCTCCTGGGTCTCCATTCGGATGCCATGAGCCCGGAGCGGTGTCAGCCAGGCTGCCAGGAAGGGCTCTTAACACTTTGCAGTACGTGGGAAGCTGGGGGGAGGGGGTTGTCTTCTGTAGGTGCTTGGGAAAAGGCTGCTTTGGTCTTTGCAAAGACCCCCCCCACCCCCCTAAACATTGCTGCTAGATTTCCAGCAGGCATTGGCCAGCCCTATTTTTTCAGGTTCATTTTACTCCTTCCATCCCCCCCTTCACCCCCAAGTCTGTGGCAGCTGGAACATATTTCAAGCTGCCTGCTGCTGCCACAGAGGAAGCAGCAGCAGCAAAATACAAAAAAAAAAAAAAAAAAAAAAAAAAAAAAAAAAAAAAAAAAAAGAGGATTTAAATTAAAACTCTACCCATTAAATGAGAGGCACAGGCAGTCAGGGGCATTTTAGAGCAGGAATTGTTTTGCAGATTGAATTCTATTTTAATCCAAGCAGCAATAACTGCAGCACAGGGCTGGGCCTGTGTGTGTGACAAATCATCAAGTAATTATTTACTGAGGTGACAAATATCCCCTAGAATATTTCCTGTGGGGAGGAGGGGGTTCAGTCGTTACTGAGATTGCAACTCTGGGCAGAGGCACCAGCCATCAGATGGATACAGGTTATGGGAGGTGTGAGTCTGTGCTGGGTTTTCTGCCAGCCCCGCCACCCCCTCCACAATCATTCCAAGGTGTAAAATGTGACTGTCCTCACGTAAGGAGCACTGCTGCTCTCTGAGAGCTCTGACATCTCAAATGCAGGATCTGCCAGTCCAGCAGTGCTGTGGGGGAGAGATGGGAACTGGAACAGAAATAAACCCCTTGAAACTTTCTGTGTTTGCTGCTCCTGAGGCAAGGTTTGTGTCAACATTCTGTGTTTAGTTTCACAGAGTACATGATGTAGATACAAAATAATGACTGCTGAGGTACTCAGCTGCGTGTGGATCAGCTTAATGTGTCTAATGAGTCATGGTACAGAAAGATGTCTTCTGGCATTACCTTGCTGTTGGGTCCCATCCTAGCATTACATGGGGTCCTCCTCCTCAATGTGCTTGAATCTGTTTTATATTTCTCTGCACCTATTTTATGTTTGAGGCCCATAAAAATAATGAGCAAACCTACTCTTAAGCCCCAATCTCCGTGCAAAAAGTAAAGCCTTTACTTCCTGTCTAATTTTCCCAACAACGCCACATTTTAAAGCTGGATCAAAGTTTTCCATAAGCAGATTTCTCCCTTTTTCTGCAGTAATTTTAGGAGGAATTGGGACTTGCAGTTGCTTTTGAGAAGGGACACGTTTAGCAGCACGTCAGTAGCAGCAGCTTTGGCTCATTTCCTCTCCAGCACTGTGGAGCATTCAGCAGAGTGACTTGACAAATATGTTTATTGTGAAAACCTCAGCATCTACGATAAGGACACAGCAGCTACATTGAGAGATGATGTACAGGAGGAGAGTGGGCAGGGAGCAGGCTCTTGGTCCTCCCTAGGCGTCATAAATCACACCAAAGAATTGAATAACAACAGGAGAAGTGGGGATGGTGCTGGTAGGAGGGATAGCAAGGCAGGAACTCACAGGAGCAGGCTTCACACAGCGAAAGAAAGTGCAAGGCAGGAGGCAAACAGGTTGCCTTCAGAACCCACTGCTCTGCTCGTGCTGCGCTAGCCGCCCCCTGCCCTTCCTGATCCGCCGCCGCTTTGTCTCGATGGCCTCACAGTGCTCCTTTGTTTTCTTTTTCCCGTGGTAGGTTTCCATTTAATGAGGCAGCTGAGAGGCATGAGTGTGGTGTTGGTGCTGCTTCCGATGGTGCTGCTGGTGGTGCTGGCGGGGGCTCAGCGAGCCTGCCCCAAGAGCTGCAGGTGCGACGGCAAAATCGTCTACTGCGAGTCGCACGCCTTCAGAGACATCCCCCAGAACATCTCTGGCGGCTCTCAGGGCTTATCCCTGCGCTACAACAGCATCCAGAAGCTGAAATCCAATCAGTTCGCAGGCCTGAACCAGCTCATATGGCTTTACCTTGACCACAACTACATCAGCTCCGTGGACGAGGACGCGTTCCAGGGCATCCGCCGGCTGAAGGAGCTGATCCTGAGCTCCAACAAGATCACTCAGCTGCACAACAGAACCTTCCACCCCGTGCCCAACCTCCGCAACCTGGACCTCTCTTACAACAAGCTGCAGGTGCTGCAGTCGGAGCAGTTCAGGGGCCTGCGGAAGCTGCTGATCCTGCACCTGCGCTCCAACTCGCTCAAGTCGGTGCCCATCCGCATCTTCCAGGACTGCCGCAACCTGGACTTCCTGGACCTGGGCTACAACCGCCTGCGCAGCCTGTCCCGCAACGCCTTCGCCGGCCTCCTGAAGCTGACCGAGCTGCACCTGGAGCACAATCAGTTCTCCAAGATCAACTTTGCCCACTTCCCACGCCTCTTCAACCTGCGCTCCATCTACCTGCAGTGGAACAGGATCCGGTCCATCAGCCAAGGGCTGACGTGGACCTGGAGCTCCTTGCACAACTTGGATTTATCAGGCAACGACATCACCGGGATCGAGCCTGGCACCTTCCAGTGCCTCCCCAACCTCCAAAAGCTGAACCTGGATTCCAACAAGCTCACCAACATCTCTCAGGAGACCATCAACACGTGGATCTCGCTCATCTCCATCACTCTGTCTGGGAATATGTGGGAATGTACTCGCAGCATCTGCCCTCTCTTCACTTGGCTTAAGAACTTCAAGGGCAGCAAGGAGAGCACCATGATCTGCGCCGGCCCCAAGCACATCCAGGGCGAGAAAGTCAGTGACGCGGTGGAAACCTACAATATCTGTGCCGAAATCCAGGTGGTGGTGACTGAAAGGTCCTACCAGCCACCCAAAACCCCCCAGAGACCTCTCTTCATCCCCAGGCCTACTGTGTCCAAGCTGGAGAGCGAGCAGGTGACGTCCGCCACGCCCAGCCCCTCCGCTGCGCTGCCGACGCCGGGGCTGGAGCCGGACTACGAGCACGTCTCCTTCCACAAGATCATTGCGGGCAGTGTGGCTCTCTTCCTCTCCGTGGCCATGATTCTGTTGGTTATCTACGTCTCCTGGAAGCGTTACCCGGCCAGCATGAAGCAGCTGCAGCAGCACTCGCTCATGAGGAGGCGCAGGAAAAAGGTGCGGGAGTCAGAGAGGCAAATGAGCTCTCCCTTGCAGGAGTATTATGTGGACTACAAGCCAACAAACTCTGAGACCATGGATGTATCAGTTAATGGATCTGGGCCCTGCACCTACACCATCTCTGGCTCCAGGGAATGCGAGGTATGAACCATGACCCTCCTAAAACCATTTCAGCTGCTGGGAAGGAGAGGTAAATGTTTGAAGCTCTTGAGGTGTCTCTCTAAACACACGAAAGATTCATGAGGTTGCTGTGTCTCTGGGGTTGCTGGGTGTGGAAGGTTCTCTCCTCAGCAGCAGTGGTGGTGAAGGTTCTTGAATGTTTCTTGAATGATTCTGGTTTATTAGGAAAAAATAGATGAGGATGGAGGAAAGAGTTGTGGTAAAGGCTTCTGGAGTATTACTCCCCTCCCTTTTGTACCCAGGCTACAGGAGAGTCCCATTTGTAATGCATTGGTAGAAACAGAGATGTTTAAGAACCTTCTCTGGTTTAAGAACACACATGGGAACCTCTTTGCTGCAGACTCTGTGTCAAGTCTTGAGGGGTTTGTGGCCTATTTAAAGATAATGCCAAAGATTTTCTGCATCTTGTGGCTGGTTGAAGAGTAAACCAGGGATCAAGAGGACTGCAGCACAGCCTTAGAGCTAGGCACTGCTTTTCCTGGAGGAGCAGGAAGGTACCAGCTGCTTTGCCAGCTCTTCTGAACTGGAGCCTTGGAAAGGCCCTGGGTCAAACAGAACATCTGCAAACATCTGGGTCGGGAGAGGAGGATTCTTGAGGGGGAGTCAGGTTCATTTTCTTGCTCAGTGAAGGCTTTGCTTGAGAGCTGTGCTGGGGTGAAAGGTTTCCTCTACCTAAGGCCATGTTATGAGTTTGACTCATCCACATGGGGAATGCAAGCAGGAGAAGCTCTCAGTGCTTCTGCTGGCTGTGGTGCAAGGCAACAGCAGAGCTTTCCCTGGCTGTCTTGTCACTGACCCTGTTGGTGTGCGTGCAAGAAATGTTGGTACCTGTCAGTGCCACTGCTCCTCTATACCTGGTGAGCAGGATTGTTTAATCCTGCAGGTGATGTGCTGTGAGGGGGCTGTGGGGGGTTCTGCTTCCTTGCTTGTGGGCACATCCCCCTGGGAGTGCTGTGGAGCTATGTCCAATCCCATTGATGTGAGCTGGGCTTGGCTGTATGCAAGGTGTTAGAGGTGAGCAGTGCTGAGCAGGCTGCAGTTCTGGGGGCCTCACTTACAGCTGGATGCTGTCAGTTCCTGACAATAAGGCATCCTTAACATGTTGTGGTTTGGGCACCTGAAATCCCTGGGTGATTTTGGACCACAGAGCTGAGGGGAAGAGAAATTAAAGGTCTGTGTTTTGGGGTTGCTTTCTCTGGAGCAGCATCATCTTCAGGAAGGACAAGCAGCTGTCATACCCTTGTCATCTCCACCAGTGGGGTGTGAATGAAGGTTTGGGGTGGATTTTCCCTCTAAGCAGCATGAGGAGAGAGTAAATGATGCTAGCAAAGTTGTTTTGCATTTTCTCTGGCTGTCACAAGGAGCATTAATCTGACCTGAAAGGCTGTCTCCTCTTCATGCTGAAGTTTAACACTGCTGAAGTTTCATTAGCTTGAATAAAATGCTGTTTAATTTACACCCAGATGATATGGGAGAGAGCTGAATCTGCACTCAGAGCTCAGAGCCCTTGGAATGAAACCATCCTCTGTAACAGAACCTGGGCCATGATTGCAGGGCACAGAAGACAGGCAGTGTGTGATGTAGTCTGGGAGACTGAAAGCTGAATCATTTGCATTCTGGCAGATAAATGAGAGACTGAAGAGTCCTACCAGGCTGAGGAGCAGAGGGTCCATGTGCTGTCATCTCTTCATGCTGCTGTGATTGTCACACACAGCAGCAAACACAAGGGGACCCCAGTCCTCCTGCTTTGCAGGTGCTGTGGCAGCACCAGGACAGCTTTCTGCTGCAGCTCTTTTCAGGCTGAGTTAAGCTGGGGGACAACTTTGCACAACTGCAGCTGTGCATCGTGTGGTCAGTGGGGCTGTGTTGAGCACAGTGGTGCTGTCCAGACTGGCACAGAGGATGTACACCCTGGGTATGAATGGGGAAACCTTTGGCTGTCAGTGTAGGAGACCTGAGGGTGAGCAAAGAGTAGCTCACTGAAGGCAGTGTAGCAGCCATCAGAACCCAAAGAAATACTCTCTCCAGCTTGGATTTAAGATTCTTTGTCTCCATAGCTACAAGGCTCCACTTGTAGAAGCAGAGAGATGCTCTGTACAGTACTTTAAAATGGTAGGAAAATAAACCCTTGGAGTGTCTTCAGCAGTGGAAAACTTTTATGTTTGGGGGGGGGGGGGGGGAAGCAAATGAGCATCTCACTATTTGCTCATTGACCCAGGTGTGTGCACTCATGAGAAAACTGCTCTTAAAACTGTTCTTTGGTCCAGGCCCATCCTGCTGGCACTGACCTGCTCAGTCACTGTGCTTAGACTCAGCTTTCACCCAGGAAGGGAGCAGCTTAGGAGAGGCAGAAGGGTCTGGTTAGCAAAATGGAGGCAGGCAGGCAGGCTTCCAGGATTCACTGCTCAGGAGCTTGTTGTCTTTACTTTTTTTAGTAATGCTTTTCAAATGATTGTCTGCTCTCAGGTGTTCATCCCCACACAGGCCTGTGAGCGGCTGAGGTGTCCAGGAGTGGTGTCCTTCAGGAGAGGACTCATGGCTTGCTTCCCTTTTAACCTGGGAAAGATGCCTGAGCATCTCTGCTGCTGGGAGCTGGCTGCTGATGGCTTCAGAGCATGCCCTGGGGCTGTGTGAGTGTTCCTGCTCTGCTCCCAGGGATCATTTGGGGTTTAGAAGTGTCCAGCTCAGCTGCTCCTGCAGCCTCTTGTTTCCCATGGCAGAGCTGGCCTTGGGCTGCCATGCTGAGGTATTTATGCAGGCTCTGTGTTCCACAGCAGCAAGGCACAGGAGCAGGGCTGGTGTCTGTCAGTGGGTTGAGCTCAGGGAGCTTTCTAGATACAACAAAGCAACGCAAGGAGAGGAGAGCTGCCCTGCCTGGGGCACTTGTGCTGCAGGTGGAGGGGCTGCAGGTATGGTTTGTGTGGCTGCTTTTGCAAGTCCCTGCTTTGTGAATTATTTCTTGTACTAGAGAGGGAGAGCCA
The DNA here is from genome assembly GCF_027791375.1 of Indicator indicator. NCBI lineage: Eukaryota > Metazoa > Chordata > Aves > Piciformes > Indicatoridae > Indicator > Indicator indicator. The sequence continues at coordinate 4,363,145 of NC_072047.1, forward strand.
AAGCCAGGCTGGCTGTAAACCCGAGCGACTCTTGGCATCAGCAGGGTTATAATCACTGACACCTGGCCTGGGGTGTTCTGTTTAGTCTCTTGGCAAGGGGTTCTGGAAGAACTGGATGCTGATGGCTTTGGCTCTCACCATCCGGTTAGCAAGCTGCTGCTATCGCATTCTGGTGTTTGCTCTGTGCCTGTGCATCTTCCTCCCTCTCTCTCTCATATTTATTTGTACATTTGCTGAAGACCTGGGAGCCATAAAAAGCAATTTCCTAAACCAAGCTCTAATCTCATCTGTCTCCTACAGATCACACACAAAGTGCCTGTGCATGGCACTATGGATGTGTGTGGGGAGAGGGAAGGGTGCTACAGAGCCATTTCCCTCTCTCTTGTGGAAGGTTATTCAGCTCCATTTCTCAGGCTGCCAGTTACAAAACAACCAACAACCAACCCAACAAGTGAGCATCTTGGCTCTGGTAGCTGAGCACAGCTGATGTGAAGCCCTTGGAGAGCCAATTGACACAGACCTTGTGAGGTTGCTTTTTACACTTTGGCTTCTCAGTGTCTAACCATACCCAGTGCTGACAACCAAGGCCACCTGTTCCCTTCACAGGCCAGTTCCTCTCTGCCCTGCTGTTCCTGTGCTCTCCATTGGAGTGAGAAGCAGGGGCAGTTGTCACTTGGATTTGCACATGCTAAAATCAGTCACACAAAATTATGTTCACTTTGAATTCTGCTTCCTGCCCTCTTGCCAGTGGGAAGAAATGGATTGATGAAGGGAGGTGACATATGCAGACTCTGTGGGCTGCTGTTGACCTCCTGCTTTTGAGCCTAATTTGAAAGGAAATGTTGACGTGCCACTGGTGTTTATTATTTATTTGTTGCACACCACTGCTGTCTTGTTCTCAATAAGATGCAAAAAAGCAAAATAGTCTCCATAGCCCAGATCCTCTTCAGCCCAAGGTTCTAGTTCTGTAAGGACAGACATGGTTCTGGAGCTCAGCTTGGGAAGGGCTGCCCAGGGGCTGAGCATGAGCTGATGAGCTACTGAGACCTTAGGAGAGAAATGGCTCCATGCCTGGCAGAGTTTCTGAGCTGTGGGAGCAGTGCTGCTCCTTCTTTTGGCCATCAGCAAGGACTCCGTGGCAGAGGGGTGAGTTCATCCTAGCTTGGGGGAATGCAGAAGGAAGGTGGTTTCACAGGGAGTGCATTCAAGGAGAAGAATATGGTAGGTGAGGGGTGTGGGAAGCAGGAATTGTTAGCTTAGAGAACTCATTGCCATCAGCCTAGAGCCAGAGTTCTGTGGTTGTCTTTCCAGGGACTCCCTTTTGGAACACATTAGGATGGAGGTTGTTCATTTGGGTTTCTTATATCCTTCTGTGCTGTAGCTCCTTCTCTGCCTGCTTCTTCACCTCTCTGTGACTATAGATGGACCTCAAATTCTTGCTTGAGTTGTAAATCAATCTAAAAAAGCTCTGCCGTAAGCTCTGTGTTTGTACTGGGAGGGTAAGCAAAGGCTAAGCCAAGAGCTGCTCCTCGGTGCAGTGTATCTGGAAGAAATATGTCAGGAGTGGCTGAGAGGTGAAATCCTTCAGGCACCAGGCCAGAGAGCGAGGGTTCAGGAGAAGGGGGATTTAAAAAATGTCTCCAGGAGTAGGACCAAAAGTAGAGACTTGTGTCTGTTACCCTTCAGAGCCTTCACCAGCCCTGCAGACTTGTTCTGGCAAGTGCAATGTCAGCGCACAGGAGGTTGTGCTCTACAAGTAGCAGTGATGTAGTAATAAACACAGAGGGGCAGATTTTGCTGGGCTCAGCACTTGCAGGGTGTGAGCTGTGCCAGAGACTTCACCCAGAGCCTGGCCCTGCTTCCAGCAGAGCTCAGCCAGCTGTGCAGCAGCAGCAATTGAGGCTCTGGGTGTAGATTTGGAAAGGAAGCTGCGGAAGGATGCTGAGCACTTGTGAAAGTCTTACTCAGTCCTTTTTCAGGAGCCTGGCTGAGGGATGAGCTTGGCTGAGATCTGGTCTTGCAGTACAGGTGCTGCTGAGACCTTGGAAGTGATTAGCTGTGAGGCAATGCAGACAGCCTCACCAGTGAGATTATTTGGTGCTCCTCCCCAGCCCTGTTCTGCAGACCCTTCCCTGGACATGCTGCAGCTCCTCAATGTCCTTTGTGGAGCGAGGGCCCCAAAGCTGAACCCAGTACACAAGGGGTGGCCTCAGCAGTGCCCAGTCCAGGGGCACTATCACTGCTCTGCTCCTGCTGGCCACACCATTGCTGATCCAGGCCAGGATGCTGGTGGCCGCCTTGGCCACCTGGGCACCCCCTGGCTCATCTCCAGCTGCTGTCAAGCAGCACCCACAGGTCCTTTTCTGCTGAGCATCTTTTCAACCACTCTGCCCCAAGCCTGGAGCCTTCATGGAGTTCTTGTGACCCAAGTGCAGGACCCAGCATTTGCCCTTGCTGAATCGTATCCCATTGTCCTCAGCTCTTCAATCCAGCCTGTCCAGGTCCCTCTGCAGAGCCTTCCTACCTTCAAGCACATCACCACTGCAGACTTACTTAGATGTGGAACCTCCCTAACCACATTTCAGACATTACATTTGCTCCTTCAGGTCTCATCCAGAGGCTGGCAGTTGAATGGATGCTGAGGATTCTTAGTCTTAAGCATAAGATCCAGCTGGGAGGGTAACTGATGGACCATTATCCTCCCCTCCTTCTCATCACCTCTTTTTCTACTTCCCCAAACTTTGCCATTTTCTAGAAGCTTCATGTGTTGAGCTGTGCACAATGAGGACTGCTCACATGGAGAGGATGCTGCCCTGTAAAAGCTTTGTACCAGAGAAGAAAATCCTTGTGCTGCTATTATAATTGTTGCTCAGGTCCTTGCTTCAGGATTCCTGCATTGCTGGAGCTGTGACAGACACAGTTTGCCCTCTCCATCTCCCTCTTTCCTTTCTCTCATCTCTTCTTCTGCTCCTGCTCAAACTCTGTGATGTGCTGCCAGTATTTTAAGGAGGAGGAAAAAAAAAATCAATTTTAGTCCATTATGTAGCTCCTGCCAGGAGGGAGAATGCTAACAGAAATAGCAGAGAAATCTGTGGAACCTATTCAGTTTTTACACACCAAAACATGAAAAACCTCAAGCTCTAAAAGGGGTAAACAATCTTAAGTATCCTGCTGCCAGAAACATTCCTCAAACTCCTCCAGAATAATGGAGCTGACCTGATTCTTGATATTAAGTCTGGTGCTTAAACCACAAGGGCTGTGCCTGCACAGCTCCCTGAGCTGCCCTGGGTGCTGAGGATGTGCTGGTTTGCTGCTTCCTGACGGTGGTGCTCTTAGGCACAGGCTCCTTCTGCAGACGTGCTGCCCCTAGCAGAAGACAGCTAAAGTCTCAAAGCCTTTGGGACTTCAGGTTTCAGCTCTGCAGGTGTGTTACAGAATCACAGACTGACAGAACTGTGGGGGTTGGAAGGGGCCTCTGGAAGTCATTCAGTCCAGCCCCCCTGGGACAGCAGTGCACCCACAGCAGCTTGCCCAGGACTGCGATGTCCAGGTGGGTTTGGAATCTCTCCAGAGGAGGAGACTTCACAATCTCTCTGGGCAGCCTGCTGGAGGGCTCCAGTACCCTCAAAGTAAAGAATTTTCTCCTTAAATTCAAGTGAAACCTCCTGGGTTCTAGTTTGTGCCCATTGCCCCTTGTCCTGTCACTGGGCACACCAAGAAGAGCCCAGCCCCATCCTCCTGCACCCTACCTTTTAGATATTTCTGTGCATTGCTCAGATTCCCTCTGGGGCTGCTCTTCTCCAGGCTCAACAGCCCCAGGGCTCTCAGCCTTTGCTCCTCTTGAGCTGGGGAGCTCAGAACTGGACACAATGCTCCAGGCTCTGGCCTCAGCAGGGTAGAATAGAGAATCTCCCTTGGCCTGCTGGGCACACTCCTCGCACACCCTTCCATTGATCCTGTCTGCTGGTTATGCTGAGGCCGTCTCATGCCTTCCTAGCAGGGGCTGTGTGGCACCTAGGAGCGTGCAGCCCTCCCCTGCTGCCCATTTGGAGGCAGAAGATTGCAGTGTGCTTGGTGCCATGCAGGTTTGGCCATTTCCAGCCAGGTGGTTGAGCACTGCACACAGAGGGGCTGCAGCAGTCAGCAGCTGTGGCACTGCTCAGCTGTTACCTGGGGTGCAGCCAGAGCAGCTCAGGCTGCCTGTGGATCTCTCCATCTGCACAAACTATGACTGGATCAATGCTCAGCCATTTCCTGGGAGCTGTTGTCTCTGTCCCCAGCTGCAGAACCCCAGTGTGGTCAGGAGCCAGGGCATGCAGTGCAGGGGTGAGGTGAAGGAGGAGTTCCCTTTGGGGGCTTTGGCCACTTGGCCTGATGAATACGGTTTGGTTTTGCCTTTTCAAGCCACAACAGAAAGAAGTTTCCTTTGTGGTACACAACAATACAAAAAAAAAAATATTCCTGGTTTTAGCCTACAGGGAAAACTGTTATGATCAGCTTGTTGGTGATCAAAGGTGGACAATGATGCTGTGTGCTTGCATGGCTTTGGGTTTGCTTTATGTGAAGACCTAAATGGGAAAGGTTGACCTTAAGCTTGATATGACACTGAATTTTGTGTGTTCTTTTGTCATCCAGAAGAGCAGAGCCCTTCTCTGCCTGAGCATTTCAACCTCCCTGCAAGTGTTAGTACACCAGGAAAAAAAAAAACATAAAAACCCTTAAATGGCTGTTAAATGACTTTGTGTTAAATGGTTTGTGGGGATGTGGCACGTCCTTCATCACAACAGGCAGAGCTCAAGTAATTGCCTGGTGTGCAAAGATCTTTTGATAGGTTGGGTGTGTGCACAATGCCTCCAGCTGTGTACTGAGAGCAATGCACAGTGGAGAAAAAGCCCCAATTTCTGACAGACAATGCAGAAGCCACTTTCAAAGCAGGAGGTTCGTTGTATTGAGGTTTTTTTCTCTGTAAACGCTGGTCAAGGTTGGTTTTTTTCCCTTGCTTGCATGGAAAGAGGAGGCTTTTCCTCTGTTACTTGTATTTTAATCTAATTAAGAAGCAGGCAGTAGAAAGAGGTAAGCTGAGGGTAATGGTAGTGTTATTACTGTGGCTATTGGTGTTAGGGCAGCAGCTGACAGCTTCTCGTTTCCATGTATGAAAACACTGAAGGACTCATTTTGTGCCCGGCGGAAGAGGACACAGCAGGTGACTAAAGGAGCAGGGCAGAGCAAGGAGCTGCAGTCCTGAGGGTGATTTGCCTGCAGGAGATGAGGTGAGCAGGGAGTGCTGCAGGCAAATCACCCTCACCTTTGAGGATGCTGTGCTCCTGGAATGGCTTCAGGCGGCCTCCTGCAGTGAAGAGGCCCCGCCCCGTTCTGGGGCCCCGCCCTGCTCTGGGGCCCCGCCCCACTCTGGGGCCATCCCATGTCCTGTGTTCACACCATGCACCAGGCAAAACCCGCTCCCGGGCAGCAGGCCAAGGGAAGACCTCTTTGGCACTGAGCACAAGCTTGGAGTTCTCCATGGGAAGGTCAACCTCACTCTTGGTTCCTCACACTCACATCCCCAGACTCATTTCTTTATTCAATGCAGGGAGTGGCTGTGATGAATGGACTTGACTTGGGTGGTTTTGCTCATTTTCAAACCCAGCTCTCATTAAAACTCAGCTTCTCCTCCTGCATGGTGGCCTCTCCAACCCCAGATGATTCTTCACTGCTCTCATCTTTCACTGACACTTCTGTTTGGATGATCTCTGTGCCATGATGGATGCTTTAAAGAGAACCAACTAGGCCCTCAGATTTTTACCCTGGTTCAACCAGCATTTGTTAACCTTCTAAATCATCTTGGGCACGAATTGTGCTGCTTCTTAAATTTAGAATGATGTGATTGCCTCAAACCTCTCCATGTGTTAATTAAATCTTCATAATTGTGGTTTCTTGAGCCTGACAGGTTATAAATAGCTGTTCCTGCCCCCTCCTGCAGCAGCCTGGTCTGAGTGACAGCCCAAGAGGCTATTGTGCAAACTCTGTGTCCGCAGCAGCTCTCCCCTCTGCCATGGTTTGATGGTCCTGAAATAATTCACAGTGTTGTTCCTAAAGGCCAGTTAATTGTCAAGCACTTCTCACATCGTGTGGAGAGGGGAGGAATGGGTTCTCTGGGTCATCCTCACCCATTCAGTTTAGCTGGACATGTACTAAGGAATGCTGAAGGTCAGGGCAGATGCTCCATGCTGTGACTGCAGACCCAGGTCAGAACACTTAGAACAAATCCAAGGATCATGATGTTTTGGCAGTCGTTTTGTTTCCACTTATAAAGTCATGCCTCATCCAAGATTTTCACAATATCATGGAATCATTTTGGCTGGAAAAGACCTTTAAGATCAAGTCCAACTTTCAGGCAAATGCCCCTCAACCATGGTCCCAAGTGTCATGGCCACACATTCCTTGAACACCTCCAGGGATGGGAACTCCACCACCTCCCTGGGCAACCTGTGCCAATCCCTGACCACTCCAGCAGCAAAGAATTTTTTCCTCATCTCCAACTCAATTTTCTCCTGGTGCAGCTTGAGGCCATTGCCTCTCACACTGTCATTTGTTCCTTGGGAGAGGAGACCAACCCCCACCTGGCTCCAGCCTCATTGTATTTGTAGAGAGCAATGAGGTCTCCCTTCAGCCTCCTCTTCTCCAGGCTACACAACCCCAGCTTCTCCTCACCAGATCTGTTCTCCAGACCCTTTTAGTGTAAACAGAAGCCTCTCTGTTGTTGCTGGAGTTGTCCTCTGTGTTGCCATGTGCTGGGTCTTCACCTGGGGAGGAGTAGAGCTGCTGTGCTGTAACTGGCACAGGCAGAACAGCTTCATGAGGTTACACATTGCTGCAAACCAGATGGCTCCAGGCACTGTTGTTGCTAATCTGGAGAAGGAAAAAATGCTGCAAACATTGAATCTGACCAAGGATTTGTACAAGCTCCCTGCTCGACTTTTGATCTTCCCTAACTTCAGAGCTGCTCTGTCCCCTGTGTGTGGGAATGAGGTAGAAATGATGTTAGTGGGAGCATTCTCAGGCTTGCATTATGGATGGAGCCATCAGGTAATTATTTGTTGCTTTTTAATTACTCCCCTTTAATGTAGGTCTGCATGCTGTTTACAGCTCTAATTTGTGGAAGAACCTAAGGCTAGATCTTCAGCTGCTGCTCTGCTTCCTCCTTGCTCCTCCAGTTATAGAAAGAAATGGTACCACCAGCTGGAACTCCTGGATGAGGAGATGTGTCATCATGACTGGCCCGGCTCAGGGAGCTTCCAATGGGAAGCTCAACCTTTCTTTCCAGGGCTGGAGGATGCCTTTCCTCCTTGTGCCTTTGTAAAGCAAGGTGATCCCTTCCTCCTTGTGCCTTTGTAAAGCAAGGTGATCCACAGCCAGCTCCAGCTGGAGGCCAGGAGGTTTAGGCAGTGTTCTAAACTGCTGTTCATTTACTGCATGAGCCGGGAGGGATTGTTCCATTGCAAACTGGCACATTTCAAACGAAGAAAGGGAAGCAAGGTCACGTTGACTTTCATTACAATTTGAGCGTTGAAACCAATCCTTACGTCTTTGAATACACTTTGCAGTCTTTGCCCTCCTACCCACTTACACCCAGGGTCAGGCTGAGAGGATTGTTTTTCACTCCCTTACTCCGCAGTGGCTGGCAGAATAGGGCTGGGGCTTTAGCTCCTGCTTTAGTAGGCGAGAAAAAAGTATTGTCTGGAGCCTTGAGGGATTCCTGCTGAGCCTGTTTTGTTCCTGGCATAAAAGCCAGCCTGAAGTGCTGGGCTTTGTCTTGGTGTGGTATTAGCAGGTGCCTATTTAGTTCTTTTAACACCTTTATACCGTATTCAGATGCAACAGAGACTGACTTACAGCCACTCAGGTGCTGCCTTCTCCCAGTGTAGCTTCCTGCAGGAGCAGGGAAATTGCATTATTTTAATGTAAATCTTGGATCCATTTCTTTTGCCCGGCTTTATCATTTTCTTTCCCGCAGCCTCTAAATAATACCTTAGGCTCCTGGCTTAAAAAGCCACATCGATGTCACACACAAAGTGGAATCAGGAGATGAAGGCAGCTTGTGTGGGTTTGGGGCTGGAACACAAATTGTGCAAATCAAAAGAGGAAGCAACCCACTGGCGAGCCTGAATGATCAGAAATTGGTATTTGGAAACAAAAATCTTGGAGTATTTTCTCAGCTGCCTTTTCTTTGTTGGATTTATCAAGAGTCCCAGAGTGCACAAAGCTCTGGCAGTCTGAGGAATTGATTAACCTTCTCATATTTGTGATTAGCTCCCAAATATTTATTGTGTTAGCTCCTGAGAACAAGGTCAAGACTTTGTTTTGCTGTAATAGAGCAGGGACTGGAAACAGCATTGCTGCAGGGAGCTCTCCACGCAGCTTATGCTGAAAACCAGGCACAGCCTTTGGCAGATCACTGCCACCTGTGTCCAGCGAGGATTAGAGCAGGAAGGCCACCAGCAGCCCGGCCTGAATCAGGAATCACAGGGCCAGGAGGGCCAGGGAAGAGTTTGTTGTTGTTTAACCCTTTGCCTGGCCCCCAACCCTGGTATCCAACCTGTGAGGTTGCTTTGGCTTCTGAGCTGAGTCTCCTTCACTGTTCAGTGCAATTCACCAAGGTGCTCTGCATCTGCTGTCCCTCTCCAAAGAGCCTTCCCGGCTTGCTGGCTTCAGCAGCCTGAGGAAATGGCTCTTTCACCCCCAGCCCCCAAACGAGGTGGGTTGCTGGCCTCAGCAAGGTGGATGTTGATTGCTCTGTTGTTAATGGACTGCTTCAACAGGGCTATGTCACTAATGAATTCTTCAGTAAGCTACAGAAAAGAGGCTCCTGAAGGGCAGGTATTACTCTGGAATAATTATATTCAAGAGCTTCTGTAAATACAGGATTTTGGTAATTGAGCTGAGGTAGAAAGGAAGGCATTTGTCAGAGCTCCCAAGTCTGTCTTGTTCTGCTGAATTAACAAATGTTGTGGTTATAGGTAATTAATTAAAAATCATTGATAAGTCCAGGAGTTGTAGCAGGGTCTTTTCTCCCATTAATCTGACATGATAAACTGTAGAAGATGGATTCGAAGTTGATGTCAGGAGCATGTTGCAATTCACAAAGCATTTCCTGGAGTGAGCTCAGCAATGAACTGAAATGCAACATGGGTTCAGCTCCATGGCAAAACACCTCGCACTACCTCTGAGCTGCTTCTGTGCCCAGACCTTCCTACCTGTCTCAGGTCTCCACAATCTTCTCTCCTTAAACCATGCACCCTGGGCTGCAGCAAAAGCAGAAGATGGAGAGAGAGGATTCTGCCCCTCTGCTCTGCTCTGGGGGGACCTCACCTGCAGTGCTGTGTCCAGCTCTAAGATCATTGAATCCAACCATTAGCCCAACACCACCATGGCCACCAAGCCATGTCCCCAAGTGCCATGGCCACAGGTTTCTTGAACACCTCCAGGGATGGGGACTCCTCCACCTCCTTGGGCAGCCTCTGCCAATCCCTGACCTGAGCTTCTAGCAAACAGGTTCCAGCCTGGGTGTTCCCCAGGCAGGTCATGCCTGCAGATCATAGAGCCCTTTAGGCTGGGAAATGTGCAAAGCCTGTGTGCAGGTATTTGTGGGAGTGGACCTAGCCAGGCTGGATCCATGGGCCAAGGCCAGCAGAATGAGGTTCAACAAGGCCAGGTGCTGGGTGCTGCACTTGGGTCATAACAGCCCTATGAATGCTCCAGGCTTGGGGCAGAGTGGCTGGAAACTGCCCAGCAGAAAAGGACCTGGGGGTGTTGGTTGACAGCAGCTGAAGATGACCCAGAGTGTGCCCAGGTGGCCCAGAAGGCCACCAGCATCCTGGCCTGGATCAGCAATGGTGAGGCCAGCAGGAGCAGGGCAGGGATGGTGCCCTTGGACTCAAGAAATGTGTGGCCATGGTGCTTGGGGACATGGCTTGGTGGCCATGGTGGGCTGGGTTGATGGTTGGACTCAATCTTGGAGATCTTTTCCAGCCCAAACCATTCTCTGATTCTGTGGTTCCCTTTACTTTGTTGAAGTTTTCCAGTATCTTGTTTTTCTCTGGTTATTATTTTGCATCCCCCCAGTGTGGGTGAGGCAGGGTCTGGCCTCATCCACAGTTCAGGCTTACCACAGCAATTAATGATTTGCTCTGTGTACACTTTGTAAGAGGTTTAGGAAGTGCTGGTTAATGATTGATGAATTTTTAAAGAGGATAAGCACATAAATAAGAGGTCACATGTGATTTCTGGTAATTTCTTACAGCATGTATCAATTATTTATTAATTGTTGATAAGCTGTTTACAAATGCAGGCTCAGATGAGCTGCAGTCATACAGCCAAGGAAAAATCTCTCCAGACTAATGGCTGCTCCACAGAAACACCAGTCCAGTTCAGGGGGTGAGGGAAACTAGGTTAAAACATGGAGTGAACAAAAAATCAGTTGTCAGAGTTCCCATCTGATTCTGAGATGAAGTGTGGAGGTTCAGGGGCCAGCTGGCCAGCTGCCACTCGGGGTAATGGAAAACCACTCTGAGGAGAGGTCTCCCTCTGGATCTTCTGCTCCATTCAGGACTTGCTGAACACAGGAGCTGTGTGGTTTGAATTCACTTGCAGCGATAGTCAGAGGGCTCAGTGCCTCACCCCTCAGTGTGGAAACAGAAGGGCTTTAGGAGAGTTTCTGCCTTCATTCAACAAGGCCAAGAGCTGGGTCCTGCACCTGGGTCACAACCACCTCATGAACGCTCCAGGCTTGGGGCAGAGGGGCTGGAAACTGCTTGGCAGAGAAAGACCTGGGGGTGCTAATCAATGACAGCTGAAGGTGAGCCAGCAGTATGCCCAGGTGGCCAAGGAGGCCACCAGCATCCTGGCTTGCATCAGCAATGGTGTGGCCAGCTGAGGGGAGACCTCATCGCGCTCTACAACTCCCTGAGCAGAGGCTGGAGCCAGGTGGGAGCTGGGCTCTTCTCCCTAGCATCAGGTGATAGGAGGAGAGGAAATGACTTGGAGTTGCAGCAGGAGAGGTTTAGGCTGGAGATTAGAAGGACCTCTGGGTGCTTTATCCTTCAGTGACAGAAAGGAGCCACATGAAGCACTTGCTGCCAAAGATGCCCACTGGTGAGTGGCTGGAGAGGGGCAGAGTGCCTGGCGCTGTGTGACCCTTCGGTATGGAGTTGGCATCCACAGCTGACTTGCATCATTTGCTCTTTGAATTCCACGGTCTTCACAGACCTTTCATAAACAGGAGAAGAGAAAAGAAAACCCAAAGCAAACAAACCACAACAGCTTTTCTCTCTGCTTATGCTTCCTGAATCAATATTTATACCTTGTGAGCTCATTAAATGCAGCGTTTGTGGCTCCTGCTCCCTCTGCACCAGGCTGTGCCTTTGTTTCACAGCTCTGCTCTGGTCTTTCTTTTCCTTTTTTTTTTTTTTTGTCTCAGGTAGGCACTGAAATATTTCTCCCCTCTCCTTGTGTTGATTGCTAATTATCTGGATGCAAGGTTTGTTTTGTTTCTGTTTAAAAGCATTTGCTTGGGACTATTTCATCAGCATCTTTGAATCAGACAACAGCAGCAATATCAAGCAGAGAGCTGTCAGGAGCTTTGCTTGCCACCTGTCTCCTTTCCAATGAGTCAGTTCTGATTTCTTCTTTATTTTCTTTCAGCTTCTTCATCCATTTGATGTTTTCGCATCTTAGGAGTTTTTTTTTTCCCCTCCCTCTCTTCCCCCTGTTTTTATTTGGCTCTTTACCTACCTCTGAGCCTCAGCTGACCTCTTCCAGGAAGGTCCTTGAACTTGCCAGGTTTTCTGACAGTAAGAATCCTTAGAAAGCTGCTGCTGCTCCACTGCTGGCCATTTTTAGCTCTTTCAAAGGCAGTTTGAAGTCTGTGTTGAAACAAATGAGTAGAGGAGGCACACTGGGAGGTGGTCCAGTGGTCATGGGGGTCTTGAGTAGAAGTTGGACTTGATGACTTTTCCAGCCTTAATGGCTCTATCTCCCCTCATTTTTCATAGGGCTATTTTAAATTTTCCAGAAAAAAAAAAAAAAACCAACCCAAACCCAACCACTTTATCCATGAAAAGTTTGATCCTGATTTTCCTCCCATTTTTTACCTTTTGTAGCAAGAATTTCTGTTTCTTCTAGTGCAGTGTCAGAGGCTCTGCTGAGTTTAACTTCACTGTTCCAGGTGCTGTTGGGTTGTCTGTGCTGCTGGGAGCTGAGTGACAGAATCACAGAATGTTAGGGGTGGGAAAGGACCTCTAGATGTCATCTGGTCCAACCCCAGGGTTTATGTCCCTGTTCCCAACTAGAGAGCCACAGTACTTAGGGAAACATCTGAAGGTGGAGGTCATGAGGCTGGGACCAGACCCTTCCCACTGGTGGCCACTGATAGGAAAGGGGCAGTGGGCACAAACTGGAACCCAGGAGGTTCCATTTGGACAGGAGAAACTTCTCTGGTGTGAGGGTGCTGGAGCCCTGCAGCAGGCTGCCTGGAGAGGCTGTGGAGTCTCCTTCTCTGGAGAGCTTCCAACCCCTCCTGGCCACTGTGATCCTGGGCAAGCTTCTGGAGCACGGGGGGTTGGACTGGGTGATCTCCAGAGGTCCCTTCCCTCCCCATCACGCTGGGATTCTGTGAAGCCAAGAGATGTGATATTTATCTTACAGCCAGATGGGTCCCCAGCCTGCAGAGTCTCTCTTCTTCTGTTTTTCAGTCTAGAGCCTTGGCTGTGAGGCTTTGGTGTCTTTCTATAAGTTTTCCCTCTTGGGCCATTAACCAGACCTTCTGCCCATAAATTTGATTTTCACAATCTCCTTTCCCATGCACAGAATCCTGTCAGAGCCCAAATACTCTGTGTAATGTCCTTACCCATGCAGATAGACAACAGGATCAGGACTGCCTAAGGATCAGTTTAAACTAAGTTTTCTCTTGAAACCATCCTGCTGCCCAATACCTCAAATTCTGATTCCCATTTCAGAGCTCATACTGTACAAAATTTACTAGAAAATACTTTGATCTCTGGAACCTAATCTCTTGCAGGACATGTAGAGAGCCTCAGTGAGAAGTGCTTCTACCTTCCTTCAGCAGCGTTTGAGGAGTGCAGGTTTGCCACAGCTCAGCTCACACCAGCCCTGTTCATTAGCCTCCCAGTGTGCCCTCTGCCTGTGCCATGCAGGATCCATTTAACAGAGAGCAGATAACTCTGGGAGTGTTTGGAGCATGCAGCCCAGCAGGCAGCTGGGCAAGGTGTGAAATACCTTCATGTCTCTGCAGCCTTCTTTGGATCTTCCTTTAAACACAGGGGTGACTGAAGGCTGCTGACCACCTACACCTCTCTGACAGGAGGTTGCAGTGAGCTGGAGGTTGCTCTTTTCTCCTTAGGATTAGGTGATAGAAGGAGAGGAAATGGCCTGATATTGTGCCAGGGGAGGCTTAGGTTGGAGATGAGGAAAAATTTCTTTGCTGCCAGAGTGGTCAGGGATGGGAGGTGGTGGAGTCCCCATCCCTGGAGGTGGCATCTCTGCCACACCAGCTCCTGGTTAGCTGTGGGTGCCTCAACAGTGCTCTGGACCAGCTGAACGTGCTGGGAAGTGCAGCAGGGAAGGATGGGTGCAGGGAAGTGCAGTAGGGAAGGATGGGTGCTGAGTGGATCTCTGTGACCAAAATCTGAAAGACAGGAGACTGCCACCAGGCAATCTGCACCAGATCTTACCACCAATTTGTCAGTTTAAATCCAGCTACATAAACTACAGATGAAAAGGTTCAGTGCTCTGTGGTGTTCTGGCCAATGCGGAGAGCCTCCAGTTCTCTGGAGTTTCTTGAGGGATGTATGGAAGCATTTGTCTGTGGTTGTGCTGCTTCCAGAGCAGTGGATTCCTGATCAGTCCAGTGCAGAAGCAGCACTTGAGCAGCTCTGACAAGCACACCAAGAATGAGAGACTCAGTTACTACCTCCACCTCAGCTTTGAAAGCCTCTCTGCAGGGATGGCACAGCTGCTGTACCTGGTGTCTGGTGGCTGCAGGGAGGAGTCCTGCCTCCAGAGCCCACAATCTGGAACACTGCATTCCCCCACACAAGGAATCCATCTGCTTCAGCAGTATACAGCCCAGCCCTGTCTGCAGCCTGTTTCCAGCTCTGCTAAACTACTGCCCATGAAAAAAACAAAGCAGTGCAGCCTGTCCCCAGTTGCTGCTGCTGACTGCAGCCTGCACAAGCAGAGGAGAGCTGCTCTCTCTTGAACACCCCTGTGCCATCGAGAAAGTGGAAAGAAAATAATCTTCCAAAGTCTCTGTGCTCCCATCCCTGCATCCCTTTGCATGCCTCAACAAATCCCTTCCTCTGGTTCAGTTCCCTCTCTCCTCTTGGTGGTCTGGGCAGTGAGCTCTTTGGGATGAAGCTGCAGCACTTTCTGTTCCTAGGTCTGCAAGTCTCCTGCAATAAAAATAATCAAACTGTGCCCTTTTCACATTAGTCTTGAGCTTTTGCTGCCATTTAGAGAAGCAGGCAGCACATAACTGTGTGAAAATGTCATTTGCAAACATTTACCTCTCCAGTGCTCACTGTGCTTCCGTGGGAAGGTTTCTGGAATCACACAGCCAAGGACCAGGACTCATTTAGCGCTGCCATGTGCTGGCACTGCCTGAGCAGGATTGGAAAAGGGCACAAGGGAGACCTAAACAACAAGCTCTTAAGCAAGGGACTATCAAGGATGCTTAAAGAAATTAAAGAGAAAAGAGAGACTTAGGAAGGCTTCCTTATAGAATCCTAAAGGGCCTTTAGGATCCTCCACTCCAACCATCCTCTGGCTCTGCCAAGGCTGGGGCTAAACCTCAGACCACATCTCTGTGGCTCTGAAACTCCTCCAGGGATGGGCATTCAGCCACCTCACTGGGCAGCCTGGGACAGGCTTTGAGAACCCTTTCAGTGAACAAGTTTCTTCTAATGTCCAACCTAAACCTGCAGCCTGAACTCCTGGCACAGCATCAGTGGTGACAGCAATATCAGTGGTGACAGCAATGTCATTGCTGCCAGGGGCTGGCTTTGATATTGGCCCTGTGGATGTTTGTGTTCATGTTATTCTGTCCAAGCACTTTCAATTTCCTTTGCCAGCCCATCACTCTTTTTTTCTTATTCCCTTTCTTTGCTCTTTGGGAAGGGAGAGGGGTTCTTGGAGATCCTCTGACACTCCTATGGTGGCCTGCCCAGCTCTGACCCTTGACTCATTGTATTGATCTTGCCTTTGGTTTTATTATTGCTGCAGGATGTAGCACGAGGAGTTAAGCCAAGGGTGGGCTGGAGGTAGCACAAAGAATTAAGCCAAGGGTGGGCTGGAGGTAGCACAAAGAGTTAAGCCAAGGGTGGGCTGGAGGTATCACAAAGAGTTAAGCCAAGGGTAGGCTGGAGGTAGTACAAAGAGTTAAGCCAAGGGTGGGCTGGAGGTATCACAAAGAGTTAAGCCAAGGGTGGGTTTTCCCTCTCTCTAAAATTCATTCTGTTTATTATTACTGTTTTTGCAAACCACTAAACTCAATTGCAGGTGGAATAAGCCATCTGCTTCCTGTCACAGCCACTGTATATTCCATACATAGGGGGAAATTGCTTATTGATTTAGCCAAGTGTGAACAAGTGCTCGCAGGAAACCACAGAAGTGTTCCTGATGCTAATAGATCCGATCAGAAGTGACACCCTGCATGTGGCTCTTGGCTAGAGGGCATCAGCTGCTAACCAAGGAGTTAAAAAACAGATCAGTGCTTCCCCTGTGAGTGGCCATGCTGCTGGTGCTGGGGTGAAAAACCTTTTGGGGAAAAGAAGGGAACAGACTGAAAGTGAGGACTGGGATGAGAGAATCGAGTGCATCTCACTCAGTTTGCAGAGGACACTGAACTGGGTGCTGGAAGGCTCTGCAGAGGGACCTGGCCAGGCTGGATCCCTGGGATGAGGTTTAACAAATCTGGGACACGGTTTGATGGCTATGGTGGTGTTAGGTCAGTGGTTGAACTCGATGTGGTTGAGGGTCTTCTCCAGCTGAACCCATCCTCTGGCTCAGTGATTCTGCACACACCGTGTGTGTGTTGCTGACCTTCCTGTGCCCTGTGTGCTGGAGTGGGGCTGGGCTCCTGCAAAGCCCTTCACTTGCTGATGTCAGTGAATCACCCAGAGAGCTCTGGTGCTGGAGCATCTGCACACATGTACATAACCAATTATTTGCATGACCTGGATCTTATTTTTAACCAATTTGACAGATGAAACCACTGGGAAAAATGGTACAGGGCAGCCTCAAAATCAGAGTGTTCCTCTGCTGTGATTAAAGCCTCTCCCTTTTCAAATGTGATGCTCCTGCAGGCCTGGAAGTTGAAGATTTTCAATGCCTTTGGGGAGGAAAATTGGAATAGAGACTGAAATTATGGAGATTGATTTGTTGGGAGAAGATTTCAGTCAGAGAATGGGAAAAAAAGTAGAGAAGCTGTAAAAATGGCCAGAGAGGTCAGGGACTGGAACAGGCTGCCCAGGGAGGTGGTGGAGTCCCCATCCCTGGAGATGATCAAGAAACCTGTGGCCATGGCACCTAGGGCCAGGGTTTGGTGGCCATGGTGGTGTTGGGTTGATGGTTGGGCTGATGATCTCAGAGCTCTTTTCCAAATGAAGCAGTTCCTTGATCCCTGATTCTATAACAAAGCCTCTGGGTTTGCTGTGAGGAATTCCTTAGGAACTGGCAGCTGTGACCATGACTTCCTGAAGGAATCTTTGCATTGGAACCAGTTTCTGCCTTTCTGCTCTGGCTGTGCTCATCCCACAGATGTTTATCTGCATCTCCCAGCATTTATGTTTCAGAAGCTGTGATCTCCACAGGCAGTAATGCTTCTCTCTTCTCATTGCCACCATGAGTGCGAAGCAGCTCCCAGCCCCTTGCAGCAGCCCTGCTGCTCTGTCACACTTCCCAGGCCCTCTGTATTTAGACCTCCTCGAGTGTGAATCATTCTTAGGAGAATTGTTTATGTATCAATACATTCTTCTACGTCTTAGCAAAGTTTGCCAGTCAAATGGAGAGCAGAGGCACCATGGGATGGAGATGCTATGGATGCTATGAGGCATTCCAGCAAGCAGGAATTGCTCAGCATGGTGCTAAGTCTTCTCCTGCAGCCTGTGCAGAGGAGCAGGGATTCTGTCAGCTGTGCTCTGCCTGGCTTCTCTTACTCATCCTCTTGTTCTGCTTTGTCTGCTTTGTACTTCAGAATTACCTTCACCCTTGTCACTGTTAATGCCTGGGGAACATGTTTGTGATTGTGTTTGAAGAAGGATCTCTCTGGCTTAAGTGTCCAGAGGTATTTTCACAAGGCTGATGTGAGAAACTCACAGGTGCTCTGGAGTTAGCACATTTAATTTAGGAAGCAGGCAGCAGTGGCTCACAGTGGGTGGCATCTGCTCTGACTCCTTGCAGAATGAAACCTGTGTGTTTGTGGAGGATTCTGGAGTGTTTTAGGACATTAGGAAGAAAGGTTTTTTACTAAGAGAGTGGTGAAACACTGGGAAAGGTTGCCCAGGGAGGTGATGGAAGCCCTATCCCTGGAGATATTCAAGGTCAGGCTTGATGGAGCTGTGAGCAACCTGATCTAGTGGAAAATGTCTCTGCTGAGTGCAGGACTGGATGACCTCTAAAGGTCCCTTCCAACCCAAAACATTCTGTGATTCTATGATTTTGCTTCTATAAATAGAAGTGATTAAACAGCTAATTAATGCTGTATTATAACCCCTGACTCTCCAGAGGCCCCTTCCAACCCCTACCATGCTGGGATTCTGTGTATCAATTATTGATGTAATTGATGATTAAGTAATACAGAATCACAGCATCACAGAACCTGCCAGGTTGGAAGAGACCTTTGAGCTCATGCCATCTGGCTGCCCACCCAGAGCTCATGATCCACCTCTCCTACCAGTCCAACCCATGTCCCTCAGCACCACAGCCAGGTGGCTTTTGAACACCTCCAGGGATGGTGACTCCACCACCTCCCTGGGCAGCCTGTGCCAGTTCCTGAGAGCCCTTTCTGGGAAGACAGTTTCCTTGTCCCTGGCTTTAGCATCCTGGTTAGCATAGGGATGGAGCATCAACCATAACCCTAAGGTCCATGGCAGCTCCTGGTGTTGTGCCAGATCAGGAGCCCATCAGATCTCACCTGATAAGCTTTGGCTGGTGCAGTCTGGTGTGCCAGATAAAGTCACTCCTGTGTTTCAGAGCAGGGTCCTTTAAACCAGCAGTAAATCATCTCACTTTTAATCTGCTCAGCAACAAGGGAGCTGTTAATGCTTCCTCCTTGTACCTAATTTGTGCTATGAATTTGACTCCCTGACAAAGAATCAGCACATAGCAGGTTCAGCTGATCACAGCTCTTGGGAAGTGTAGGTGATACTGCTCTGAGTTAGGGGGGAAATAATGGAGAGCTGAATGCTCCAGGTAGTTAATAACAATGCTTAAGCACATTACAGCTTCAAGAAGCTGTACAAACATTAACTAATTAGTACCCCCAACTAATACATAATCCCCCATCATGGTATGTAATTATGTATTACTATTAGAGCTGGAGGAATTATTCCTCGTGAATAAATTATCCAGCAAATTTTACCTGGTTTGGGTTTGGTTTGGGTTTTGCTGTTTTGTTTTTTTTTTTTCCTTTCCCCCTCACTGTTCTGAATTTGTTTGCAAAATATTCCCAGGTGCTGTGGCTGTGCTTGGTCTCACCTTTGCCATGATGATAGCAAGAGGGATCCTTTGTGTTCTGTGTAACCATTTCCTGTAGAAACTGGGTGGTGGTTTGTGACTCTCATCAGTTTTGTAGCAGTACCTCCAGGCCCAGCTGAGTGTAAGATCTCAGTGAGAAGAGTGTGGTCAGCAGGAGGAGAAGGCACAAAATGATGATGAGGGACATGGATGCAGAGGGAAGGGACAAATGCTTGGCCCCCATTCATGGAGTGTGTTGAGTAAATCCATTTGGTGTGACTGTGTTGGAATTAACCAGGGGGATCCTGAAATTCATCCCCATGGGCAGTGCCTCTCCTCTGAGTTAGGGCAGAACAATTCCTGCGATGTCACAGAGCTGCTCCAGTCCCCACAAGCTCAGGTCACTGTTTCCTGCCCTGCCTGGGGGTGCTGTGAGGCTTTCTCCCTGAAGGCACATCCTGCTGGAACCCACTCAGCCCCAGCCCCTGCCTTTTCCAGGCCCTGAGCTGCTGTTGTGTGTGGGGCTGGCTGGGCCCTGCTTTTGCAAGCTGTCTGCAAATAGCCTGTGTGGCAGTGTGCCCAGAGGTGCCACCGTGCCTGGAGGTGCCAGCAGAGCTCTGCCCAGCAGCCTGCCCTGCAGCAGCCAGCACAGGGCACACCTGCAGGACACTCTCACCTCTCAGGGCTGCCTCCCCAGACCTCTGTGTTCCTGTTTGCTGTTTATTTGTTGTTGCTTTCCCAGCATGTTTTCAAGCAGGAGGGAAAAGGGAAGTGGTTAATCTTCACTAAGGGATGGGTAAGATGGAGCCATGGTTAAAGCACCCTCAGTACTGGCTGAGATGGGGAACAGTTATTTGGAGCTTTTCCTCTGTCTCACTGCTCAAAACTCTGAAGACAGTGAAACTGAAAGGTAGGAAACTGGCAGCCTGTGCCAGTCCCTGGCCACTCTTGCAGCAAAGACATTTTTCCTCATCTCCAACCTAAGCCTCCCCTGGCACAACTTGGAGCCACTTCATCCTCTAGCTGTAGAGTTCCCTGTGGCCTCAGCTGCTCTATCCATGTCTCCAACACCATGGCAGTTCCTTGGTGTCAAGCAAGGTTGTCCCTCCATGGAGGATGCCACTTTGTCTGTGTTGCCTTGGGACCTCCTCTCCTGTCTGCCATGTTCACACCTTTTGTTAGCAGTTGCTCTCATTTGGCTCTGCTGCTCCGAGCCCCACACTGAAACTTAGCACTTCCATTTTCTGTGTTGAATGCAGATGGAGCAGAAGGCTGAGGGTAAGAGATCTGCAGGGAAGTCTCTCTTCCCTTCCTCTGTGAAGAGGAGGAGGTGCAAATACAAGTCTGGTCCAGAAGCTGTGTGTTAGTCTGTGAAGGCTCCAGGGACTGTCATGGTGGCACAGCAATGTTGGGGTAACCACAGCAACTAGGGGGGTTGGGTTCCCTTGCATCCTTTGCAGTGACTCTCACAAAATGCCACTTGTGTGTCAGATGCAGAGGATTTATAAATATCTGCCTGGAATGTACTTGCCGGAATTGTTCCTTGGGGTTTGACACTGACTGATTTTAATGGCAACCCATGGAAAAGAAAAAAAAGCATTAAAGGTTTTGCTGGGAAAGGAAAGACACAGAGGGCTCAGAAGGAATGTGTCTGGCTGGGCTGTAGAATTCCTGTTCACTCCACCCAGGTGCCATTAGCTGTCTGATCTTCAAACAATTTCAAAGCAAAAGCCATTAATTAATCCTCCAATTAGCTCTCATGCATGAAACTTGTCAAGAAGGAAGCTCCTCTGTCAAGTGGCCATGGGTCAGGAGTCTCTGTGTAGGTAGTTTTGTTTCCCAAGCTGAAGGAATGGCATCTGGGATCACATCAGGAGAAGCCAGAGCATATTTTGGCTGTCAGCAATTTCCCTGGAGGTTCTGGGTGGCAAATTTGCTGTCTAGTGGCCAGGGAGTAGGATCTGACTGCAATGAGCAAGCACTCAGGTATAGAATCATAAATCACAGCATGGGTTTGGTTGGAGAAGCCCTTTCAGATCATCCAGTCTCAACCATTCTCTAACTCTGCCAAGGCTGGGGCTAAACCATGGCCCTCAGCACCACATCTCTGCCTCTTTGAAACACCTCCAGGGATGGAGACCTAGCTCCAGGGCTTGAGAACCCTTTCAGTGAAGAAGTTTCTTCTAATGTCCAACCCAAACCTCCCATGGCATCACCTCCCATACTTTTATGGAGCAAGATTTGATGTTCTAGAAGCCCTGGCTGAAAACAGAGTCATTGTGGAGAGAGAGTCCCTGAGATCCCCAAGGGGTACCTGGGTGGGTGCTGCCCTGGGTGGGTGCTGCCCTGGGTGGCAAGGGAAGTGGTCAGCTCAGTGTAATGTGAGAAAAGGTCTGGGTGGTTCCTCTGCTGCTTCCCAGTTGTTCTGCCATGGTGTCTGGAGAGGATGTTCCTGAGTCCTGTTTCCATGACAACCACAGCCCAGCACAGGATTGGTCAACTTATAAATATTTTTAGGCTGAAGCACAATTTATAGCCTGTTCCAAACTGCCCCAAGGAGCAGGGTACTGGAGATGATCTGAGACCTGCTCCTAGCTCTGGCAGGGACTCTCTAGACCTTATCTTAGTTTTGTCCTCCTCACTGGGTTTGCAGCTGTCACATCCCAGAGCCTTCTGATTGCTAACAAGAAAATACCTCCACCTGTTCTGAGGCACTCAGGTGTGCAGAGACACCCTTTGATCCTTCCACCAACAGAAGTAGTCCCACAATGACTGTGGGGATGTTACCCAGAGCCTGCTCTGACAAAGCTACATTCAAGAGCTGCAGCTTCTGATGTCCCTGGCTATGAGATGAGAGAACTTTCACTCATTTCTGGCTGTCCATAGGGAAGTTCACTGCTGAATGCATCTGGCAGGGATGCTGCTGGGGGCTGCTCCCAAACTTGTGCTTTTGGTGGAGATTTCTGGTTCCACTGAATGTCCTGGGGAGAAGGGGGGCAAAGGTAATTATAGCTCTGCATTTTTTCTCTCCTGGCCTACTTAAATACTAAGCTAACACTTCTAAAATAGGCTAAAATTTGGGATGCCTGTGATGCCTGGCTTTAGGGAGTCCTTGGAGTCTACTTCTCTTTTAATCATTTAACTCTTACATTAGCAAAATGAAGCCAGCAGTAGCAAAACCCAGAGTCACTGCTCCCTCCTTGTTCCCTTTCCCTGCTCTGCTTTGATTATTTAGCTTATGAGGCACTTGGAAACAGCAAAGTTGCTGTTGTGTGAGTGGCACAAAGGGGAGTCCTGATCCTGTTCAGTGATGTACATCTGCCTTAGTTAACCTGCTGCTTGAGTGATTTGGGGCTTTGTGTGGGGGGTTGTGGGGTTTTTGGTTGCTTGGTTGGGTTTTGTGATCTGTTGGTTTGTTTGCCTGGCTCTGATCAAGTGAAGCACAGGAAAAATAAGGGATGAGTCTGGAGGGATGAATCCTGGGTTCAGTTTTGGGCCCCTCATTCTAAAAAGACATTGAGGGGCTGGAGCAGGTCCAGAGAAGGGCACAAAACTGGGGAAGGGTCTGGAGAACAGGGCTGGGGTGGGGCAGCTGAGGGAGCTGGGGGTGTTCAGTCTGGAGAAGAGCTCCAGCAGCAGCTCTGGGGTACAGCACAAAACTGAAGAGCAACCTTTGAAGTCCAGGCTGGCTCCCAAGCACATGGACTGCCCTGCTGCTGCTCCAGACACCTGTGCCAGGAGAAGCCTGAAGCAGGTGAAGGGATAGGCAGCAGAGCAGGAAGGTCTGTGATGTGATGTTCCTTTGAACAGGCACAGCAGCTCTCCTGGCAGAACACTTTGGCTGTGTTCCTTCTCCTGAGAGCAGAGCTGGTGGTGTTGCTGCTGCATTTCATGTATTGGGTCAAGCTGCTTTTACACCTGGCTCAAAACTCAGCACCATTGAGAGGATGCAATCATCTTCTGTTCTTGCATGAGACAGCAAAGGGAGTTTGTGAAGTGGGCTGAGGAAAAGTACAGGAGATTCCTGCTGCACAAGGCGAAGGAAGGCAGAGCTTAAAGGGTCTCCTGTGCTTTGAAGGGCACATTTAATCAAGTCTCTTTTCTTCTGCTGTTTCAACTTCCATTTGATATGTTTTGGTTTCTTTAACTATCCTAAAGTTGATCAGAAGTTCATAAAAGAGGCTGTGCTGGCCAAGTAGAAATGTAGCTGAGCAGCACTGAAAGGTCACATTAATTAGGGATGGAGCTCAGCAGAGGCATCTTCAACCCTTCCAGGCTAATAGAGTCATTGGCACAGCCAATGAAGGCAGAGCTCTGCTGCTTGGTTTTGAGCCATCTTCTGGGGAAGGCTCAGTGCTAACAGGGACCTGTGAAAATCAGACTCTTTTATTTGTGTTGTTTCTTAGTGCAGATTGGGCTCAGGAGGAGTTCTTAGGGACAGGCTTAGGAAGTTTTTGTTGAGTGCTTGCAAACTAAGCCAACTGAGTCCTGTGTGCCAGGTGCCAAGCACTTAGAATCCAAGCTTGGCATGGAACTGCTGAGCTTGGAAGAGGCCTTTGAGATCATCAAGTCCAGCTGCTGGCCTGGAGCTCACAATCCCACCACTGCCACTGAACCACATCTCTCAGCACCACATCTTTTAAACTGCTTCAGGGATGGGGACTCCACCACCTCCCTGGGCAGCCTGGTCCAGTGCCTGGGAACCCTTTTGGGAAGAAATTCTTCCTAATATCCAACCTGAACCACCCAAGGCTCACTCCTGGGTTAACTCTGATCTTCTTCATGGCCTCTGTTCATTATTTCACCCAGTGAAGACAGCTTCTAGCCCTGCCTGTTCCCTGGCATGTGGTGATGGTGTCACACATGGTTGCCTTCTCTCCAATGAAAACTTCAGGTGCTGTTTTTTGACCCTCAGAGACTCGAGCTGCTGGAGATTTTCCTGAGAGATCTCCTCTCTCCCAGAGCTGCAATTGACAGGGGGACTCAAGCCTGACCCCTCTTGATGTAAACAGGAGGGAGCTGTGGCAGGAGCATGTTTCCTCAGACATAATTATTGTTAGGATCCATTCTGCTTTCCTTCAAGGCAGCAGAGTTTGCTAAGAGCTGGGATATGTTGCAGGATTGATTTGATTGGCTTCTGGAGGAAGAGGAGCGGGAGCAAGGCTAAATGCTTGTGTTGCTCAGAGTGGTTTTGATGGTCCTAATTCTGGGGAATGATTTCCTGGCTAGAACAGAACAGTTGCTTTCCTTGCAGCTCCTCTGGCTGCCCCTGCTCGAGCAGAAGGGTTGGTCTAGGTGCTCTCCAGCTAACCCCCCAACCCAGATGATTTTGTGGCTCTGATGGCACCTCTGCTGCAGTTACTTTGGAGTCTGTTGCTCACTCTGTTACCTTGGCAGTGGGGGCTGTGTGCACACAGGGGCTTGTGCTTGGCTGCTGAGTCATTCATCCGTTCCTGCCATCACCAGGCTGATGACTGCCCCAGCCCTGGCCTCCTTAGGGAGCAGCTGCAGGTTAAGCTGACAACGAGGTTGTGCTAATGAGTGCCTGGACACTGCCTCTCCTGCTGAGTCTCATTATGCTGTAGCTGGCATTTTGCTTTTCAGGGCACTTGTGGCTTGGTGCTGGTGGGTGTTTGCCT
This sequence comes from Indicator indicator, assembly GCF_027791375.1. Lineage (NCBI taxonomy): Eukaryota > Metazoa > Chordata > Aves > Piciformes > Indicatoridae > Indicator > Indicator indicator. Next base: position 4,387,534 of record NC_072047.1, read on the forward strand.
CCCTCCTCCTGCTTGCTTCCTACTCTAGTGTCAGGGCACTGAAGAGCAGCCTGGGCTGGTGGGAGATGTCCCTGCCCATGGCAGGAGGGTTGGAAGTGGATGATCTTTAGTGTTCCTTGCAACCCAACCCATTCAAGGATTCTGTGATTCTTGCCCTTTGAAAGTGTTATCTGGGGGTGTGCCCTGGGTGTGCAGAGCCCACAGACAAAAGCATAGAATCAGAACTGTTTTGGCTGGGAAAGTCCTTTCAGATCCTCCAGTCCAACCACTCTCTAACACTACCAAGGCTGATGCTGAACTATGGCCCTCAGCCAGAACTGGGTCTGAAGGGATTTCTTTGGCTGTAACCAGAATGTGGGGCCACACAGCACAGATGTTGTAGCTGTGAGAGCCTTGATCCTGCCATTCCCCTGCTCCTGTCCTTTGTTCCTGCTCAGGGGCCAGAATTTATCATCCTCTTACAGCTGTCTGTGGTGGAAGAGTTAACTCCATGGTCCTGCTGTTGCCCTGCCCATAAAGGCCACCTTGTGGTCAAATCCACACCAACTCGTCTAGCAGAGGACACTTTTCCCTTGCTTGATGTGAAGTCCTTTATACAGGGCAAAGAAAAAAAAAGGTGTGAAATTTCTGTTCTGTCAGGAAGATAATGATTAACATCCTGTTTTCACAGCTCTAAAACAGAGCTCCAAGTCTAAGGGCAATGAATAACATGAATAAAATAAATAAGTTCCTATCTCAGCTGCTGCTGGTGCATGCAGAAGTGACTGCAACCAGGGTTTAGCTTAGAATGAAGTGCGGAGGCCAAAATCCTTAAGGATTTGCTGAGGCTGTAGGATTTAGACCTCAGGTATTTAAATTCTTTCAGTTGCTGATGAAGAACTCAGTTGTGAGCAAGCATTTGGTGGACCTGAGCTGTGAATGATGAGGACTCCCCTGAGAGCTCTCTGGCTGCATTTTGTTTCCATCCTGGGGCTCTGTGTGTGGTGTTTGGGTACTGGCTCAGGTGTTACAGGGGGTTTGGTTGTAGGTGGATGTGCTTCACACCAGCCACCTTTAAACAACCAAACAAAGCAAAAAGGACCCAAAGCAAAACCAAACCCAACCCCAAATCAGCCACATCTTGTCCTGTCACTTGTTGCATCTGAGAAGAGCCAACTCCCAGCTCACTGCAGCCTCCCCTCAGGAGCTGTAGAGAGCAATGAAGTCTCCCCTCAGCCTCCTCTTCACCAGGCTGAACACCCCCAGCTCCCTCAGCTGCTCCTCCCCAGCCCTGTTCTCCAAACCCTTCCCCATCTGCATTGCCCTCCTTTGGAATCCCATCCTTTGGGGTCTGTTGGTTGCCTGCAGAGAGCAGGAGGAAAATCTCTTCACCCCTCTCCTTGCTGGGTGCCAGCTGCCATTCCCTGCAGCCCTGTTCATGCAGCAGATGCAGTGGCTGGTGAGCAAAAGGGATCCCAACTGCTCAGTTGGATCTGTTCTGTTTCATAACTGTGCTCATGTTCCCCAGCTCAACAAAAGCCATTTGCTAGCAGCACAGAGGAGTGAGGGGAGGAGGGAAGAGAAGCAGAGTGGCTCCATAGAGTTAGAATTAGCATAATCAGGCAAAGCAAACTAAAATGCTTTGCAGTGACAGCTCATTTGCATAATGCCATCTCATGGAGGTGCTGCTGAGGAGATGTGCTGGGAGAAGGGGAGGAGAGGGCCTGCTAAAAAATGGAGGAGTTTGCCATTGGAACTAAGGCCCTTGGCATTGGAACTTGATGTGAAGCGTCTTGGTGAAGAAAGAGCTGTTCTGAAGGACAGCAGCCTGTGCAATGATGGAAGTCGGAGGATGAGAGGAAACAGCCTCAAGTTGTACCAGGAGAGGTTTAGGTTGGACCTGAGAAGCTTCTTCACTGAGAGGGTTTCAACCACTGGCCCAGGCAGGTGGCTGAATCCCCATCCCTGCAGGGGTCTCAAAGCCACAGAGATGTGGTGCTGAGGGCCATGGCTTAGCCCCAGTCTTGGTGGACTCTCTCCAGTCATTCTCAGAGTCTGAAAGGCTCAGGACTTGTAAGTGAAAGAGAAAAGGGTAGAGGAGATATGGTTTCTGGGTCCAAATCTGCTGCTTGCTAGAAAAGACACAAAGAGGAGGCAGGTTTGAAGCTCTCCCCTCCCAGAGCTGCATTTTCTGCAAGTCTTGCTCCTCCAGAGGTGTCTTTGCTCCCCTCCTGCAGACACCCAGGCAGCTCTGCTTGAGTATCTGGAAGTGATCTGAGGTGGGGTCAAACGTTTTGATTCCAGATGCCTGAGGGGGTGGTGATGTGTGGCTAGAGCACAGCTATCTCCTTACTCCCAGGTGGCCCACAGCCAGCACATGTTCCTCTGTTTGTTCACACGACTGTGGATGATTAGCAGAGCCATGCTTTGTGAGGCTTGAATCAAGCCTGTGCCGTGCACATTACCATAATTAGGTCAGATACAATGCAGGGGCAGAACACAGCAGTTTGACAAATTACTCATGGTTGAAAGGAGTCTTTCTTGTGAAAAACCTCCTGTGCTGCTATTTTTAATAGCAGAGATTTTAATAGGTAGCACCTCAGGTTCTCAAATGTTCTTCCCAGGGCAGTGTCCTACTGGCCCAGTTCAGAAGCAGCAGGGTCAGGCACACTGAGCAGAATGAGGTTGCTCTTCCCATCCTGCTCAGCCCCTTGCTGGTTCTAGCTCTGCCCTGACAAATCCAGCTCTAGGAAGGGACACTCCCTAGTAACAAGTGACAGGACAAGAGGAGATGGCCTCAAGCTGCACCAGAGCAGGTTTAGGTTGGACATTAGAAGAAGCTTCTTCGCTGGAAGGGTTCTCAAAGCCTGTCCCAGGCTGCCCAGGGAGGTGCCTGGATCCCCATCCCTGGAGGGGTTTCAAAGCCAGAGAGGTGTGGTGCTGAGGGATGTGGTTCAGGGGTAGTAGCTTTGCAGTAGTGCTGGGACTGGGAGCTCAGAGGTCTCTTCCAACCTCAACAATTCAGTGTTTCAAAGTTGGTTTATTCACTGTGGAGCTCTGCTTACAGCAGCAATGATTTCAGACCAGCAGATCCATGTTCTAGGGACCTTCACTGCATGATGCTAACAAGTGTGCTGCAGTCAGCCAGCACTTCCCTTCTGGAGGAGAGCTGCTGCTCCATAAAAGCACAGTGCTTAACTCTTACATAAGTTGTCCATTAATTTACTACAGGGAGTGTTTTGCCTTGCATCTTTTACAAACAGTGTGATGTAATCTGTAAAGAACATCGTGTTGGAGATGAATGTTTTAAGTTACAATGGGTTCAGCACTGGGAGGGGAAATGGATGGGGATGCAGAGCTGAAACTCTCTCTAGCTTGGAGATGTTGGATGGGGAATGGTTTTGCAGCCAGCCTGGACTGTAGGGGTGGGCATGGTCCATGGCACTCATGGAAAGGGCTCAAGACAAGGATTATTCATCCCCAAATTCAGTTCCCTACAAGAAAGCTGGGGAGGGACTTTTTAGACTATCAGGTAGTGATAGGAGTAGGGGGAATGGAATAAAGCTGGAAGTGGGGAGATTCAGGATGGACGTGAGGAAGAAGTTCTTCCCGATGAGAGTGGTGAGAGCCTGGAATGGGTTGTCCAGGGAGGTGGTTGGGGCCCCATCCCTGGAGGTGTTTAAGGCCAGGCTGGATGAGGCTCTGGCCAGCCTGATCTAGTGTGAGGTGTCCCTGCCCATGGCAGGGGGGTTGGAACTGCATGATCCTTGTGGTCCCTTCCAACCCTGACTGATTCTATGATTCTAAATGTATTCCATAAAATCCCAAAGATAATTTAAGGTGACTTTCAAACAGTCCTGAATCTGAAGCTGCCACCATTTATCTTCATGTTATCAGGGACTGGCACAGGCTGCCCAGAGAGGTGGTGGAGTCCCCATCCCTGGAGGTGTTCTAGAAACCTGTGGCCACAGCACTTGGGGCCATGGTTTGGTGGCCATGGTGGTGTTGGTTGATGGTTGGAATTTGTGGGCAAGGATCAGCAGTTGCTGACCCAACAACCACCTGCTTTGCTCCCTCCCTGTGCAGCACACAAATCCCTTCCTGCCCAGCAGTAAATCAAACAGAAGCCTTTGCTCTGCCTTCAGCAGCCCCTTCAGTACATGTGGGAAGCTCCAGCTCTGGGCTGCTGTGATGTTTAACAGATTCCGTATGTTAATTGTGATAAATCATTTCTGAACTAACCCTGCAAGGGTGTGCAGCCCAGAGAGGCTGGGGAAAGGGTTTGCTTACTGCAATTTCCTTTAAAAATTACAATGTGCTACATCAAAATGTACAGCAGCTCTTCATCTGCTGGCTGATTTGTGGTGCTGTGAATTAAGGGCAAGCCTCTGCTCATCAAGGAGGGCAGTTAAAGCATTGTGCAGCTCTTGGATTTCACTTAAAAGCCCCAAGAATAATGGAACCTTTTGAGCAGCTGACAAGAAGCATTTAAAACAAAAGCTTTTTGGGTGTATTTTTGCCATGTTATGTAACAGAAAGTCGTTCCTTGGAGCTCATGACTGTGAGCCAGCTTTGAAATCAAAAGAGCAACAAGGTGTGGAAGCAATGAATTTGTAAAGACGTGGATGTGATTAATGAGGAAATTCAGGAGCAGAATTGTTACCCAGAGCAGTCACAAGGTCTAGTAGGGATGCCAAGTCCTGGTGTGCAAGGACCTACATAAACAGCAAGGGTTGGAGCCAGGGAGGTCTCCAGTTTACACCAATAAATTCTAACCCCACAGGCTGCCCTGGGAGCTGGTGGAGTCCCCACCCCCAGAGGTGTTACAGAAACCTGTGGCCATGGCACTTGGGGCCATGGTTAAATGGCCATGGGGGTGTTGGACTGGATGCTCTTGGATGCTCTTTTCACCCTTAATGATTCCATGATTCAGGACAGGCCACAGGTTCCCTGTGCTAGATCCAGCTGCTCTAAGAGAGCCAGGGCAGACTGTCCAAAGGAGAGCTCTCAGAAGGCTGTGTCTGAGAGCTTTTCCTCCTCTCAGGTTTTGCATAAGACAAGATTCAGAGCTTGTCTTGTTCCTCCTCTCAGAGCAAGCAGAGGATCTGCTGATCCTCCCCTTGCAGGGCTGCAGCTCTTCCTGCCCCCATGTCAGCCTCTCAGCAGAGCCACTCCGAGTGCCTTTGGAGCAAGCAGATCTTGCTGTGCTTGGTCAGCTTCTCAGCCCCCTGCCCCTCGCTGAGCAGGGCCAGCAGGGCCTTTCCCAAGGTACAAACAGGAGCAAACCCTGAGGTGCAGGGACTGTAAATTTGATTCTGAGCTGCTCCCAGATGAAGACAAAAAAGTGAACGTGGAAGATGCTCATGGAAATGCATGAGCCTCAAACAGCAACCTCGCCAGAATGAGCCCCTGAGATAATCATCTTCACCATGACACAGTTCTGCTCAGCTCTGCTCCTGCCCATAAACACTTGTGGCTGCTTGCTCAGGCTCTGGTAATTGCAAGGCAGCCTGAACCCAGCTCCCATCAATCTTTGCACAAATGCTGACTCTGCTGCTGAACACAGAAGCCTGAAGTGCTTCCCATCCCCTTCAAAGCTGAAGTGGCATTAAACTTTCTAGAACAAATTGTGCCAAAGGGTCGGTGGGCAAGCCAGATACTAAAAAAAAAACTTTTGGCTGGGGATGAGCCAAATCTTCCTCTTCTTTGCCAGTAAATCAAAGAGCTTTTGACAATAATTGTGCAGTATTGTGTATAGGAAAAAAACCAAGAACATGTTCTCAGCTTAGTTGTTTGTGACAAAGCTGTTGTAAAGAGAAGGCTTCATTTGGCTACCCCAGGAGATGACAAGGAGATGGAAGGGAACAGATCTGTACTTGAGGCTGGGCAGTAATGAGACTCTGGAATTAGAATGGTGCCCAAGTGGCAGTGTGTGGGCAGGACTCAGGGAGCAGATCCTCGTCCACAGAGGAGGTTTAGCAGTGACTTCAGCAGAGTTAGATGATGGTTGGACTCAAAGATCTTAAAGGTCCTTTCCAATCCAAACAGCTCTGTCTCTCGAGGCACTGGTGAGTGTCTGCCTGTCCCAGGCACTGAGCAGGAGGCTTTGGCTCCTCAGCTGCAGAAAATCCACTCACAAGGCTCCGTCCGGCGATGCTAAGCAGCAGCGAGCTGCTCCCTGGGTGCAGAACCATTACTCACTTCATCACACCTCCAACCTCTCCTTTTTGTTCTTTTAATTTCTTCTGCACAGGCTTATTTATAGAGGAACTTGCTGCACTGGGATTCATGCACAGCAACACAGCCTAAAATACCATCCTTTGAATTAATTCTCTTTTTTTCTCTCTTCTACTTCAAAACAACTAAAATTACACCACATGGCATCTCCCAAGCATTGCTGCTCCCCACCCTCTGCTTTTTATGTATGAAAAATGTATGCAGTGGATGTGCAGTGGCTTGACTGCGCTAATTCTAGTTAATGGTGTTGAAAAATACTTTGTGGCTCTCATTTATGCTGCGCCTTCAAGTCTGAGAATAACTCCTCTGGATGAACTACTGCAGACGTGAGGAGGATCTGAAGCAGTTCAGCCCTCTGGAAGGAACCTCCCAGGGCTATCTGCAGGCAGGTGAGCTCAGCAGGCAGCTCTGGGCAGACCTCTGCATACCAACATCTGCAGGGGGTTGGGGAGCTGTGAGCAAGCCTTTTGGTTGTGCAGCTGTCTGGAAGCTACCTTGAGTCTCTTAAAGTGGAAATGTGTTGTTGGCTGTGATGCTAAAGCAGCTCTTGGTCATGCAAACCTGATCTGAGCCAGAGGAGGGTCGAGGCTCCCTCAGGCAGGCTGCAGACTCCCTAGTGACAAGTGACAGGACAAGAGAAATGGCCTCAGGTTGTTCCAGGGGAGGTTTAACTTGGACATTAGAAGAAACTTCTTCCCTTGAAGGGTTCTCCAGGCCTGTCCCAGGCTGCCCAGGGAGGTGGCTGGATCCCCATCCCTGCAGGGGTTTCGAAGTTGCAGAGATGTGGTGCTGAGGGCCATGGTGTAGCTCCAGCCTTGGCTGGGGATGGTTAGAGGATGGTTGGACTCAGTGATCCTGAAGGGTTTCCCCAGCTGAAACCATTCTGATTCTATTCTGTACAAAACCAGGACACATTTTTTGCCCACTGCTTTTCTTGCTGTGGCTGCAACATAAACCACATTTCTGAGGCAGCCAAGTGCCCCACATAGCAACTGCAGGATTCTGTTGGATGCTGGAAAGCATCCAGAGAGTCACCAGATGGGGATTGTTGGTGATCCACCACCTTTGAGATCACCTCAGCATCTCTGTTTGTGTCTAACCATAGGATAAAACTGGGCTCCTGCTCAGACTGCAAGCCCACTTCTGGGAGCTGTCCAAGCAAATCTGTGGCCTGATCTGAGGGAATTCTCTTTGTTGCCTCCTGACACAGACCTTCCTCTCCCCAGTTCTGCACAAGACAATTTTTTCTTTATCATCTTCCATCATCCCATTGTGGAGCTGTCCCCCTGTCACTGGCTTTGCAGGTTCAGGGAACCCCCATCCATCATTTCTTTCTCTGAGTTGAATCATTGATCACTGAATACCTTTGCCTGGCTAACTGTCATCATCCTCCCTTTCACCCTTGGTTGCTTTGATTGACCTTGATTAGCAGCATGCATTGGAGGAACAGGATGACCAGTAGGCAAGTGACAGCAAGAACATCTGCACTGCAGCACTGGTTGGACACTCAGCTCTGTTTGAGTACAGTGGAGTGAGACCAGCAGGGCATTCCATGACCTGATCTGCCAGGAAGCAGAGGAGGCTTCTATTGAGAGCTAGGACAGATGCAGTGCTTCCTGGAGTCAATGGGAAATGCAATCAGCAGTGACTTGAGGATGTGCTCTGTGCATCCTCTTTGGATGCCACGTGGTCAGGAAGTTCTGATGAATGCCTGAGTGGAATCCAAGGCTCCCAGGTTTCATCTCTCTCTGCTCCTGACCTTGAGTCAGTAATTATATTTCTTCAGATATCTGTTTCCCCACTTAGGAGCGAGGATGATCACCAAGATCCTCACCATGGAGTGCGCCACACCTTCCATGCAGGCTCTGCTGACAGTGATGTCCTCATGCCTGGGAGCCTGTAGCAGATGCTCACCCAGCCCAGCAAGGGCAGCATGGGGGCACTCTGCAGCAGGCAGGGCACAGCAGAGCAGCAGCTGAGCTTTAAGGGAAGAGACATTTGGTGGCCCCACATCAGGTGGCAGCAGATGCAGGTGGTCAATTAGGTGGCTGTGCCAGGGACTGGGGGAAGCAGACAGAGCTGAGGACAGGAGAAGATCTAATTGTGATGCAGAGGAAAAAGAGCAGGCAATTAGAGGTGGATCCTCAAATTAAAGCCCAGCATGGGCTGGGAAATGCTGTCCCTGCTCTAAAGGAATCTCAGATGCCAGTGGGCTGCAGCAAGGGCTCCTTTTTCTGGCTTTTTCCTGCTTGGTAACCACAGTATTTTTGGGACTGATTCTTTTGCTAATTGCTAACCAGAAATAGCAGCTAAGTTTGGCAGAGCTTTCAGCAGAAGAATGAAGGCTTTGGGGGGGGTGTGGGGGGGAATTCAGCTATGCATTAAACTTGCATAAAAACCTGGTTTGTTCCTCTCTCTGAAAATCCATGTCTCAGGCATATGCAGAATGAATATGATTATGACAAGCAGGAGAAGGTCCAGGAGAGCTGGACTGCTTTAGAGAGGAGGCAGTCCCAGATTTTCTCTTTTCAGCCTTAAAACCCAAGGGTGCCTGGTGCCAGAGCCCCTGTGGGAGCTCAGGGCCCTGCTCCTGCATGTGCAGCTCCCAGGGCTGGATTGCTCCCCTGCTGGGGAACATGATGCTGCCAGGTTGAGTGATAAGGAATGAAATGAGGGAGCAGAAGTGGATGGAAGACTTTTGGAATCTCTCCTTCAAATCTGCTGTGCAGCAGGACTTGTGATAAATGAAACTGGAGATCATAGACTCCTGGAATGTGCTGGGTGGGAAGGGACCTTCAAAGCTCATCCAGTCCAGCCCCCTGCAGTCAGCAGGGACACCCCCAGTTAGAGCAGGTTGCTCACAGCCCCATCAAGCCTGACCTTGAATGTCTCCAGGGATGGGGCCTCCACCACCTCCCTGGGCAACCAACCTATGTGAGCATTCCACCACCCTCAGAGTGAAGAACTTCTCCCTAATGGCCAAAGATGCTTGGCCCTCAGAGCTTGCTCATTTTATCCAGCACCTAGGAGAGATGTCTCAGAAAGAGCAAATCTGCCTTCTGTGTGGTGTCTGGATCTGCCAGGATGCTGCAGGTCCAGCAGTTTTTGCTGGAATTTGGGATGCTCCTGGCTTGCAGCAGGTCGTGTTTGATGCTGAAATAATGCAGAGGGGAGTGGAGGTCCTTTATCAACCGTTGGCCTGCATCTGGTTCCTTGTGTTTGTGTGTGCAAAACAAAGGCCAAATGGCAGAGGTCTGCTGGTGCTGGTGAGCACTCAGTCATGTGAGGAGCCTCACTGACTGCAGCAGTTAAAGGAGCTGCATCGTTAAGCCCTTAATGCTCATCTGCCTCTAATGACACAAATCTGCGTTGAATCACAGAGTCATTAGGGTTGGAAAAGATCTCAAAGATCCTTGAGTCCAACCATCATACCAACACCACCATGGCCACTAAACCAGACCCAAGGTGCCACATCTACACATTTCCAGCAGAATCCTTGCAGGCCATGTGGATGTGTGGTTGGAGCTGGACACAGCAGCACCTGAGTGCAAGCCAGCAGCAAGGGATGTGAGCAGAGCAGAGGGGCTGGGAAGGCTTTTGTCTGGGCCCATCACTCAGTGAGGAATGCTATAATTATTTTGTACTGGAGGCTGATATAATACATATCCATTTTCTTTTTTTCTGACTCACAATTTTTTTATGGCAACTGAAAAAAAAACAAAACCAGAGAACGTACATAAAGGGGAAGCTGGAAATGAACCAGCATGGAGCTGCGGCATCTGAAGATGTACATTGAAAGTAAAAGTAAGGAAGAAAAGGTCTAAATGGACTTATTTTTGTATAACATTACTCTGAAGAATGAATCAAAAGACCACAGAAGGCCCAAGGGTCTCCTAACTAATCTCATGGCAGGCAACACAACCAATTTCTGCAGCCTTTTTTCATGTTAACTTAGGGCTTTGGGTTTGCGCTTTTTTAATTTCTGGATGGATTACTGCAAGGAGATTGGGATTATAGTGAGTGTGTCTCTTAGTGTTACCTACTGGCAGCTGTTACCATGCTGCTAATCCACCTCCACAGATGCTGCAGTATTCCAGTGTTAATTTTTCTCACCCATCTCTCGTTGTTAGTAGCTTTACATCTCCAGCCAGAGAATGAGAACTCTTGGAAGTGCATCCTGCACAAGAGGAGGAGAGTCCCTCCCTGCTTGTAAAGATTTGGAACTGTAGCCCGGAAATGTTTGGATTTTAATTTTTTTTTCTTCTTTCTCTATGAGAAATGATGAGAAAAGTCAACGTGCTTGAAGCTAAGCACCTGTGGATCAGATGTGCCAGGCCCTGAAGAGGTGGCAGGGGAGCTAAGCCCAGGGGATTCTGTACTTAAGATCCTTGACAAGAGAGGCCCTTAAGCTGTCTAGGAAGCATCCACATCTGAGGTCTTATGGTGGTGCTCTGTGCACACTGGAAAGCCCCAGCCCTGCTGCTTGCTCCCACAGCTCAGTGTTTCTGGTGGGGATGGGGCCATGGTTTAGCCCCAGACTTGGTAGAGTTAGAGAATGGTTGGACTGGAGGAGCTGAGAGGTCTATTCCAACCCAAACAATTCTCTCATTCTAACTGTCAGTTCTTTTCAGTAGGAGAAATGTACTCTTCAGTTCCAGTTTTCCCAGAGCCAGGCTGTGCCCCAGGCAGTTGGAAAGCACACAGGGAGCAGGGACAGCCCCTGCAGCGCAAAGCTGTGCAGGGCATGCACCCAGCTGGGCCAGAACTGATGACAGCACTCCCTGTTGGCTGTCTATAGGAGCTCTGGCAGGGGCAATAGGGAGCTGCCTGTGAAGCTGTGCAGAGATGGAGCACCTGGGAGTGTTACCTCTCTATGGCCATGCCCCCCCTGGCTGCTCCACAGCCCATGGCCATCAGAGAATCACTGAATCATTTGAGTTGGAAGAGACCTCTAAGATTATTGAGTCCAACCCTTAACCCAGCACTACCAGGGCAGCACCAAACCATGGCCCTCAGCACCACATCTCCAGGGCTCTGAAACCCCTCCAGGGATGGGGACTCCACCACTGCAATGATTGAATATAATGGAAAGCTTCATTATTCATCTACAACAGCTTAGTTTGTCCCCAAAGCAGCTGCCTCTCAAGGTGGAGTTAGCATTTGGTAATCTGGATTCACCACTGCTGCACAGCAGAGCCCTTCTCTGGAGCAAGCTGAGTTCATACCGGAGGGGAAAGGACTCTTGTTGGGGCAGGCAGGGACCCAGTGCTTGGTTCAAGGACTGGATGCAGGGGATTTCAGTGTCTGAGGCTCACCTCAAGGAGGCTGTTGGAAGCCTGACTGCTGGCTGCTGAAATCCTCAGGCCACTTGCCTGGAGGGGTTTCTGAAATCATCTGGGCCTCTCAGGATTGTTTCCATTGGGAAAGACCTCTGAGACCATCAGGTCCAGCCGAGTCCTGGCTGCACAGTGCAGAGAGGCTCACATGCGTCAGGACAGAGGCCTTGGGTGATATGCAACACACACCAAGGGGAGGATGAAGGAAGCTCATTGTGCTTGGAGCTCCTTTCCAAAGCTGTGCCTGGCCTGGGCAGGGCTGTCCACATTGTAAGTGTAGTTAAAATTCCAGAGCATTCCGTGCCAGTGTCTACAGTGTCTACAGGCTAGCAGGGGGTAAATGTTGTATGTTCTGCTCAGCTGCTGCTGAGGTCTGTGCATAAGGGATGCAATTGTTTATGGTAAATTTGCCCCTGTTAATGAGGACACACTCTTAATGAGACAGTGTTGTGGAGAAGGACTCATTAGTCATTTGCTATTCCTGTCACAGCTCAGAGTTGAGCTGGCATGGCTGGCCTGGCATAAATGCACACTCTTGTGCCTCGGTGTCAGAACGCCCTGGGAGGCTCTGGGACACAGGGCAGAGAGGTGGACTGGCCAGGAGGAGAAGATGAGAACTCATTTCCCATTGCTGGGGGGATCTCTGCACAGCAAATAAATCTATGGCTGCAGTGCAGGGAGGCAGAGATGCCTTCGTGTTCTCCTGGGCAGTTGTGATTGCAGTTGTCAGAGAGGATCTTGGTCTCACCTGGGTGAGCTTGCTGCAGCCCCTGGGTTTTTACCCCAGTCCCTAACTGGAGAGCAAATGGGGAGGGAGCCCCACAGGCACTGCTCTTCATCTCTGTAGCTGCAACAGCAGTGAATGCCAAGAGCCAGGCTGGAGTGCAAGCCAGCAAGCTGAGCATCTAACCACAGGATGGTCCTGCTCCACCTCTTGCAGTTGTGTTGTGAAGATCAGCACAGTGAAGTCTGTGACGTATTTGGTTGCCATGGCAATGGAGGCTGCATAAATAAATTAGAAAGGTCCATTGGAGATTGGAAATATGGAAGAAAGAGGCTGTTGCTGATGGAAACCACTGGCTGTGCAGCAGCTCCTGCCTTGCTGCTTGGGAAGGCACTGCTCTGCTCTTCAGTTTGGGTTATTGCTGTGGGGGCACCGAGTGGAAGCATCTGACCAGGAGCCTGTTGTGGTAGAAGCTGTGCAGACAGTGATCAGAGAGAGAGCCCTGGCCTGGGAAGCTCTCAGTGGCCACATCTGGCTTGCATCAGAAACAGTGTGGCCAGCAGTTGCAGGCATCTGATTGTTCTCCTCTGCTCAGCACTGCTGAGCTCACATCTCCAAACTCAGTTCTGGGCCCCTAACTCCTAGGAGAACGTTGAGGGGCTGGAGCAGGTCCAGAGGAGAGCCTCAGGTTGTGCTAAGGGAGTTCAGTTGGATATTAGTGACCCTGTCTGGTTCCCACACCTCTCCAAGGGGAGTGTGAACAAGGACATCTCCAGAACAAGCCCAGGATAGAGCTGCAGTTACCTTAGATATATCTGGAAACAACTCATGGGGGATTTTCTCATCACTTCTCTAGCAGGTCCCAGAAGAGAGGGGGAGGAGGTATCACAGCTGAGGCAGCCCAATATGTTCTGTGTCCCCATGCAGGTAGTGCAGAAGATAATTCTGGTGCCATGGGACACAGTGAGGGATGCCAACCTTCACAGCTCTTTACCCAAACAGAGGATGACAGATCTGGAAAGAGAAGAATCCCTCAGCTCCTCTGCTAGGATTCATTATCTTGCTGCTGAGACAGTTCAAGGTGCTCCACTGCAGAACAACCTAAGCAGCCACAGCCTCCCTGGGCAGTCTGATCCATGCTCTCCTACCCTCACTCTAAAGATTTTCTTCTTCATTACCAGTCTCAGTCACCCCTCTCCCAGCTCAAAGCCGTTGTCCCTCATCCTGTCACTCCCAGCTCTCCTGTAGTCCCCTTCAGGTACTGGAGGCTGCTCTAAGGTCTCCCTAGAGCCTTCTCTTTTCTAGTCCCACCTCTCACAGCCTTTTCTTCCTGCACAGTGGCTTGTTGGGCCAGCCTGTGCCTTGACTGGGGCTTTCTAGGTTCTGAAACTCATGTCTTCATTTCTTCTGGGAGCTGTCAGGGCAGGGGACAGAAAAAAACTTCTGCCCTTCACTTCATTAATTTCTATTAAACCCAAGCCCCAGTACCCTCTGGATTTTACCTGCTGCCATCATGGCTGTGACCAGCCAGCTCCCACTGAAGAAGAGAGCACCACAGAGCCCTTCCAGAGTGCCTCAACATCTCCTGTGCACTCTGCAGTGCTCATCACTTGCATAACAGCTTCATAACTTTCACAGCCCTTTGTTAATTTGCCTCTTTTGAAAGTGCAGATTCCCCTTTTGTTGGTGCTTTAGAAGCTACTTTGATGAGAGCTAATAATGAAAACACTTTTTCTTCTTGGAAGTGTTCTAATGCAAGAGCCTCTGACTCGGTGCCTGGCTAAAAGTGCTGGCTGCTGCTGCAGCAGAGTGGGACCTGCACACCCAGGAAATAGGTTTCTATTAAGATATCTGCCTTGTATGGATTGGGGAAATGAGAATGCTCAGCTAGCAAAGAGCTGATTTGAGATACAAAATTAGAAGCTATTTTCTGCTTCGCAGTTTGTATCTATCACTCCAGCTGATGCCTGCCCACATGGGGCAGCTTCAGCCATGTGCAGGGGGCTCTGCCTTCATGCACACAGCAGGGGAGAGGCTTTCTCTGCCTCCACGTGAGGGGGTCCTCTGAGAGCCGTGGTCCTCTTGACTGCCTTCTTGTATGTCTCACAGAAGCAGAAGCTCTCCTAGAAGAGAAAAACAGTGGCACCAGTTTGGAGGTGAGAGTTGTCTTCCCTTGGAAGAAGACTCCGACAGTTCTGGCAGCTGAGCTGGCAGCCTGAGAGCAGGGTAGAGGAAGCTTCCACTGGGCTAGAGGAAGCTTTCACTGGGCTAGAGGAAGTACTCACTAGAAATCTGTTTCCTTAGCAAATGAGGACATCACAAGCCCCAGTGCTCAGGGGCACGTCAGTGCAGTGACAGAAAAATCTGACACGTGTCCAGGGCCTCGTGTGAGCTGCTCTCCCTTTCTCTCTCTTCCTAATAGTGCTGCAGTCCTGAATCAGTGATTGACAGAAGCTTCCCCAGAAGTCTGCCTTGGCAGGTGGTGCAGGCTGGTGAGCACAGGAACATGGAGCTGGAAGGAGCAGTGGGGTCTTGGGGCACCATCCCCCACAATCATAAATGAGCATACAGCAGAATGATTCACAGGACCATCTGCTCCTTACCTAGGAGCCTAGATCAGAGCTTTGGGTCTTATTAAAGCAGTTTATTGTTTTAATAAGATTATAAGTTTGATAAATGCAGTAACATCTCCAGTGGCTGTACCAGGTAACAGGATTAGGAGCTCAGGCTGCACTGGCAGCCTCCACAGGAGCAGTTGTTTGGGGCAATCCTTTGACTGTAAGCACAACAGAAGCTGTCTTGACCTCACTCAGCCAAGTGGTGCCCTGTGCTCTGCACCTCCCATGCCTTGTAGCTGCATTCAGTGCAGACCCCTGGAGCTGCCCCTGCTCTGCAGCTCCCTGCCCTTTGCCAACTGATTGCACACACTGCTGCATGCTGGAAGTAAGGGGGAGGGTCATGCAGGGAACCAATGGCATGGCAGTGGTGCTCCAGCATGTGGCAGGGGTGACACAGCTCACATGGTGACTGCCACAGTGATCTCTCTCCTCTGTGTTAGGTCATTGAGGGAGATCTTGAATTTACTCCTCTCTGCAGTCAGGTATTGGAGTCTGTCTGGCATCCCCCAGCAGTCTGGCCCAGATGTGGCTCTTAATCAGGAAGCTCTTCGTTATCACTCAGACCTCTGTGATGAGACCTGAACCAAGCCAGGTACAAATCACAGAATGGGTTGGGTTGGAAGAGACCTCTGGAGGTCACCCAGTGCCAACCCCCTGCCATGGGCAGGGGCACCTCTCACCAGCCCAGGTTGCTCAAGGTCTTGTACAAGCCTTCCTGGGCAGCCTGGTCCAGTGTCTCCTCACCCTCACTCTAAAGAATTTCTTCCTAATCTGCAGTCCAAACCTGCCCTCTGCCAGTTCTAAGCCATCTGATTTGCTCTGGGGATTTGTGTCAGACTGAGCTCTGAGCACAGCAGAGACCTGCACCAGGTCTTGCAGATCTTGGTTTCTGCCTTCAGCTGATCAGAGCTCTGAGGGACCCTGATCAGGTCATTGCAGTGTCTCCATTTCCCCATCTGTCACTGGCAATAAAGTCACAGAGCTCCTTTGTGCAGCACCTGGACACAGGCAGGCTGAGGTGCAGAGATGTCCTCATTACTGTCATTTCCTCAGCTCCAAGCACCAGGCTTCAGTCACCTGCCAGGACCCTTGTTCCTGGAAAGCCTTACAGAAAGAAGTTATAATTCTGATTCCAACCAAATTCCTGATGTAAATATCAGGAGGTCTTTAGCATTTGCCTCTACTTACCAAAAGAGCAAGTTAAATAAAAATTAGATTACTAAGTTCTGACATTGAGAAGGAAACCTTCCCTTGCCTCCCCCTCCCTGCTCTGGGTGAGATGTTCATTGTGCTGCAGAAGGGGTCAGGAACCAGCGAAGGGCTTTGCCCAGTGCAGTGCCAGGGGCTGCTGGGGAGCTCTGCAGTATGAGAACAGCAGGATGACTTCTGTCTGAAAGGGTTTCTGCTGCTGTTCCTCCCTTCCCTTGTTTGTCAGAGATTTCTATCTTGGAAGCTTTGAAATTCTGAAATCCTTGGAGCCAGGCAGACTTTCAAGTTCTGATAGAAACTAGAAAAGAATTTTGGGGAGGATGTAGGATTTCACCTCCTTGCTGCTTCTAAGAATCCATTTCTGAATTGTTTCATCATTATTAACAATTCAGTGTATTTTGTCTTCTTGCCTTTTTAACAATGAATAATGGCTCCTCCAAGCTGGACATAAACAACCACTCCACAATATGTTCTCCTCAGCCTCCCCTTCCCCAGACTGGACACCCCCAGCTCCCTCAGCTGCTCCTCCCCAGCCCTGTTCTCCAGACCCTTCCCCAGCTTCCTTGCCCTTCTCTGGCCATGCTCCAGCCTCTCACTGTCTGTCTTGCAGAGGGATGTGAAGCTGCATCTGAAATTGCTGTTTGCCTGTCCCCTGCACGCTGGGTCAGGAAGCAGAGTGAACCTTTTACCTTGCTCAGAACTCCCAACTCTGATCTGAGTTTGCACAAACAACTCTGCCTCTGGTTCTGGTGAGCACTAAACTGCAGTTCAGCTAATGAGAGGCAAGGGCATCTCTCCCTGCTGTAAAAAACAAAACAGAGAGCAGGGATTATAGTCTTTGGCCCTGATTCAGGAAGACACTGCTGATTATGCTGCCTTGGAGCCTCAGTAAACGTGCTCATAAGTATTCATGTGCATACAGCCTGGGAGGATTTGAAGTAGTCTTGGTGGGCAACTTTGATCATCCTCAAACAGTAATTTTTTTCCTCCATGATTCAATAGATGTCAGGAGTCACACCAGGCTTGTGGTTTTTTTTAAAATATATTATTTATTTGTTTGTTTGTTTGTTTGTTTGAAAGAATACACACTGCAGAATCAAGACCATCTGGACAAGCTGTAGAGTAACAGGCAAGTGGTGTGAAACTGCAGCTCTAGCCAGCTGATGGTCATTGTGCTCTTGTAATCATCATGCTCTGAGGGCTTCCTTTATCTGCTCCAGGGCAATGCATGAGTGCAGTTGAGTCAAGGAGGTGATTTCTTCAGCCTCTGAGGTCTGCAGGGCCAGCCTGTGCTTCTGCAGTCATTTGTACTCTGTCTGTGCATGACCAGCTTCATCCTGATCATGTGGCAGAGGAGCACAAGCTACAGAAAAAGATCAGAAAGTCATTAAGGTTGGAAAAGGCCTCCAGGATCATCCAGTCCAACATCAATCCAACCCCACCATGGCCACTAAACCACAGCCCCAAGTGCCATGGCCACAGGTTTCTGGAACACCTCCAGGGATGGGGACTTCACCCTGGGCAGCCTCTGCCAATCCCTGACCACTCTTGCAGCAAAAAAATATTTCCTGATCCCCAACTTAACTTCCCCTGGTGCCATCTGAAGCTGTTTCCTCTCATTTTGTCACCGGGTAATGAACTATCTCCAGCCTGGCCAGCCTGCTGCTGGCTGGGGAAGGAAGGAAGGGCAGTCCCCAGTCTGGCCCAAATCTGGAGCAGCATGCAAAGACAAAGAGTATCTGATGCAGCATGAAGCCTCCCAGACTTGCATGGTTCAAGCATCAGGTTTTCTGTAATCAAATTATGCTCCCATGAGCTGCTGCCGACCACTGCTGTGCCAGCCTGGGCTGCGGCTGCTGCGCGAAGCCCTGGAGTTGCTCTGCCACTGAACTGTGCCCTCGGGGTCAGCCCTTTCTGATCCTCTACCAAACCACAGATTAGCTCCCGCAGGTCCTGTAGGGGTATTTATGCTGCCTGAGAGAAAAGAGAAGGGGCGGGGGAGGGGGGAAGAAGGGGATAGGGAGAGAAGGTGTTTGAGAAACTCTGGAGTGATAAAGACAATCCAGGACAAGAGCTAATGAGGCTGCAGCACTGCAGCCATTACCAACATCTCTTTTGTACACTCAAACTGCAATGGCTGCAGCCCTAGAAAGGGCATTCAGAGGTACTCAGATCAGCACTTGGAGTAACCTAAGGAGAGGTGCAAAACTTAGGTCACTGTATTTTGACTTTGCTTACACCGAGCCCTGACTCTCCCCATTTTGTGCATAATTCCTTCCAGAGCAGAGCTGACCCCCACTGCAGCAGCATCCTGAGAAGCTGCAGGCTTTGGGTTTCATTTGGCTATGATGCTCAGTATGAGGGTGGGGAGACACTGGCACAGGTTGCCCAGGGAGGTTGTGGATGTCCCCTCCCTGGAGGTGTTCAAGGCTAGGTTGGATGAGGCCTTGAGCAGCCTGGGCTGGTGGGAGGTGTCCCTGCCCATGGCTGGGGGCTGGAGCTTGGATGGTCTCTAAGGTCCATTCCAAGCCAACCCATGCTGTGGTTCTGTGAGATTTGCTGTTCTGCTCTGTGTGTGGCAGGAACACTCAGTGCCTCTGAGCACACTTTGGGAAGCTGTTGTGTGCTCTTCTGCTCAGACCACTGTGTGTGCTTTTAGGAGTTAAAAATGCAAACTACAAGCACTGAGGAGATGTAGTGGATGGGAGGGAAAAAAAAAACCAAACAACAAACTGTGGGAGGTTTGTACCCAGCTCTGCTTCTGATGTGCCTGGAAAAACCTCTTCACCAATGTGTTCATCCAAATCTTTTTAGATTACAAACTCCCTGGAGGGAAAAATTCTCCCTTACTCCAAATTTGCCTAGCAGCTCTCATGATCCATGGGCTCCTGCTCGTTAGATCTCACTATTGTCTATAAATAATAAATGAAAATGATATTTTCTGCACTTTGCATTTGTTTCAATGAATGTTCCTCTTCTTCCTTGGATTACAAGAGGAAGTAAATAGTAATATCTGATTGATATGGCTGCTGTGGCACACTGCAGCTGACAGCTCTCTGCAGCAGCCATCCACAGAGCCTTGCTTCCCCACCACTGTACATGACTAATGCCATTCCCTTTTAATTAGGCCTTAAAATGCAGAGATTTTTCAGGATGCCTCATTTCTTTCTGCTATTATTTTCCTTTGCTGCTTTTTCCATTGAGGTTGTGGCAGTGTGGATCATTCTGGGGATGGATGAGAGCCTTCTGCAACTCCCTGGGAAGCCAAACGGGGTTAAAGTTAGAACCACAGCATCCCAGCATGGTGGGGTTGGACCTCTGGAGACCATCCAGCCCCACAGCCCTGCTCCAGCAGGGCACCCACACAGGTGGATCACAGTGGCCAGAGGAGGAGACTCCACAGCCTCTAGCCTGCTGCAGGACTCCAGCACCCTCACAGCAAAGAAGTTCCTTCTGAAGTTGTTAATGGAGCTTTAAAAGCCAGCACAGAAGTGTTGTAAGAGAAAGTGCATCGACTGCCTGGAAGGAGGCTGCAGTGAGGTGGGGGTTGGTCTCTTCCTCCAAGTGATAGAGCAAGAGGAGATGGCCTCAAGTTGCATGAGGAGAGGTTTAGGCTGGAAATGAGGAAAGAGTGGTCAGGGATGGGAACAGGCTGCCCAGGGAGCTGCTGGAGTCCCCATCCCTGCAGGTGTTCCAGAAACCTGTGGCCATGGCACTTGGTGGCCATGGTTTGGTGGCCATGGTGGTGCTGGGTTGATGTTGGACTGGATGAGCTCAGAGAGCTTTTCCAACTGACACAATTCCATGGTTCCATGGTTCTATTTCACATCTTGACAGAAGTCCCCAGTGGGCTCTGCTGTGTCTGGTTTCTGTTTGAGTTTCAGTGGCAGTCTGGGAGCTGATGCAGGTTTGTGTTTGGCTCCTGTGGCCTGGATCTGTGCAGTGGAGATCAAAGAGGAGGCTCCTTCGTGACCACACTCAGTGCTAGAACAACTGGAGCTCATTTTAAGGAGTAATGAGCAGATCTGGGACATTCTGGTTGCTTTTCCTGAATGGAGAAGTCCATGGACCTTCTGCTGTGGGGGTCTGAAGGAGCCAGGGGAGAAGAGTGTGAAATGGATGCAATTTTGTGGAGTCTTGAAAAGGAGCAGGCAGAAGAGAATGTATTACAGAGCCCAAGAGCAGAAAGGGAAGATAATTTTTAGTCATTTTGTACCAAATTTTGCAAAGAGAAAAGTATCTTTGGCTAAAGACTGCTGAAAGCAAAATGGGGCTGGAGAGTTTTCCATCCTGTAATTCCACTCTGGATTTTCAAAAGAGTTGAGTCTGTGGGATGTTGATTAGAGCCTAGCAGAGAATGAAAGGAGGAGGGGAAAAAGGAAATTTATTTTCCTCTGCTGAAAATTTTGATGAAAATGAAGAGCATTTTGCTTTCAGATTTGATTTGCTTAAATGCAGGAAACAGAGGAAGGAGCAGGGGTGTTTAGGAAAGGGAATGGGGAGCTACAAGCCACAGAAGGAGAAGCAGATTTTAGGGGTAGAGATTTTGGAAAGCAGAGGCAGTCAGAGGGATCAAGATGGATTGCTCCCACCCTGGATGATCAGACAACAGCAGGGTGCAGTTGTCTGACATTGGAGCACCTTAGCCATAAAGCAGCACAAAAGGACAGCAGCAAAAGGACATCACCAAGCAGTGCTCTTCAGCTACAGAACTGCTCACCTAGGTACCACCTGAAGTTCCTAGGTCTGGGATCAGTGTTTCTCACACTGTACTGGGTTGGGGTTTTTGCTTCAAGAGTCAATAGGAATGAAGTGGGAGCCAAGGTGTAAACCAGGGAGAGCACCTTGAGGGGCTGACCTGCTGGGAAACAGCTCCCATCCCTGGAGCTGTCCAAGAACCTTGTGTGGACATGGCACTTGGGGTCATGGTTTAGTGGCCATGGCAGTGCTGGGTAAATGGGCAGTGAAAGCCAGAGGCTCTCCAGGAGCTTTCTGGACACACAGCCACCAGAAGAGAATGTCCCAGAGTCACAGAATGGTTTGGGTTGGAAAAGACCTCTGAGATCATTGAGTGCAACCATCAACCTCAGACCTATGGACACTAAACCATATCCTGAAGAGTCCTCCTGTATATGTGCAGGAATTCCCCAAACGGGGAAACCTCTTTCATCCCTCCAAGCCACCTGCTCACCTTGGATGTGCTGCTCCAGCCCTCTGCCCTTTGCTCCTGGCTTTGTTTCCCCTGCAGCCATCAGCCAAGCCTATAGAACTGGAAGGTGTCCTTTTTGCCCTCTGTCTAGCAGGGTGCCTGGAGCTGAGGAGTCTCTGAGTTTGATGTTCCTCCAGCAAACACCAGTGAGAAGGATCCTATTCATTTGCAGTTCTATTAGTGGAAGCTAGAGTTAACAATTCAAATCTAGGGAGGAAGATAATTGCAGGAGCTGATTGCCAACCATCCTCCTCTGTTGACTCACAGGGCACAGCAAGGCAGAGGGAGAAAGAGAAGCTGAAATTATAGTCCAAATCTCTGAGGGCTGCTAATGTAACAGTCCTAACCTGCTCCTGCTCACGCTGCTGGGAAGGGGGTGGCTCTGCTGGGCTTTGGGCTGGGCTGCACTTTCTCTGTGCTGATTGTGGCTCAGCTCTGCTCACTGAGGAAACCTCCACAGCCCTGCACATGTCTCTAGCTTTTGTTGATGCTGAGGTGCAGATTCTGCCTTTGGGCTGAGGAATCATCTGCTGGAATTTCCATCTTGTTTGCTACCCTGTTTATGTGCAGTGCTCTAAAGGGAACCCAGGATCAGCTAATCAGAGAATTGTTTGGGTTGGAAAAGACCTCTAAGATCATGGAGTCCACCCTCAGCCCAATACCACCAACCTTAATGATTCCATGGTTCGAGGCAATCTCATTCTGAGCTTTTCTGCTTTGCCCCTTCCCTTCAACCCAGCTTGCCAGCTGCTGCTTGCTGCTGCTCCCCCCCTGCCCAGCCAGGGTGTTTTGTACACAAACCAGAGCTAACAACTCCTGTTAGCTTTGCTTCTCCCTCCTGTGCCAGGCAGCTTAATGAGGCCAGCCCAGGATAAAAAATATTACAATCTGCTGTATGGAGCAGCACAGGAAGCTAATGCAATGTGTTCAGGTAGGTCTTATGTATACTGTCAAAAAGAAAGCATCTCCTGGGTGTTCATTCCTGCAAATGAAATATAAAATAGCTTCCCACTCCCCTGGGGTGCCAGCACTGCTCACTCCATCGGGCTGCAGTGGACAGAGATCAGTTAAAAGTTTTAAAACTAATCATCTGCAGGGTTATGATAGCCTCACCCTGCCTGGCAAGGGACTGTCAGCCTTCCATCACCCTGTCACCAGGCTGGCTTGCAGTGCTTAGCAGTGTAGGTGTTGTTTTTTGCAGCTATTAACAACCTAATCCTTCCAGTCTTGGTCCCTACCTGCCACCTTCTGACACATGTTAGAGTCAGTTTTGTAACATGTCCAGCAGAAAAAGGTCAAGACAGGGTTTGGTTTTCATTTCCAAGATAGATCCTCAGCAGCAGTGTGTGATATGTGGAGCTGGCAGTTGGCTGGGCTGGATGGGTTTCAGTCTCCAGAGCAGCTGTAGTGGTATCTGTGTAGGCTGCTCTGGTGGTACCTTCTGTGTTTTCAATTATATACAGCTCATTAGACCCCCCCCAAAGGGAGCTGAGTTCTTCTCACAGGGTGCTGAACACCTTCCAGCTCTCACTGAAGCAAGCAGAAATTGCCTCTTACAGGGTCTGTGTTGCTGGGATTTGCTGTGGCTGTTGCTTGCTCCTGTCCATGTGGAGAGAAGCCAGGGGAGGGCTGAAGAAAAGCTCCTCAGCTGGGCATGGGAAGTGCAGGATTTGGGTGGACTGAAATCGTGCCAAGGGAGGGTTAGGTTGGAGATGAGGAAAGATTTCTTTGCTGCAAGAGTGGTCAGGGATTGGCACAGGCTGCCCAGGGAGGTGGTGGAGTCCCCATCCCTGGGGGTGTTCAGGAAACCTGTGGCCATGGCTCCTGGGGACATTTAATAGCCACGGTGGTGTTGGGTTGCTGGTTGGGCTGGATGATCCTAGAGAGCTTTTCCAACCTAAACCATTCTGTGATCCTCTAGTTATTTTCTCTCCTCATGAGCTCAGCTCAGCTGTAAAAGGAAGAGGATCCAAGGTGCTGTTCTGTTTAGACAGAATCATGGAGGGAAGTGCAGCTCTTGGCTGTGTGGGACAGGCAGGCAGGGTCTAAACACCACCCCTGTCACCTGTCTGTGTGTCTGTAGGAGGAGCATTTCTGTCCCAGTCGGATCCAAGTTTCCTGGGACTGCAGTTCTGAAACATCTGCTACCAACTGTGCAGCAAAGCCAAGATACTCACGGAGGGGAACCATTCTTATACCTGCTAGCAGTAGTCCTCACCACAATATCAGCACAGCCACAGTGATTTACACCTGGGCTTCATCACTGGAGCAGCTCTGAGCTCTGTTTGGTATGGAGCCTGTATCCAGAGGCTGGGGCAGCTAAACCCCGTGTAGAATTGTTTGCCAAAGGCAGAAAGGGAGAGGAAAGCACAATTTATTGTGAAGAAGATAACACTGAGTGCTCAGTGAATGCATTCCAAGGCCAGAAGGGACACCCAGGCCCCCTCCCTGAGCATGCAGGCTCCCTGCTTCACCTGGGGTTCCTGACCTGATAGCTTGGGTTTGGTTACTGCAGCCTGCCCAGGCAGGAGCTGGGTGACCATTAAGGTCCCTTCCAACCCAAACCATCCTAGGAATCTATGGATCTGGAAGGAATATCGTTTTGTTCCTTAAAAGCCATTCCTGTTGCTGGCTGCTGCTGAGGATGGATTCCTGCCTCCTGGGTCAGAGCTGGTTTCAGAGCAGCACCACTCAAGCACAAGTCCATTGTCCCCTCAGACACTTGGCCTGCTCCTTTTCCTTTTCCTTTTATTTTTCCATCCTTAATACTGCTGCACATCGGATGATTGTATTGACTCATCCCCTTACAAAAATAAACATTCTTGGGTGATGAGAGCATATTTGAAATCAATGTCTTTGACTCACTGATGCAGATATCCAGATCTTCAGGCTCATGTTGGGTCCTGCTTGCTTAAACTGAAAGGCAAAACTCTCATTAGTGACAAATTGCCTGCAGAAGTAACACAGAGCCCTGAGCCCCTGCAGGGCCCTGCAGAGAGGCTTTGCTCTGCAAATGGCAGCACAGCACTGGAGGAAGGTTAGAGCTGGGCTGGTTCATCAGCACTCCACATGCCAGCTCTGTGAGAAAACTGAAAGGATGTGAAATGCTCTGAGCAGAGCAGGGAATGAGCTGTGCCCGGTGTCCATCCCCACAACCCTTCTGTGCTGCCACTGCCAAGTCAGACTGTCCTGTCCTGTGCTCTCCTCCACTCCCCACGTGTGAGTCACCACCCCTGGAGGTGCAGACATGGCACCTGGGGCCATGGTTTAGTGGCCATGGTGGTGCTGGGTTGATAAGAGCTGAGCTTTTGTGCTGGATCTCAAGCATTGTGCAGGGGGATCAGCACTGTTCTCGTTTTACAGCAGGGAAGACATTGATTTGTTGACTTTGAGATCCCCATGTCCAAGGATGTGCTTCCACGTTCAGAAACTGAGCCCTAGCAAGAGCAGGACTTGGATTCAATTCCCTAAGTCAAGCCCTGATGTATTTTGGGGGTGTTTTTCCTGACCGCATGCTGCATCTTACTAATTATACCCTTACAGGTGGAATGAATTTCATCTCCTCTACTTCCCATAACTATTACTTTACCTTTTATCCTTAACTGCTGGAGTTTAGAGGGACATCAACATTTCCCCCCCTCTTTTGCATTAAGCTGCTAAAAGGCTTCACTTTAGCTTGTCTGAAATTAATGTTCCTTTGAAAACAAATGGTCCTGTTCTGGGGCTGATTAAGGTGACAGATCCTGGAGCAGGATTGCCACTGCTGCTGGAACCACCAACAGCTCCCAGCTGCAGACCTGCCCTTTGCATGTTAGGAGGCTCAGGCACAAGAGTTTGCTCTCCAGGGATCACTGAGGCACATTCGGGGTGGAAAAGCCCTTGGAGCTCATCCAGTCCAACCATTCTCTAGCTCTGCCAAGGCTGGGGCTAAACCGTGGCCCTCAGCACCACATTTCTGTGGCTTTTAAGTACCTCCAGGGATCCATCCACCTCCCTGAGCAGCCTGTCTCAGTGTCTGAGAGCCCTGGTGAGGCCACATTTAGAGTCCTGATCCAGTTCTGGGCTCCCTAGTTCAAGAGGGACAGGAAACTACTGGACAGAGTCCAGCAGAGGCCATGAAGGTGCTGAGGGGCCTGAAGCATCTCCACAAGGAGGAAAAGTCGAGAGACTTGGGGCTGTGCAACCTGCCTGAGGCAAACCTGTGCTGGGAGAGGGATTGGGGTCTCCAGAAGTCCCTTTCAGCCCCTACCATTCTGTGATTCAGTGGAGGTCCATAGGGGAGCTGGTGGAAGGCTCTCCTCCAGCAGCAGCTGAGGGATGGTGCTCATGGTGGAGGAGCTGTGGCACTGCTGGTTGGTAGGCTGCAGCCAGCCCTCACCCAAGGTACTGAACTGGGGCTGGAGGTCTCTTGTTTCCTCAAATCTCTCTGCTGCCACCTCCCATCTCCAGAGGGAAGTTGTGACAGAAGCAAATACTTCCCTGGATTTTCTGGGCCCGTGTGATCCATGGCTGGAAGGTATCACATGTGAGAGGCAGGGCTCTTTGGTGGCTCATTGC
The DNA here is from genome assembly GCF_027791375.1 of Indicator indicator. Classification (NCBI taxonomy): domain Eukaryota; kingdom Metazoa; phylum Chordata; class Aves; order Piciformes; family Indicatoridae; genus Indicator; species Indicator indicator. Next base: position 4,413,403 of record NC_072047.1, read on the forward strand.
CTTCTCCTTGACTGGCTGCTCCCTGCTGAGATGAGTACAAGTGTGGAGGGTAGTCACAGCAATCCCCAGGATGGCTGGAACTGAAATGTCAAAGTGTTTCAGTGATGTGCTGAGGAACAGTCATGTGAGAGGTGTTTGAGATGATGCAGATGATGACTCCTCTGTCAAAACTTATTGGCAGACCTTCATTGTGAACGATCAGCATCACCTCGAAACTCCTGACTGATTCTTGACATTCCAGGCTCTGAGTCTCCTTGAAAGCAACCTGGAAGGCAGAACAAGGCAGAACTCAGGATCAGACCTGGGGTCTGAGCTGGCTTGGAGGCATTTGCATGCAGTCACTGGTGGTGCTACTAGGGGACAGACAGACAGGGAGCTGGTGCTGTCCATCCACACTTGAGTGCTGCCTTGTTCTGAGAGCTGAAGGAAAAAGCACAAATCATGCTCAGGGTTATTTCTGATCTGTTTGTATCTGTCTGCTGCTTGCAGATGGGTTGCAGTTTCTAGGCAAACAGGCACTGTGCAAAGCTCTCTGCCACCCAGCTTGGTTAAGAGAGTCCTGGGGAACCTGATGAGGTTCAACAAGGCCAAGGTCCTGAACCTGGATCAGAGCAATTCTCGTTATCAGCACAGGCTGGGGGATGATGAGATCAAGAGCAGCCCTGTGGAAAGAGACCTGGGGATTCTGATAGGCTAAAATCCAGAAGGTCTCCCCTCTGCCTCCTCCTCTTCAGGCTGAACAGCCCCAGGTCCCTCAGCTGTTCCTCACCAGACCTTTTACCAACTTCCTTCCCCTTCTTTGGACTGGTTCCAGCCCCTCAATATCCTTGGAGTAAGGGCCCCACAGCTGAACACACGACTGGCAGACCATGTCCCTAAGCACCTCATCCAAACATCTTTTGAACACCTCCAGGGATGGTGACTCCTCCACTTCCCTGGACTCACCAGGACCTGCCCTTGAACTGCTTTGCTTGGCAGAGTCTGACCCTGTGTACTGCATGATCAGCACCCTCCCTTCTCTCACCCACCAGGCCCCCAGTGGCAGCAGTCTGAGTAGGAATGGCAAGGGCTGGGAGGAAATTTGACACACACAAGAGCTCTGTTTATCCTGGCAGAGCTCTGGGATCAGACACTGGCAACGCACAGCAGGGCTCTGGGGTCGGATCTTATCCCCAAGCTGGACAGGAACATGGAGATGCTGTGGCCTACATGTTAAAGAGCTGCTGAATGCCAGGGCTGAGCTGTAGCTTCAAACATCAAACTCGGGTCCAGACATCACAATACTTGAATTATTTATGTGGTGGCTACTGTTCAGACCCAGCCTCTAAAGCCAGCACCTCCTGCCCCAGTCCCTGGCACACACTTTCACTGCTAATGAGGACACACAGTGCTGGTGACCTCCCTCCCAGAGCTCAGCTGCTCTGCACATTCAGTGCAGGCTGAGCATCAGAGGCTGCCTCTATTTACATCCTATGCCATCCTCTTGAAATTAATAGAGTTTGGAGCATACAGAGCAGGCAATTTGGCCCAGAGCAGGCAGCAGGCTCTCTTTCAGCTTTTAGTGCAGATTATGGCACGTTTGTTTGTTAGGCTGTCAGACAGCTCTGGTCCAGGCAGGCTGAAGGAGTGGGCAAGGCAGCAGTGCTGCCCTGCAGTGCCTCAGTGCTCTCTGCAGCTCCCTGAAAGGAGGTTGGAGTGAGGTGGGGTTGGTCTCTTCTCCCTAGGATCATGTGATAGAAGGAGAGGAAATGGCCTCAAGTGCCAGGGGAGGGTTAGGTTGGAGAGGAGGAAAAATTTCTTTGCTGCCAGAGTGGTCAGGGATTGGCACAGGCTGCCCAGGGAGTGGTGGAGTCCCCATCCCTGGAGGTGTTCCAGAACCCTGTGGCCATGGCACCTGGGGCCATGGTTTGGTGGCCATGGTTGTGCTGGGTTGAGGCTGGACTGGATGACCTTGGAGGTCTCTTCCAACCCCAACAGTTCTATGACTCTGACAAGAACCTTTCATGTCCTTGGTTATGTATCTGGCTCCTTAAAGCCCTCCCCTGAGGGGCTGCCTGCATATTCCTGAGGCTTTATTGTTCAGACCCTGTTTGTACAAATCAACCTGCTGCTCCCAACGTTCTGCAGAGGCAAATGAGATTGATATGGAAGAGTTCAATGAACAGCATTCTGAGTGGGATCCATAATGGGCTTTTTAATTAAATGAATATAGTCATTTCATAGAGGCAGTTCTCATTAGTGTGCCAATACTGAGATGACCATTTCCTTCTAATTGCATCGTGTGTTTGTGTAAGAGGCTCTGGTTTAGGTCTGATTTGAATGGATTGATCTGTGTTGGTGTCTTGACACCTAGTGCACAGCTGAAAGGTGGAATTGCTTTGCTTTGTAAATGGAGCTGCTAAATATTCAGTAAAACAAACGGCTGAGTGCTGGAGCATGGCTGAGGAGGTGCAGGCTGTACCTGTGGCAGTGTCTGCAGAACTCAGCTGGTGAACCTCCTTTGCCTCCTAGAGTGGATTTTATTAAATCCCAGTGAGTTCCCCTCCTCGTGTTTAGATGGAACTTCTGATGTTCCAGTTTGTGCCTGTCCCCCTCTGTCCTGTCACTGGGTACCGCTGAACAAAGCCTGGCCCCATCCTCCTGACCCCCACCCTTGAAGTATTGATCAGCATTGATGAGATCCCCCTCAGGCTGCTCTTCTGCAGACTCAAAAGCTCCAATCCTCTCAGCCTTTCTTCATCAGAGATGTCCCAGAACCCTCAACATCTTTGCAGCCCTGACTGCTCCTTCCTCCCTCTCTGTGAGCTCTCAGGGGATCCAGCCCCTACTGACTGGCTGCTTCCACCATCAGTTACATCTTGTGCAGGTCTGGGGTTGTTGTTCAGGCTGCTGCCTTCATAATGCTGCTTACTGTGCTGCAGACCTTTCCACAGAGCTAATGATTCTTCAATGCCTTTGAATAGATTTCACTTTGCTCCTTCTATCCCCTCCAGGAGCCCTGAGCTAGCTCAGGCTGAGCTTTGTGACACACACAGGAGCTCACTGATGCATCCACTTGGTTCTGCTCACAGCAGTGTTGCTTTCTAAGGTTTTCCCCTCTAATTATTTCCATCTCTCCAAGCCAAGGTGTGTTATTTCTCTCAGCTGCCAGGCCCTTGCAGAGGGTTTTATCCCACTAACAGTAATAACATTGCTTTTTTATTATTATTATTCTTTTTATTGTAGTTGCAGCTAAAATCATACTATCATACTTGCTTTGTTCTCACCAAATAAGAGAGGATGCTAACAAGGCTCCCAGTGTGTGCATGTGTATCCTAAATGTGCTTTGCATGCCCACACTTTGGATTGTCCTTTACTGAGCATCAGCCTTTGATTTATCTCTCTATGAAAAGCTAAGTGTGCAGCCTGGCATTCCTGGCAGGCATTTCCAGCCCTCAGTAGGGCAAGGATTGCCTTTGCACAAGAGCTGCTGCCTCACCAAAGCCTCCTGTGCTTCCTTCTGAACGTCACCACAGGAAGGGTTTAGATGCAGGGAGCAAAGCTGTGGTGCACACCAGGAGATGCTGCCTCTTGTGGTGCCTGGGGCCAGCAGCCAGCAGTGCTCTGTCCATCTCCAAAGTGGATTGATCCCAAAACCTGTTTGGCAAAGGTGGATCTCTGGCTCTGCTGCAGGGCAGAGGAGAAGTCACAAAGGGTAGGTGGTAAATCCCCTGCATGAGAGGAAACAGTGGGAACAGGTGTCCAGAAAGTGCAGCTAGGCAGCTAATGGAGCTTTTAAAATCACTGCGAAAAACAGGTGAGAGAGCTTGAGGTCTCCCATTGAAAGCAGACAGGAGAGGGACAATTGCAGCTGCATCTCGTGCCTGTGAGTGGTGTGAAGGTGCAATTACAGACAGCAGAGTGTCCTGGCAAGCCTGGATGAGGGTCTGTTAAGTTGCGTTACTGATGTGCTTTAATTTCATCTTACTTTTTTGTTCCCTTGCCAAAGGAAAGAGCTTCCCAGGTTTTCAGAAGGAGGCTGGGAAAATCTCTTGACTTGAAAGTTTCTAGGGTGTCTCAGGGAATTTACTACATCTCTCCTTGGATACCTGGAACCCTTTTCTTCTCTCCACTCCTCAGGCCCCTTCTTTACAGCTCCTGTCAGCATTCCCAGTTGTACTGAATAATTTACCCTTTTAAACTGACAGCAGCTGTCACTGTGAGAATGGCAGGGCCAAGTTTGACAGGATTCACACAATGGGGGAACTGAAACTTTGAGCAGGCTTGGAGGGAGCCCAGACTGCTCAGCACAGCCTGTCAGTCAGAGCATGAGCTCATCCCTGCCATGTGAAGAGCTGGCAGATTAGAAGATTATATCTGACAGATCTGAAACAGCACTGATGGCATCCTCCAACGAGAATGTCCTGGTGAGGGGTGGGGGTGGGAAGAGAGGGAAATGCTCTAATGAAAAATGCTTGCTGCAAAGTGGGGAAGCACTGCACAGAGGGAAGGGAGCCTGCTCCTCTTTCAGGGGCCAAATCCTCACAGCTCTTCATTATCCAGAGGGTTCCTGCTCCTCACTGAAGGATGTTTCCCAGGTTTTAAGGTCCCTTGCAGCTGAAGTCGAGGCCTTTCCTGCTCCTGAGCAGCCTTTGACATGAAGGGTTCCTGGTGGCACTGGCCTCAGGCAGCAGCAGGTGATTGCATTCTCCTCTATTTCTAACCCTGACCCTGTGCTCCGGCTCTTGGATCACCTTTGTGGCTCTCCCCTGGACTCTCTCCATCAGGCCCATGTCCTTTTGCTGAGTGCCCATTTGACTGTCCTGAATTCAGATTGCTGAGGAAGAATTTGTATCAGGACAGTGGTTTTGGTGTCCGTATCTGTGTGGGGTTTGCTGCTGTGGCAGGAGATGGGCAGAGCAGTGAGCAGGAGAACTCTGGCTGGGGGCAGGCTGCCCAAGCATGTTCCAAGTGTGCTCCCAATAAATCAATTAGTGTGGACACAACAGGGAGCAGGTAACTCCTACCCACTACCAACACTGTGAACTGGCAGCTGCTCAGAACAATTCCTGTTGCTGCTCATGAAGTGCTGAGGGTGCTCAGCTCGTGGCAGGAGATGCTCATTACCCAGCTGCCCTGGACTTGAAGTGATTAAGATCATGTTTTGTGCTTTAGGAGTCCTGCAGCAGCTGGAATGGCTCTGTCTGGAATAATTGGGTTTGTTTCTTTATGTTAAATTTACAGCCCCTTTTATGCCTTCTCCCCATGTGCTTGCAGATTTGCCATGGTAATTTGCAAACTAACCCTGATTGCTCTCTCCAAGCTCCTTTCAAGCTGCTGTCTGCAGAAGAGGTCTGCAGCGGCACTGGGCAGTGCTGGGAGCTGACAGTTCAGAGAGGATCTGGTTTGGTGGAACAGCCCTTTGGGGTCACCCAGTGCTGCCATGCTTGCAGAGTGTCAGGGGTTGGAAGGGACCTCCAGAGACCATCCAGCCCAACCCCCTGCCAGAGCAGGGTCACCCAGGGCAGGTCACACAGGAGCACATCCAGGTGGGGCTGGAAAGTCTCCAGAGAAGGAGACTCCACGACCTCTCTGGGCAGCCTCCTCCAGGGCTCCAGCACCCTCACACCAAAGAAGTTTCTTCTCATGTTGAGGGTTCCAGTCTGTGTCTATTTCCCCTTGTCCCATCACAGGACACCACTGAAAGGAGCCTGACCCCTTCCTGACTCCCACCCTCCAGATATGTGCAAACATTGATCCATAGATCCTTTACAGACATGCAGACCTCGACCATCCTACAGCTGCTGCTGAAGAATCATTCAGGCTTTCCCCCCCAGATATCTGATTTATTTTTGTAGGTGAAACCAAGTGAGGGCTGCACCCTCTTGGTGCTGCAAACCACTGCACCGCCATCTCCCTGTCCATCCAGTTACAAAGAGAAAATATTCACTTCAGAATGCCACCAGTGGGCTGTGCAATATGACAGTCCCCTTGGCCCTCTGAGTGATGAATGGCTCTGCTCAGCCTCTATTGTGTGTGGTTTAATTTCAGTGGGCACAGATGATTCATTCCATGCTGTGCTGCAGAGTCCCTGCAGCACCTCAGGTAGCTGAGAGTTTCATTCTGGCAAGTTAGCAATTGCCTGCCCTGGGTGTGTTTATTGTAGTCCTGGTCTGTGTCAGTTTGTGGGGAGAGGGGAAGTGGAGGAGGAAATCAGGAGTGTGACCCAAATGGAAATGTGGAATGAATTAAAAAAAAACAGAGGGCAGAGCTTCAACAATTCCCAGCTTTGGGGAGGCCAGAAAGCAGCTCCAGAAACCAGCAGCCAGCGAGCACTGCAGGATCTGGTGCTGGGTGCTGGACTCCCTCCCAAACGGAGTCTCTGGTTGTTACTGGAGTCCTGGAATCATGGAAATGCTTCAGCTGGAAGAGCCCTCTGAGCTCATCCAGTGCAACATCAACCCAACACCACCACTGCCACCAAACCATGGCCCCAAGTGCCATGGCCACAGGTTTCTTGAAGACCTCCAGAGGTGGGGACTCCACCATCTCCCTGGGCAGCCTATGCCAATCCCTGACCACTCCTGAAGGACAGAAATTTTCCCTCATCTCCAACCTAACCCTTCCCTGCACAATTCCAGGCCATTTCCTCTCCTATCACCTAGTGGTTTAAGGGGTTAAAAGTGGAAGAGCTTCTTTTGTGAGTTTCGTTTGGGGCTGGGGTTTATTTGGGTTTTGTGTGTTTGTGTTGTGTTTGCTTGGGTGGTTTGCTGTTGGTTGTTGGTTTGGATTTTAAAATCATTTTGTTTTGCTTTGTGTGTTTGTTGTAGCTTTTTATTTCTTTTTGTTATCTTTAAACCAAGTCATGTTTGGCAACCCGGAAATATTTCTTCCCTGCTACCCTTCTTCTGTCCCTCCCTTCTCCTACCAAAGCCCCCACTTGGTTTTCTTTTTCTCCCCCTGCTGTCTGGGAGGTTGACTCCAGATGCTTCTATCTGTTCTTGGGCTTGGCTGGCAGGTAACCCCCAGCTCTGGAGCAGTTCAGAGGTGTAAAGCTGAGAGGGTGACAAGAGCTCAGTCTGGGGAATCAAATGAGCCAGGTCCTTGTCCTGCTGCTGCACACAGGAGCCCTGCCAGCTGCAGCAGGGCAGGCTCACAGCCGACTTCCCTCATGGAGTACTGAATGCTTCTCTCCAGCACTCATTGTCTGGGGTGGGCTGGGGGAGATAGGAACCAGAAATCCTCTAAACCTCCCCTGGCTTTATGTGCATCTAACCACAAAGGGATTAAAAAAACGCTGACAAATCCAAAGAAATTCTGTGCTGCACTCAGCCAGCTCAGAGAGCTCCTGGTGATCCTGGCTGGGCTCAGTGGAAACATCAGGAAGGAGAAGAGTTAAATATGTGAGGGGCTGCTGGCTCAGCACTGCTGGAGGTGTGTTGGAATCAGGCTTTGGGTTTGACTGAGTGAAATGCTGCAGGCTCTTGGAGCTGAAACCTTCTCCTTCCAAGGAATGTGTGGCCATGGCACTTGGAGTCCAACCATCAACCCAGCACCACCATGGCCACCAAACCATGGCTCCAAGTGCCATGGACACAGGTTTCTTGGACTCCACCACCTCCCTGGGCAGCCTGTGCCAGTCCCTGACCACTCGTGTAGCAAAGATATTGTTCCTAATATGGAAATGTTTCCCAATGGACACCAGTGGACAGCAGGGAAGGAAGTGAGCTCTGGTTTTCACTGCTAGCTCCCAGGGCAGGCTGCTTACTTCTGAGCCAGGCCACCAGATGTGTGTTCTGAGGCCAGGCAAGGCTTTGCCCTCTTTGGGGGGATTTTTGTTAATTTTCAAGTGTCATATTTTCACTGAGAACTTCAGGTTAAAAATCCCTTCTCCAAGGAAATCAAATGATGAACTGAAAGCCCTCTTGGCAAACCTCTCTGCAGAAGTGCAGGGCTTAGTGGTAGGGAAATTGTGAAGAACTTTGGGGAATCTGTGTTTTGAATCTGCTCAGCTCTGCCTTTGGCTCTGTTAGGAATCAGATGTCAGTTGTCGACCAATATAAGCTTTAAATAGTTAAGTGCTGCCTTTGTGGGGACAAAACTGAGCTCCTTAAATCCAGAGGGTAATTAATTTTCCTGACAAGCTTTCAAAATGCTGGATTGAGATGGTAGCCCTCATATATATGACTTGACAGTTTGCATTTGCCTTCTCCCACCCCCTGGTGAAGGCTGCATGCTTGCTGACTCAGGCTGTTCCCAAATCCCATAACACCAGGGGATGAGATTGGGCTTTAATGCCAAACAAAGACTTTGCAGACTGCTCCTCAGATGCTTCCAGAGCTGGGAAGTGCAGCTCTCTGTATCTGCTTTGTGCATGAACGTTCCACATCTCCCTGCAAAAGGTGCTTTGTCAAACCTGGCACTGAGCTTTGAAGCCAAGGCATTGCCTGATGTGTGTGCTGGGCTGGGGATGAGGTTTGCAGTCAGAAGCAGTGGGAGGAGGGGAGGCCCTGGGCAGTAGCTGCAGTGTTGGTCCTTTGCCTCTTCTTTCTGCTCCCTGAATGACTTCTGTGTTTCTCCTCTTTGCTGTAAAATAACAGAATTATAGAATCAGCTGGGAATTCAGATGGGAAAGACCTCTAAGAGAGTGGATGAGAGGAGGTGTAGGGAATGATTTCCTTGTCCTGGTGCTGTGTTCTCAGCATGTTCTGTGTGTATTTTCCTGTGCATCCCAGCTGCAGCCTTACCTGTATCCTAGTTCTGACAGTGCCCATGTTGCAAGGAAGGAAGGGTTTGGTGCATGGTTAAGTCACTCAGTGTGGACACCTCCTGGGATGCAAAGACCTTGAGGAGAAGACCTTGAGATTTGTTGCTGGTCGCCTTTGGTGCAGGCTGCAGGTAAATCCAATTGCTTGGATTTACAGCTGGTACCAGGGTGCTGCCTACAGAAAGCTGAAGCGTGGCAGTGTGCTGAGGTCTTGTGTTACTCATTCACAGAACATTGAAAGCCTTTTGTCTACAAGGGCTGAAACAAGTTCAGATCTTTTCTGCTGGAAGCAGCAGGTGTTCCCTTGCTCCTCTGCTAGAGGAAAATTAAATTTGAAGCAGCAGAATTTCCCTGAGAGGGAAGTTCCAGCTCCTGGGGGCAGCTCTCATAGTGGCTGCTCTGTGTTTTCATATATTCTCTGCTCTTTTACCTCCTGACTCATGTCTGGTACCTCAACTATAGCTGTTCTGGGTCAGGTAATCAGCTTTCTCATCTGTCCATATCTCTGTAGATCCTGATGTGCAAGTGGAGGCTGAGGCACTGCTGAAATGTAGCTGCTAACTAAGCAGTGCAGGTGTTAGGAGGGAAGTGCTGAGCCAGACTCCCATCAAAGGGCTGATGTAAACAAATCTGACTTGCTTCTAACCAAAGAAAGGCTTCACTCTGCAATGTTGATTATTCAAAGTGGTCCCTAACACAGAGAGGCAAAACAGCAAGCAGATTATTCACCAGTCTGTAGACATAAAGCTCTGGAGCTGTGTTGGTCTCTTCTGCTTAGTAACAAGGCAGACGATGAGAGGAGATGGCCTCAGGTGGCCCCAGGGGAGCTTTAGCTTGGGCATTAGAAGAAACTTCTTCTCTGGAAGGGTTCTCAAAGCCTGGCATAGGCTGCCCAGGGAGGTGGCTGAATGCCCATCCCTGGAGGGGTTTCAAAGCAGCAGCGATGTGGTGCTGAGGGCTCTGGGTTAGTCCCAGCCTTGGCAGAGTCAGGGCATGGTTGGAGTGGGTGAGCTTAAAGAACTTTTCTGACTGAAATGGTTCTGTGTAAACCAGACAGGCTCCTCCTGGAGACTCTTCTCAGCATGGGTGGGTTGGGTTTGACTGCAAGGGCAGCTGTCAGGACGCTGTGTTGCTCCCAGGTGAGCAGTTCTTTGTCACTTGGGTTTGCTGTGCACTCCATGCTTGCCTTGTTCATGTTCAGGGAAGGCAGGAATGGCCAAGCCATGGAGCTGGCATGCAGGGGAGAGGCAGTTTCAGAGCAAGGAATTCAAGACTGAGGTTGGAAGGCAGAGATGATGGTGCAAAGCTGGTGGTGTCAGCTCTGTTAGAGCCTGAGCTCTGCTCTGTGCTCTTCCATCTGCCAGCTCCTGCTATTGGGAGAGCCAAAGGAGTGCAGCAGAGCCTTTTGCCTTCTCAGCCACTGAAGTTCTGTCACTTCAGCCTCCATCACCTCACCTCTTCCTCAGTGCCAGGTCTGGAGCTTTTACACCAGGCCTCTGAGCAGCTTTCAGTTCCCAACTTTGCCTCCCTCACTGAACAGAGATCATGGCTTGGCTGGAACCTCTCCAGCAGTGCAGCATTGCCAAGCAGATTGTCACTGCCATGCCCCTTTAAAAGACATGCAAAGGCAAACCTGGACCCTGGGGTGCAAAGCTTTCCTAACCAGTGTTCTCCAGGGTGCATTTAGCACATGGAGGCATGGATGAGCCCTGCTGTTCTCACACCTTCTATTCCCCAGCCAGCCCTGAAGGTTTCCCCTGCACACCACAGCAGCAGTGCCATCTTCCCTGCCCATCTCCCCATTCCCTCCTGATAAGTATCCTCCAAAAATCCTATCCCCCCTTCTCTGGATTGTTGCTATCCCTCCTTCTGTGGATGTTGCTGTTCCCCAGAGGCAGGATCCGTCTGCAGTTTTTACTGTAGAGAGTGAGATGATTAAATATTTGACCAGTGCATTCAGCACTGCAATGCCAATAAGCTTCCTGATCTCCTGGGGCAGGGATGGCTTCATCACCTCAGGAGCAGAACGGAGTCAGGATGCCTCTGGAGGTGTGTGGGCAGGCCAGGGGAGAGCTTTGCTCCAGTAAATGCAAGCAAGGCCTCCTCCTTTCTTTCCTTCAGTGTAATTTGCAGCTGTTGTTAAGTTGTCATACTGCCCCTTCTCCCCTCTCAAAACCAGCATTGGTTTAACAACTCAGTATTCGAGTATTAGCCTCATGATTTTATAAGTCATACTTCTACATTGAGGAAACTTGAGATCCAGCCTGCTCCAGGGCTGCAGCACTCTCACATCAAACAAGTGTCTCCTGAAGCTTAAGTGAAGTTCCCTGTTCCAGATTGCTGCCCAGAGAGGTTGTGGAGTTTCCTTCTCTGGAGACCTTCCAGCCCACAGGATGTGTTCCTGTGTGACCTGCCCTGGGTGATCCTGCCCTGGCAGGGGGGCTGGACTGGATGACCTCCAGAGGTCACTTCCTTAGTTTGGTTCTATGAATCAACCAAGGTCAGGCTGGATGGGGCTCTGAGCAGCCTGGTCTGGCTGGAGATGTCCCTGCTTGCTGCAGGGGCTTGGGGCTAGATGAGCTTTAGAAGTTCCTTCCAGCCCAGGGCGTTCTGTGAGTCTATGACTCTGGCAAGCACCATAGGCAGGCATTTGGCCCTGCTGCTGCTGCTACTGCTTTACCCTGCCCTGTCTCACAGGGTGAGGAACATTCGCAGGTAGCAGGAAGTCTTTGGATGATTTAGGAACTTGGTGCCTCTGGAAGTCCCTCTGCTGTGGATCTGCCACGCCAGCCAATCGGTTTGGTGTGGGGAGGCAATATTTAAACCAGCAGAAAATCATTAGATGATTTACAAAAGGGAGAAAACACAGGAGGGGAGCAGGAGGCCTCTTTTTGGAGGAGAAAATGATTTAATTATTCTTTGCTGCTCAAAACATTCGTCTTGGTAAAAATTAAACTGATTGTGTCAGGCAGAAAATTGTACTGCATGTTAATATTTGCTGTAAATGAACAAATGGCAGAGTGTCAGCAGGGCTCTCTGCTGGGCTGGGAGCATGAAATACATTCTGTGAGCTCCTGAATCCACAGCACTTTTTCAGGGCTAATCAGGGGATTCTGCGAGGCTGCTGCTGCTGCTGCTTTAGATTTTCATTTTTAGGGAGGCTGTGGCTTTGTCTATTCCCTTCACTTTCTCCCTCACTGATAGAATTCTGGCTTCTAAGTGTTTGCATCTGTGTTCAGTGTTGCCACAGTGCCTTGTTGTGGAATCAGAGTGGTAGGGGTTGGAGCAGGTCACACAGGAGCACATCCAGATAGGTTTTGAGGCTCCAGAGAAGGAGACTCCACAGCCTCTCTGGGCAGCCTGCCCCGGGGCCCCAGCACCCTCACACCAAAGAAGTTTCTCCTCCTGTTGAGGTGGAACCTCCTGGGTTCCAGTTGGTACCTGATGATCCTTGTCCTGTCCCTGGGCACCACTGAAGGGAGACTTGATGTTGCTGCCAGGGAATTGCCGTGGGGCAGGGAGGAAGTGGGAACATGGATCACACCCGAGGCAAGGATTTAGAGTCACAGAATTGTTTTGGTTGGAAAAGGTCCCCCCTGAGGTGGCAGTCAGTTCATTTCTTGTCTGTACCAGAGGAGATCAGAGCACAGACTCCGGTTGGAGCACAACGAGATTAATCCCCCCAGCCCCCCGCCCCGCTGCTCTGGCTACGTCTCCCCTCCTCCCGCTCAGGGATGGAAGCAGGAGAACAGGATCTGGGGGAGGGCTCCAGCTGCCTGTGCTGCTCTAATCTCAGCGTTTTGGGGTAATCCCTGGCAGTGCTAAGTGAGTGAAACGGTTCCGTTCTGCTCTCTGTGTGACCTCGGCTCTGAGCCGCTTCTGACAGCAGGAGATCAAAAGCATCCAGGAGCAGCGCGGGGAGGGCAGAGGAGGCAAACTAGATTAATGTTTGTGTTGTCCCATATGGCCTTCAGACCTCGGTTTGGAATCCCCTTAAGGTGATCAAACCACTCTGGCATAAAAGGGATGAAGATTAAAGTGGTCTCTGCTTGCTTTGACCTTCTCACTTAAAAAAAAAAAAAAATCATATAAAATCCAAACACAATCTGTGCTGCAGGCCAGGCTGCTCAGCACCACCTCTTTGGGCAGCCTCTTCCAGTCCCTGACCACTCTGGCAGCAAAGAAAATTTTCCTCATCTCCAACCTACCCCTGCCCTGGCACAATTTCAGGTCATTTCCACTCTTCTGTCACCTGAGACTAGGGAGAGGAGACCAACCCCCAGCTCCCTGCAGCCTCCTCTCAGGCAGCAGAGTGCCTCTGTCTCAGTGTCCAGGGAAGGGACCCAGGTTGCATTGCCCACATTGGAGGCTGGCAGTAGGAGAACCCAGGACTGCCTACCCTGGCCACTCTTTCAGTACAGACCTTTCTCCTACTAGATGCTGTAAGGAAAAGGTGGACACAGCTCCTTTCCCTGGAAAAGGGAGGGGGATTTTAAGCTTTGCCTGTTGGAAGGCCCCCAGCTTTACACTGGAATCTAACCTGCAGGTCTTGAGTGAGGCAAGCATGGCCCAGTTACAGCCTGGGATCTAGGAATGATGTCTGCTCAGAGCTGAAGTGCAGGCTCACAACCACCTGACAGTGTTGTCAGCTGTAATTATCTACCCTTCAAACCTCTACTTACAATAACTTTTTTTTTTTTTTTAAATCAGGGGAGAATATTTGCTTAATTACAGCTCTGATATGCTAGGCAGCCAGCAATGATGACATTAATTAAATTTAGCCAACAAAGCAAGGTAAGTGGCACACCACACCTGTTCTCCACTCTGCAGGGAATTGTGTTTTGTCCAGGCAAAAGTCTGCTCCCACTCATTCTCTCTCCTTTCTAAGTCCCTCTTTGCTGGGATAGAATCACAGAATGGGAAGGGCTGGAAGGGATCTCTGGAAGTCATCCAGTCCAACCCCCCTGCCAGAGCAGGGGCACCCAGGGCAGGTCACACAGGAACACATGCAGGTGGGGCTGGAAAGTCTCCAGAGAAAGAGACTCCACAACCTCTCTGGGAAGCCTGCTCCAGGGCTCCAGCACCCTCATAGCAAAGAATTTTCTCCTGCTGTTCAGGTGGAACCTCCTGGGTCCCAGATGTGTCATTGCCCCTTGTCCTACCACAGGACACCACTGAAAAGATCCTGGCCCCTTCTTGCCCCCCACCCTTCAGATATTTAGAAACTCATTGATCTTAAAGGTGTTTTCCAACCAAAACAATTCCAAGACTGCATGATCCATGCAAAAGCAAAGCTAAACATTTAATAATTCCTATTAGTTTGTGTAACATCATTAAAAATTCAAACCACTGAACAGTCTGTAGGCAGCACAAACCAGCCTGGACAGGGGATTAATTAGAGTTGTCAGCAGCACTTCAGAAAATAATACTAATAACTAAAAAAAAAGCTGTATCTGTAGTGTTAGAGCTTTGCAAATGAGTCAATGAGCAGAGCTCGTGAAGGGGAGGGGAAGGGGGGTCACAGCCTCACTCTAAGCACTATCAGCAAACAGGTGTTGCCACGATTAAGGTAGAAATGAAAATCTCCCAGGTTGGGAACTGTTTTCCCCCTTGTAATTGAGATGTTGTTACTCACAGGCACCAGAAAAAAGCGCCTCTAGTTCCAGCTCTCAGGGATGAGCTACTGGTGGGGGAGCCCCAGAAGGTGCCTGCTGGCACCCTCAGCATTAGCAGTGCCTGCATCTCCTGCACTGCTTGAGCCCCAGGACAGCTGTGGGCTCCCCAGGCTGTGCTTTCAAAGGGGAAGGCAGTGGAGCCCAGCAGCTGACTTCCACACACACCTTTGTCTGCTGCAAACTCCCTGCCTGGCTCTGGAGTAAGAGAGGCACAGCAGTGCCTTGTTTCTGGGGACTCATTTTCTCTCCAGTTGCCTAAAGCAGGCTGCAGCCATAGGTCTTTCTGGAGTGGAACTAGCACAGCATTTGTGTGCTAAGGAAAGGATCTGAGAGCTAGCCCTAGGAAGGGATGGAGCAGAACACTCCCAGCCTGTCTCCAGGCTGCAGTTCATCTTCATAGATTATAATTAAATCTTTATTACAGAATCACCTTTTGTCCCAGCACCTCCTCGTGCTGATCACTGCAGCGGGTCATAAATGAGCCCCAGCAGAGGAGAGCAGGAGCTGGGACTTTAGCAGATCTCTGACCTCCCCCTGACAGCACATCAGTTTGTGGAACCTGTATGACAAATGAAACACTTTGGGAAGAACACATGACAGCTTTGTGCTAAAATTCTCATTCCAGAAAATCTTTTAATGTGTTACCAGTTGTGAAGGAGTCTGCTGAGGGGATGTTGGCTGCAGAGCTGTAATGGACTGAGATTGCTCCAGCATCTCTGAGCTGACCACTCCCCCCCCCCCCCCCAGCAAACTCTCAGTGTCAGGCTGAGAACCACCAAACCTGACTTCTACCCAGTCACAGAATCACAGAAACTTCCTTGTGCTGAGGGTGCTGAAGCCCTGCAGCAGGCTGCCCAGAGAGGCTCTGGAGTCTCCTTGTCTAGAGAGCATCCAAACCCACCTGGATGCCCCTGCTGGAGCAGGGGGAGTTGGACTCAGAGGTCCCTTCTGCCCCAGCATTCTGTATGTTTCTGTGACTCTGTGCTGGCTCTGGCTCTGGTGAGGTTGGGCAGCAGCTCTGTGTGGCTGGGTTGGGCTCTGCATGGCTGCCAGGAGCAGCTCTGGCGTGGGCAGGAGTCCTCCTGCCTGTGCTCAGGGCCTGTGTCCTTTGCAAAGTTACTGAGTTGTTTGTTTTGTTCCCCTGTCGGAAGGATCACAGACAGTGCATCTGCTGGAGTTACACCAGCCAGGGTCAGGACTGATAACAGACTATTTTAAGCTGCTCTTAACAGCAGCCTGTGAAACTGCAAGGCTGTGTGAAAGATAGCAGTGGAGGGTTGGGGAGCTGTGGAGTGAGTTATTAACTGATGCCTCCAGCCCGAGATGACAAATAAAATTCTATTGCAAAAAGATGCTCAAGTGTGTCCAGCATCGATCCTGGGAGATGTCTAACAAATGGCTGCTGGTAAGCACAGCAGCCCTCTGCATCTGCCTGCCTGGCCAGGGCAGAGCTGAGTGCAGGGAGAGCCAGCAAGTGACATCAGCATTTTCTTTCAGTCATTATCTCTGCTTTCTTAATAAAGGCCCTGGGAGCCCCCCTGGGTCATTGCAGACAGATTGATCTCAGGGTCGTGGTAAAAATCACTGAGGGGCCATGAGGCAGCTCCAGGCAGGGCAAGGCAGACCTGCAGCAGAGGTCTGGTGCTGGTTCTGGGCTAGGGTTTGTTCTGTTTTCAGTGGAGCTGTCTCTCTTTGTCACTCACTGCCCTGTGGTTCCTCCTGGCAAACACTCTTTGTGTTGCCCACTCACAGCAATTAGCCAGGAGGACATGAAAAGGTGAGGTGAGACTAATTAGAAACTACAATAGCTGAGTTTCTCTTTCACAAACTTGATCCCTGGATGTGGATCAAAACCAAGAAAGAAGGAAGAGGAAATACCAAGGCAAAGAGCATTGCTGCTAAATGAACTGGGGCTTTAGCCTGGAGAAGAGGAGGCTGAAGAGAAACCTTCTGGCTCTCTACAGCTCCCTGAAAGGAAGCTGGAGTCAGGTGGGGTTGGCCTCTTCTGTTAAGTAACAACTGATAGAAGGAGAGGAAATGGCTTCAAGTTGCACCAGGAGAGGTTTAGGTTGGAGCTAGAGAAAAATTTCTTTGCTGCCAGAGTGGTCAGGGATTGGCACAGGCTTCCCAGGGAGATGGTGGAGTCCCCATCCCTGAAGGTGTTCAAGGAAGGTGTGGCCATGGCACCTGGGGCCATGGTTTGGTGGCCATGGTGGGGTTGGGTTGCTGGTTGGAGTCTTGGAGGTCTTAATAATCTCTCTCTGTGCTCTGGAGGAGCAGACTGAGGAGGCTGCACTGGATTTGCTGAGCCTTGTGTGGTGTTTCCATGCTGTGCTGCAGTCTGTGCCTGGCTTCCTTTTCCAGCCTGCTCTCCGTGGTGCAAACAGGCTCAAGAGGGCTTAGCAGAATGGATGGTGATTTATTGTGGAGTCCTGTGCTGTTTCATGATATTCTTCCCCTTGTTGTGTCTGTTTGCTGGCTTAATGAATATTCAGTTCTGAGAAAGCAGAGCTTTCTCTGGCACTGGCTGGGCAAATGGTGTCTGAGTGCAGAAGTCTGATCCAAAACTTGCTGAAATCAGCCCATCTCTGTCTGCTGGGGTCACTGAGCCTTGCATCAGGCCAGGCTGCAGCGAGGGCTCAGCCTTGAAAATTTACATTTCAGGCACAAATTCCTCCCCTCAATGCCTTTTGTGTTCTTGCTGGAGATCACTGCAGCTCAGGTGCTTTCTTCATGCTGCCCATTCCCAATTACCTGCATTAGACACAGCTAATTTCCAGCCCCATTTGCCTTGCTGCACTTCTCTCTTACGTGTGGTGGAGTGCAGGAGCTGGAGGTGATGTGAGATGTGGAGCAGTGAGGTGGTTTACAAGCCTCACCATGGCTCTTCTTTCATTAACTTTGCTCATTTACTGAGGCTTTTACATGTTTGTTCTGGGTGATAATTCTGCACATGATGGAGTAAGAGCCAGCCCTGCCTTTAACCACCAGAGGAGCTCACTCTGGCTCACTACAAGATTTAAGGCTGAGCAATACAGCTGAGGAAAGCTTTCTGCTTTCTCCCACTTAGAGAAAATGACAACAGCAGCCAAGCAAAGCCCAATGAGAAGCACAGGCTCTGCATACTGAGAGGAGGTGTTGCTGGAGCAGCAGGGCAGCAGGTCCTCACCAGCCTCCTGTTACCACCAAGTGGCAGATGCCACTTTGCATCTCCCACCACTAAAAAAATCATTACCTGATCCCTTTGCATTTGATAAATATTTGCTTCCAATTAATTTTGTTGCTGCAAGGCCATGTTACTGTATCTGTTAAATGCTCTCCAGGCTCAGAGGAGTGGATTTGGGGCTTGGGTTCTTGTCACTGTCAGGTTTTCCACATCCTTGCAACAGAGAATCACAGAACAGAATCACAGAATCAATCATTTTGGTTAGAAAAGGTCTCCAAGATCATCCAGTCCCATCAGCAACCCAACCCCACCATGGCCACCAAACCATGGCCCCAGGTGCCATGGCCACAGTCTTCTTGGACACCTCCAGGGATGAGGACTCCACCATCTCCCTGGGCAGCCTGTGCCAATACCTGACCACTCTTACAGGAAAGGAATTCTTCCTCATCTCCAACCTAAACCTTGCCTGGCATAGCTTGAGGCCATTTGCTGTGCTCTCAGCTGATCCTAGGGAGAAGAGACCAACCCCCAACTCATTCCAACCTCCTCTCAGGGAGCTGTAGGGAGCAATGAGGTCTCCCCTCAGCCTCCTCTTCTCCCCCAGCTGCTCCTCCGCAGACCTCTCACCAGCTCTGCTGCCCAGCTGCTCCTCAGACCCTGTTTGATTCCTTTACCATCGTGCCTTATGCACAAGCAATGCAAGGTTCCTGGCAGCTTTGCTGCTCTGGCTCCTTGTGTTTGTTAGTTCAGCAGCAGAGTTTGCATCAGGAGCAGGCAGTAGCTGAGCTCTGCTGTGAGTTGATTAATTCCCACCGAATAAGGCAATTTCTGGGGCTTTGTTCTTGTGGTACAATGTGAAGACTGAACACCTGTAAGTGGCTGCAGTCTGGAAGAGTGAACACATCAGGCATGGACTAACAAATGAGTCCTGAAGCCCTGTGTGCTACAGCAGATGGGGAGGGGCTGGCACAGCCAGGTGGCACTGATGAGCTGCTGAGTTCAGTACAGAAAATACTTCCTAGACAACAAAATCTGCTAGAGCCATGAATCACCTGCAGCCCCCAGCTCACTTTGGTGAGCAAATCCAGTTGACTTTGCCCCTTTTTGCCTCATAACTCCCTGGCTATCCAAGCAGGTGGTGGGGTCCCCATCCCTGCAGGTGTTCAGAACACGCAGACATGGCCTTTGGGGCCGTGGTTTAGTGCCCATGCTGGTGCTGGTTGATGGCTGGAACTTGAGGACAAGGCTCAGCAGCTGTTGACCCAACTGTGCTCCAGTTCAGGAGTGCTCTGGTGGCTTGGGCTGCAGAGACTTCTGCTTTTGCCTCTCACAGTGGCATGGAAATGAAATGGCCATCAGCAGGAGCGGGGAGAGCTGGTAGCCTGAGAGCATCTGTTTTTGTGCAGAGCATCTGAATGCAGAGGGAATGGTTAGGCATGGAAGAGATTACGTTTTTCTGAGGCTTTTTTTCCTTCTGATTTAGGAGACCATAGCCCAAAATCTGTAACTCTCCATGGCAAATGAATTTCGATCTGCAGAGAAGTTGTTGTCATTGCTTCTGGCATTCTTTGGGGGCTGCTGCTGCTTGTGATGTGGAGAATTCTGGCAAACTGTTTGTGTCTCCAAGGCCTGGGGTGGGGTTTTAGTTTTTTTAGACAGAATAAAAACGAAATCTTTGCTGCAGAGAACCTTTCAACTGTGGAGCTGTATGGGAGTTGAGTGTCCTTATTCCTAATTAATGTATTGAGAAACAACATGAAGTGGCTTGTCTGTGATTGTTCATTAAGTCACTGCCACAAACTTGGAATAAATTCAGGAGGGTTTGGATCTGCATCCATTGCCCTTCCAGCAGCTTCTTCCTTTTATTTCGTTCTTTCTTTTTAAAGATATCTGTTCCCAGCAGCTCTGAAAGTCAGCTCCCTTGTGTGGCACTGCCATGGCTGCTGCTGGCAGCTGAGTTTGTTTGCATGGTCCAGGAGCTAAATCTGCATTGGCTACCAGTGGGGGTCAAGGATCACAGAATGGTTTGGGTTGGAAGAGACCTTAAAGATCATCCAGGTCCAAGTCCCCTGCTGTGGGCCTCCTACCAGCTCAGGTTACTCAGGACCTCATCCAAAATGGCCTTGAACACCTCCAGGGAAGGGGCATCCACAAACTCCCTGGGCAACCTGTGCCAGTGTCTCCCCACCCTCAGAGTAAGGAACTTCTTCAGGGAGGAGACAGACATCCAGCTCAAGACAAAGCCATGCCTGGAAAGAGCTTGCAGCCTCTCCTGAGCAGCATTTCTGTTCTGCTAATTCATCTTTGGGTTTGTGCTTAGCAGCAGCACTTCTTTTAATAGGGTGATATTATGAAGTAATCTGTAGAGAAGTTCTCAGCAGTGTGGGTTTTAAAAGGAGACAGGAAGGAAGAAGGAGAGAGAGGGAAAAAATAGAATAGAAATTTCCCTCTGTCCTTTTCAGCTGACTGGGAGCAGGTTAAAAGCAGTCCCAAGGCATGACATAGCATCTATTAATCCTGGGAGACACACTCTCCACATGGCTAATGATCCACTCCATGCATTCATTTCCTTTGGTTTCAGCAGCTTAGTTCTGAGCATTAGAATGATGGATTTGTCTTGATCCTGAAGGGCTTCCATTTGAAAGTCAAAACTTCCCCTGGTAGAATGCTTAACCCTGTTGGCTCCTGCAGGAAGCTTCTGCCACCCAAAAGGCAGGCAAGCAGCCAGAGAGGCTCAGGAGGTAGCAAGCTCACAGAAATCTTTAATTAGGTGCAAGCAAAAATGGCAAGTTTCATGTGGTAGGAGTCCTCTTCCCTTCCCTTCCTCTTTCCCTTCCCCTTCCCCTTCCCCTTCCCCTTCCCCTTCCCCTTCCCCTTCCCCTTCCCCTTCCCCTTCCCCTTCCCCTTTCCCTTTCCCTTCCCCTCCCCTCCCTCTTTTTCCTGTTGTTTCTGAGGCAGCTGCTGTCTAGCTGGGAAGCAAATGGGTAACTCCATGCTGTAGCCAACAGGGTGCTGGCACTGGAGCCATTGATTTCCCTCCCTGCCAGGCAGAGACTGCTGCTGCCTCTCTACAGCAGCTTCCTGCACTCTTTATGGGCTTCATTATCCGAGCAGCCGAGCGGCACCGAATGGAGTTGTTATGGAGAGAGGGATGCTTGGTGCAGCCACTTGGTTTAGAGACCCTGAAGACCACTTCTGTGGTCCCCTTGAAATGACAGCGTTGGACTGAAGCTGTGTCACTAATGAGAGGTTTCTGCCACCTCCAGGATGGATATTTTGATGCTTTCTCTTCTTTTTCTGGTTTTGTTTGTTTGCTCCTGAGAAAGGCAAGGAGCTGGCTGCAGCTTTGGCTGTGGGAGCTGAGCTGCAAAACTCAGCTGAGCTCTTTTCAAAGAGCTGTTTGTGTTTGGAACTTAAAGGGACAGATTCTGACAAGTATCTCACCACACAGGAGCCAAATAGCCCAAGCAGCTACTGCTCTTCTTCTGGCAAGACATGAGGAGGAGGATGGATCAGGTGATAGAAGGAGAGGAAATGACCTGAAATTGTGCCAGGGGAGGGTTGGGTTGGAGAGGAGGAAAAATTTCTTTGTTGCCAGAGTGGTCAGGGATTGGCACAGGCTGCCTAGGGAGATGGTGGAGTCCCCATCCCTGGAGGTGTTCCAGAAACATAGACATGGCACTTGGGGCCATGGTTTGGTGGCCATGGTGGGGCTGGGTTGATGTTGGACTGGGTGATCTCAGAGGCTTTTTCTAACCCAAACATTTTCCTGTGGTTCTGACTGGCATTCAAAACACAAAATTCTTAAATTTCAAATCCATTTTTATTAAAAAAAAAAACAAAACAACACTCCAAACATGCAATTTTTATTACAAAATCCTGCAGGTTTGACTTGATTTGACCTCAGCAGAACAAATGCTTTGAAGTTCTTTAACAAGGATTTTGATGTGCCATGTTCCTTTAAGGCACTCTCCCTGAGCCAGAGCAGCCTGGTTTGATGCACAGAAAGAGGTTTTTCAGGAATAATCGTGACCTGCTGAAGTGCTGGGGGGTTAGTCTGGGTCATTTGCTGTGCAAATATTTGCATGAAGACCTCTTGCTGGATGGCTGAACCTAACCAACCTTCCAGCACCACAGAAGGACAGGGAAAGTGTTCTGTGAAGAGAACTTTTGGCAGGCTCCTTTCAAAAGGTGGAATGCAGGATGTGAAACGCTTGGAGTGTTGAAGAAGGGAAGAGTTCCTTTTCTAGCCAAGGGAGTGATTTTTCTAGAATGCAAAAGGCAGTTTGGTGCCTCCACAACTTTTAGTTCACAGAATCCTAAAATCCCAGAATGGCTCAGGTTGGAAGGGATCTCAGAGCTCCTCAGAGCTCATCTCTTCCAACCTCCCCACCATGCCCAGGGACACCTCTTAACCAGACTCAGCTGCTCAAGGACTCCTCCAGCCTGGCCTTGAACACCCCCAGGCAGGAGGGATCCACAGCCTGCCTGGGCAGTCTGTGCCAGAGTCTCACCACCCTCCTGTTGAGGAACTTCTTCCTCAGCTCCACTCTAACCCTGCTCTGCCTCAGCTTCAAACCATTCCCCCTGGTCCCGTCTCTAGACACCCTCATGAAAAGTCCCTCTGCAGCCTTCCTGCAGGATCCCTTCAGGGGTTGGAGGGCAGCTCTAGGGTCCCTCTTGTGGCAGCTCTGTTTCTTCCTCAAGAATAAAAGGAGTGATGTGGTTGGGTACCAGATGGGGCCAGAAGGCATCAGCCAAGTCACTGTTAATTGAATAATAAAAATGATTCATAATTGTCCAGCTTTGAGAATTAGATTTCCTGTTTCAGGTCATTGACTTTGCTTTGTGTTTTGGTTGTGGTTTCCTTTTAAAAGCTCTGCCTTGAGTCAGTGAAAATTAAAATCCCCATTGCCATGATGAACTTGCAGCTCTTGGAGCTGCTGGTGATGCTTGGCTTTTATATTCTTTGAAAATACTTGAGGCAGAGTTGCTGTCTAGACACCATCATTTTCTATTCAATCCCAAATTGTTCCCAGTGTGGTTTCTGGTTGTAACATCAGGGTGGAAGAAACACCATGAAATGAAACAGAGAGCTATCTATAGGCTCCTCAGCACAGAAGAATTCACTTAGGCTGGCAAACACAATTCAGATTTTCCTCTAAATTAAATTCTCTCTGTTCCTTGTTTGCAATCAGAGAGCCAGAGGATGCCCAGGATTCAGGGCACTCAGGTTCCTTCTCTTTCCACAGGGGAAAAAAACAAAACCCCTGAGCTTTCAGTGGGCTTCCTGACTCCCTGCAGGTGTTTGTGTCTGCTCCCTAAGTTAGGCTTTGTCACAGCTAATGGAAAAACAGAATTTGGGCAGTTTCAGACTCATCCTTCAATTCTCCCTCAGTGCAGTAATGACAGGAGGGAGGTGAGGCTCTGGCACAGGCTGCCCAGGGAGGCTGTGGCTGCCTTCTCCCTGGGGGTGTTCAAGGCCAGGCTGGATGAGTCCTTGAGCAGCTGAGTCTAGCCGAGAGGTGTCCCTGCTTGTGGTGGGGAGGTTGGAGGAGAAGAGCTCTGAGGTCCCTTCCAACCTGAGCCACTCCATGATTCTGTGATTGCATTATGCTCCTTTAGTGTCCTACAGCCACTAGGACAACCTTGACTTGGGAAAGGATGAACAGGATCCAGTGGTTGCTGGCTCTCAGAATGGAACTTGGCCTTTGTAAACAAATAAACCCCAAACCAACCACAAATTTCTCTGATTTATCTGAGCTGTGGATAAATTGGAATTTGAGCAGCTCTTCAGACAGGCAAACAAGCAGGGAAGCAAGCAGAGCCCAGGTTCAGGTGGATTTAACATGCCTGTGGATGAGTGGATGTTTAATAGCTGATCCCACCCCACGAGCTCCTGGGAAATACCAATCCAAAAGGCTGGGCTCCAGTGGTGAATTTTTAATGCATCTTTAGTGATTAAAGAGCTCTTTTCCTCCACTGCTGGAAAGAGATCACAGTGGCTTTAAAGAGCAGTTTAAAGTCGTAACAACAATGGAGAATTACTAATTGTAGCTGACCACAGTTCTCCCTGGCAGAGAAGGGCTGTGGCTGTTTGCATACCAGAGCTGTGGTGGAACATTGGAGACAAAAGGAAGTCACCCAGTTGGAGAGCAGCAAAGGAGCCAGAGCTGCCTGGCAGAGATCCTCTGACTTCCTTGTGTCTCACAG
This sequence comes from Indicator indicator, assembly GCF_027791375.1. NCBI lineage: Eukaryota > Metazoa > Chordata > Aves > Piciformes > Indicatoridae > Indicator > Indicator indicator. Next base: position 4,437,203 of record NC_072047.1, read on the forward strand.
TGAGAGACTGAGCACTGCTGCCCTGTGCTGGGCACTGCTGAGGCCACACTTCCAATATTGCCTTCAGTTTTGGGTCACTCACTGCAGAGAATCAAGAAGGGCATGGATGGGCTGGAGCAGGTCCAGAGAAGGGCAATGAAGCTGGGGAAGGGTCTGGAGAACAGGGCTGGGGAGGAGCAGCTGAGGGAGCTGGGGGTGTTCAGCTGGAGAAGAGGAAGCTGAGGGGAGACCTCATTGCTCTCTACAGCTCCCTGAGAGGAGGCGGCAGTGAGGTGGGATTGGTCTCCTCTCCCTAGGATCAGGTGACAGGACAAGAGGAAATGGCCTGAAATTGTGCCAGAAGAGAGTTAGTCTGGAGATGAGGAAAAATTTCTTTGCTGCAAGAGTGGCAAGGGATGGAACAGGCTGCCCAGGGAGGTGGTGGAGTCCCTATTCCTCAGGTGTTCCAGAAAGGTGTGGCCATGGCACCTGGGGCCATGGTTTGGTGGTCATGATGGTGCTGGATGATCTGAGAGACCTTTTCCAGCCTTAATGATTCTGGTTTTAAGCTGACTCCTGTGATACAAATGGAAATCAGTGCAGCTCCTGGTTTTCTGTGATGGCCTCTGCAGAGATGCAGTAAATAGAAGCAGAGAATTGTTTTGGTTGGAAGAGACCTCTCCTCTGAGATCATCGAGTCTGAGTCCAAGTCCTTGCAGAATGCAATCTGTGCTCTTGCTGGATGCAGTGCACTGGCACAACCCCTCCAGGGTGTGCATTCATCATTTAGCTGGGAGCCTCCTTGTGCCAAGGACCAAGCTACTCTGGTGTTCCTGGGAAGCAGAACTGCTTCCAGCAAGAGTATATGTTTAAAGAAGTGGGAAGTTAGTACAACAGGAGGCAGGAGGCCCGGATAGTGTGGTTGTGAATGGAGCTGGAGATCTCCCATGGTGTCAAGAGTGATGCAAGATTTTGCTTACTCCATCCTGCCTTCTGAAACAGGGAAATTGGCAGCTCCCTCCCTGAGCCAAGCTCTCTGGAATGCTGCTGGTGATTTTCTTTTCCAACCTGACTTTGCTGTGGGTGGTGAGGTCCAAACTGCACATCTGCAAGGGACTCGCTTGCCTGAGACCTGCAGAACTGGGCTGGCTTTGTCACTTCCTCCATGATGCATTTCCCTATTCATTTGTCCATCCCTACAATATTGCCCTCTCTTGTCCTCTAGCAGCTAGAAGCTCAGTGTGCTCTCAGCAGGGAAATGAAGAGCAGAAGCCTGTAAGGAGATGCTGCTTTCTCTGACTCCACCACAGCTCACCCCTCACTGCCTGGCTCCTGTTCTTTTTCCTGTGAATTTCAGCACCAAAAGAGCTGCACCCATGGATGGGTAATGAGGTCTGTGCACACCTCTCTCTTTCTCTGTATCTGTCTTCTGCTGATCTATGAGATTGCTGCTCCTGCCATGGGCTACCTGACACTGCAAGATGATTTCAGCACAGCTTCCAGACCAAGTTTCCTAGAAGCAGAGTAGCAGGATGGGTGAAAGCTGCTGCTTTGGGGGTACCTCTGGCACGTAAAATGCTCTGGTTGAGAGTTACCTTCTGGGCAGGCAACAGGGAAGGCTCAAACTGAAACTTCAGCTCCTTCCTTCCATTGGCATTCCTGCAAAGGGACCTCCTGCCTGGGGCTGGTAGCTGCTTCAGTCCTTGTCTGCATCAGAGAGAGGTTTCCTTGCAGAGCACTGACCAAATCTTGTCTCTCTGATCTTCTTTTTCTCCTCCTCTCTTTCATATTTTCCCAGCTAGCAGGTTTTCTTCTTTTTCCCTTTATTTATGCCCTCTTTCCTCCAACCCCCCTCCATCTTAATTCCATATGTTTATTGTCTTTTCCATCACCAAGCTGTGAATAATTTTGTGGGGGAATCATGCAGCTGCATGGGAATCAGCTGTTTGGCACAAGCACTGTGCTGGCTTGCTGGAGAAGTCCCTGGGTTAGCAGACAATTGCTGCTAAAGTGTTTTGGAGAGCAGAGAGAACAGCCACCAGTGGTGCCAGTCTCAGGCAGAAGTTATTATGGGATTGACTGAAGCACAGTGAGTTAAAAACCCAACAAAGCTGTATGGATTTCTTTGCTTTCTGTTGCTCTTCGAGCTGCAGAGCACTGTACACCCCCAGGTCCCTCAGCTGCTCCTCCCCAGCCCTGCTCTCCAGACCCTTCACTCTCTTGGTTGCCCTTCCCTGGCGAGGTGTGGCCCCCCCAGTGCCCAGAGCAGGGGCAGGATCCTGTCACCCCTCGGTGGGGGAACCTCCTCGCTGTGTTTAAGCCTGGTGTAAGTCTCCCAGCCAAGCTGTGTTAGCAGGCACAGGATCCAGTGCTGCACCTCCAGCTGTTCTCCAGCTGCAGCAGTGGCAGAAGCTGCTGCTGGTGTCCTGCCCTCGGGCAGCCAGGCGCTGGCATTGTGCTGTCTCACTCTGTGGCGTTAAAGCAGCACAGAGGAGGCTCCAAGAGAGCACCATCAAGTGATTTTCCACGATTTGTTGTTTCTGTTTCTAATAGTCTCCTCCATTAATCCCCACTGGAGAGCAAACACTCTTCTTGTAATGATCCTGAAGAGCAACACAATCTTCTCTGCCTGCTTTTGCTTCTTTTTCTTCTCAGTTTCCCTTCCTTCGGAGCAGCTCCCTACTGCCTCAGCTCACCGCAGATTTGAATGATAAAGGCACTCAGATAGCCTCTATTAAACCAGAGCTCTGCAGTTTGCTGGGAGCCTACAATTTGTACAAGAAGCTCCAGATAACCTCTTCACCTTCCCCCACAGAGCTGTAATCCGTGGGTTCGGCCATATGGAGCTGGTATTCACACAGAGTGAATGTAAATAAAGCTTTCCAGTGCCTCTGATATCAAAGCTATTTATGCCTCTCTCTCAGCAAGTATTTCCATTCTCTCCCAGACATAGTTAGCATAAAAGCAACCCCCTGTTTGGAATGCTTTTAGAGTGGAAAAACCCCACCAGACAAACCCAAAACCCCCTCCAAAACTTTAATCTCTTGTTCCTTGCCTTCGGAAGGTCGTCAGAAAGTTTCATCCTCTCATCCTCCAGTTATTATTTATTGGACAGAGGATTTAGCAAACAGTGGGAGGACATTGAGGGGCTGCAGGGTGTCCAGAGAAGAGCAACAAAGCTGCTGAAGGGCCTTGAACACAGCTGAGGGACCTGGGGTTGTTCTGCCTGGAGAAGAAGAGGCTGAGGGGAGACCTCATTGCTCTCTACAGCTCCCTGAAAGGAGGCTGGAGCCAGGTGGGGTTGGCCTCTTCTCACATGCAACAAGTGACAGGACAAGAGGAAATGGCCTCAAGTTGTGCCAAGGGAGGTTTAGGTTGAATATTAGGGAAAATTTCTTCCCAGCAAGGGTTCTGAGGCACTGGCACTGGCACAGGCTGCCTGGGAAGGTGGTGGAGTCCCCCTCCCTGGAGGGGTTTAACAGCTGTGTGCATGTGGTGCTGATGTGGTTTAGGCAGTAGCTTAGCAGCAGTGTGGGATTGTGAGCTCTAGGTGAGCTGTTGAACTTGATGAACTCAAAGGTCTCTTCCAGCCTCAAGAGTTCCATGGTCTGTGACTCTATTTGACTTGGGGAACCAAAGACCCACAGTCCTAGTTGGGTTCCTCAGCCGCTGCTCCCCAGCCCTGTTCTCCAGACCCTTCCTCAGCTTCATTGCCTTTCTCTGGACATGTTCCAGCCCCTCAGTGTCCAAGAGAGGACACAAATCATCTATTCACTCCCATGAGGTGCTGGACCAGAGGCAGTGGATCAGTCACCACCTTAAGGCAAGTGTCAGACCTCTCAAGCTTTGTGCCCAGCGTTAATCACTTCCCTGTAAAACTTCTTCGACAGCAGAGCCTTGGAAGGTCACCTGGAATAAATCAGTCATGATTCACAGCAGATCTGATTAATGATGGCTCAAGGTCATGCAGATAAATTCCAGTGTGTGTCTGATTGGGTTTGAAGGCAGTGTGGGGCTGTTTAAAGAGCAGCCCTGTGTGTAAACTGAGGTTTATTTGTTTGTGCATGTTGCATAATTAATAAATCACAAGAGGCAGAGTGGAAATTCACAGGCTACAGCCTGGGCCTGAGCTGCAGATGGATAAAAATGAGAGAATTTCTCTGTAGCAGTGGTAAAGGAGTTTGGTTTGTGCAGCTTTTTAGTAAAGCTTTGATTGCCCTCCCAGTGGAAATCCAGAGGAGTCCTGGTCTGAAACACTGGGAGAGGAGAAATGAGATCAGCAGAGTGAAAGCTGCAGGGAAGGTGTGCAGAATGCTGCTTCGCTGAGCTGGGGGCAAAGGGGTGGTGCTGAGCTCTTGCTGATCAAGTTTTAATTTAAGATCAATTAGTCACCATTTGAATTAGGCTAGCAGGCAAAGCTGAGGCTGTTGTGTTGAGGTGCTGCAGACACTCATTTGAAGACAACCCTTGTGCTGAGCAGCTTCTGCCTCTCTTTTGCAGGCAGCAGCTGGGTGGGAAATGGTGTCAGCCTCCTCTGATTTTGAACTGTTTCTGTCATCTCAGCAGAGGAAATGGCCTCAGGTTGCACCAGGGGAGGTTGACCACACTGTAGGGGAAGAAATTTTTCCTCAGGTCCAGCTGAGGAAATACTTCATGAGACAGACTTCACAGGGATTTTCCCCAGGGTTTAGTCTGATGGTGCCCACTGCTAGGAGCAGAGCCCCGTGCTGTTGGCTGCTGTGGGATATTTCCCAGGGCTCTGCTGCAGCCTCTGGCTTACAGAGCTGTGAGATAAAGCTCTCAGAGGCTGGTTCCTGGCCTGTGCAGTGTCCCTCCACTAAATGGCCTTTTTTTCTCATGAGCTTTTGACATCTGTCTGCAAGTGCTAAGGACTTTAAAGCCCTTGGTTTGCCTGCATCTGGATCTCGAGGTGTGGTGCCTGTGCCTTGGTTCCTTTCCAGCTGGTGGCTGCATTGTATCAGCTGCCAGTTTCATCCTAGCACTTCATTGACTTTTCTCCTGGCTGGACTCTTTGTACAATGAAACCTGGATCAGCCCTTCCATGACACAAATAAATTGTACTTGGTCTCAACAGCCTCTAAAGAAAATCCATTTGCTGATCCCTTTGCAATAAGGGAAGATTTTTTGTGTCTGTTCAAGTGAAAAGCTTTGGCATCCTCTGAAAATCAAAGAAGGAAGAGAGTGGAGGCATTTGTTAACAGGAACCTGTCTCTGAAGCTTTCAGACTGAGACCCAGAGTGAAAGGGACTGATTCTGGTGTGGAGAGGAGGTCACCAGATCACAGAATCACAGAGTGGTGGGGGGGATGGAAGGGATCTCTGGAGATGATCTAATCCAACCCTGCTAACACAGCTTTGCCTGGATCAGGTTGCACAGGAGCACACTCTCCAGGTGGGCTTTGAGTCTCCAAAGAAGACTCCACAACCTCTCGGGGCAGCCTCCAGGGCTCTGCCACCCTCACACCAAAGAAGTTTCTGTTGAAGTTCAAGGGAAACCTCCTTGGTTCAGGTTTGCACCCAGCACCCCTTGTCCTGACACTGGCCAACACCTGGGAAGAGCGCAGCCCCTAGGGAGACCTTTGGCACCTTCTTGGTCCAAGGGCACATTGCTGGCCCATGGGCAACTTGCTGTGCACCAGCACTCCCAGGTCCATCTCTGTGGAGCTGCCTGCCAGCAGGCCAAGCCCTCACCTGCCCTGGTAGCTGGGTCTCCATTGGGAAAGCACAAAGCATGGATCCATGGATCCAGGGCTTCTGGTTTTGTATCAAAGGTGTCTGAGTTGTGTCCAGGGAGATGGCTGTGGCTCAGATCCATTCATAGAGAAGATCTTTGTTTAGAAGGTTCCTTCACACAGAATTGTTAATCCAGGGCTTTATTTTTAAGCCTGTGATGTTCACAGGAGCCTAGCAGTTGTCAGTCTCAGCCAGGTTAAAAGTGGTTCCTAGCATGCACATCCTGCACACTCCTGAGCAGTTTGGGACTCACCAACATGAATTTTAAAGATGATGAAAATCAGGTGCAGGGGGAAAGAAAGTTCTAGGCTCAGCTGTTTGAAGGATTTGAGTTGTGTGAGGCTTGACTCTGAGGACTGACAGAGGAACACCTGTGAACAGAAGGGGCTGCAGGAGCTCTCTGAAGCAGACACCAAAACCAGCCTTGGTTTCTTGCATCTTAGGTGGGTGAAGGAACAACTGAGCTGCTTGTCTCCTTGAGATGCCATTTTAACACCCCTGGGGTGCACTTGGAGTGAGCAGCAGAAATTTATACCTTGAAAATGGCAAAGATAAAAATCTGTCTGCATGGATGAGGGGAGGCTTCTGCTACCACTGCAAACTGGGAGAGCTTTTACTAGAGCTGGGCAGCAAGAGAGGGTAGGGATTGTCCCCCTGGACTGGGCACTGGTGAGGCCACCCCTTGAGTGCTGGTGTCAGTTTGGGGCTCCTCACTCCAAGAGGGACACAGAGGGGCAGGAACAGGTCTAGAGAAGGGCAACGAAGCTGGGGAAGGGTCTGGAGAGCAGGGCTGGGGAGGAGCAGCTGAGGGAGCTGGGGGTGTTCAGTGTGGAGAAGAGGAGCAGCTGAGGGAGCTGGGGGTGTTCAGTGTGGAGAAGAGGAGGCTGAGGGAGACCTCCTTGCTCTCTACAGCTCCCTGAAAAGAAACTGCAGTGAGGTGAGGTTTGGTCTCTTCTCCCTAGTATCAGGTGAGAAAAGGAAAGGAAATGGCCTCAAGTTGTGCCACAGGAAGTTTAGGTTGGCTACTAGGAAGAGAATTCTTTGCTATAAGTGTGGTGAGGCATTGGCACAGGCTGCCCAGGGAGGTGGTGGAGTCCCCATCCTTGGAGGTGTTCCAGAAACCTGTGGCCATGGCAGCTGGGGCCATGGTTTGGTGGCCATGGTGGGGTTGGGTTGGTCAATGGTGGAGTCAATCTCAAGGGCCTTTTCCAGCTAACTTTGTGATTCCTCCTGCAATGTAAGACTGAAATGCTAACCCAGGGAGCTGAGTGCTCTGAGGCTGGGGGGGGGGGGGTTGTGCAGGTGGCTGCTGGGCTGTGGGTGCTGCAGGAGCTGCTCTGGACCATGCACCTTGATTAACTGAGCTGCATAATTTATGCCTCTGCTTATTTAATCACTCCAGAGTTTTGGTACTTGCTGGCAGTTGCTAGATTGCTTTATTAAATTGAGGCTGTGTTGAAGGAAATTTATTTTTGTGTATTCCTCCTTCATAATTTTTTTTCCCCTTTCCTTAAATGTTGTCACATAAATTACTGCGTTATCGATGGATCTGTATGCAGAGCCTTCCTGCTTGCTTCCCATGCCAGAATCCTCTAAATCATGCCTGGCATCTGTATTATATCTGACTTCATGCGATCCTTCTCCATGATGGATGGACTTCCTTTGCTTTCTTCTCTTTCATATCAGACAAAGGCATTCAGACTTGAAAGCAATGGAGATTAAAAAACCCCAGACTCTAGATTTTGTCTCTTGACTCACAAAAGTGTAAGACCTTGGCAGCAAAGGAGGTTGGAGCAAGGTGGGAGTTGGTCTCTTCTTCCAAGTAGCAACTGACAGAAGAGGAAGCTGCCTCAAGGCACACCAGGACAGGTTTAGGTTGGACATGAGGAACAATGTCTTCCACTAAAGGGTTGTCAAGACCTGGCCCAGGGTGGAATCCCCATCCTGGAGAGGTTTCAAAGCCATGGAGATGTGGTGCTGAGGACCATGATTTAGTGGTGATCTGGCAGTGCTGGGGTAAGGGTAGGACTTGATGATCTTAAAGGCCTTTTCCAGCTTAAACTCCATGATCCTATGAAGCAGATCTGTTCCATAACAGCATCACAAGAGCCACAGACATCTCCCTGCCTCTTCCCTTCCCAGAGCAGTGCAGGGTCAGGGGGAGAAAGCTGCTTTGGTGTGGAGCAGGTTAAACATGAGCTGCTTTGTCAGGAGGAGGAAACTCCAATGGTCAAAAATGTTTATAAAGAGCCCAGAAAAATAATTCTCTTCTCTTTCACATCAGTTAGCCTCCTGTTTAGTGGCAGCATAAGGAATGTGGTGAGGTGAACAAGGTGAACATCAGTGGAAGGCAGTAATTGCCTGGTTACCTCTAAATCTTTCTTTGGCTGGAGGATGTCTCCCTTAGCTGCAATTTTCTGCAGCTCAGCCTTGTAACCTGCTCTGTAGATGCAGGAACTTTGTTTTCCAAACTTTTTTTGGGGAAAATTTCCTGCAGATTGCTTGTTCCTCCTGCTGCTGACTCCGTTCCTAGTTGCAGGTAGTGGGAGCAGCCTTTGAGTTAGCACAGGGAGGAGTTAGCAGATTGCAGTTGTGACCACGTTGGGTCACACAACCCAACAATGGCAATCTGAGATGTGCAGGCACTGGGAGATGAAGAGGGGACCTCGGTTTGGCTTGCAAGGGCAAATAGCTCTTTTCCAAAATGCAGCATCTGTCACAGAATCTTAGGATTGTTTCAGATGGAAGAGACCAAGGAAGAGATAATTGAATCCAACCAACAACCCAACCCCACCATGGCCACCAAACCATGGCCCCAGCTGCCATGGCCACGAGGTTCTGGAACACCTCCAGGGATGTGGACTCCACCACCTCCCTGTGCCACATATTCCAATGCAAATTGCTAGAAAATTCCCTTTTTGTCTTCTTTAAATTAGCCTGGATGTGTCTTTTGATGCAAACAGATAATATTTTCCTCTGAAGTTCTTGCAAGCAGGGAAATATTTAGGGAGCTGATGTGTATTCATCAATAGCTGCTGATGGCTGTGTAATATGGGCTTGGGTTTAATTTCCTACTTGTTATTTGCCTGAACATGGTTGATTTATGAGTGTGTGCATGCCTAGATGGAGATATCTTTCAGCTGGTTGAAAACTACCCCATGGAGCTGTTTTTTAATGGGAAATTGTTTTTCCAGTTATTCATCTCATTCCTACTGTCTGCTTCCAGTGGTAAAATTAAGTTTCCACCAGAAATTTTTCCAGACAGCTATCAACATCTGATTCTGCTTTTCTGTGCTGAGTTCACATTCTTCCTTAGCAAAATAAACCTCCCAGAAGGTACAGGATTTGGGGGCTTATCTGTAGAGCTATCCCTTGGATATAGAGGAGCAGGCAGCTCTAGCAGTGCAAATCCTACTGAAGGAAGGCAAAAAAAAGGCATTTGGAATTACAGCTCTTTAATGAGAAATTGACAATGGTTACTTCAGGTTTTGGAGGATTCTCAGCCACCAGGATTACTGCACTGAAGGCTTTTTTCATCTATTTTATTAGCCAGCTGAAGTGGAATAGACCTAATCTTGCTCCAGTCAGATTCCACACGTTGGGGGCTGTAGCACATGCAAATGTTCTCTTGTGCTCTGATCCTCAAGGGGAAAGTGAGTATGAGACTTCCTATCTGGAGATTCTGTGCTGTGCTTTGGAGAGAAATTCAGTGTAGGAACTCCCCAGGAATCACAGAATCATAGGATCAGGCTTCATGTGGCTCTGAGCAGCCTGCTCTAGCTGGGGATGTCCCTGCTGACCCTGGAGGGATTGGACTGGATGACAAAAGTCAGTGTCCAGGTCTGGTGTCCCCAGCATCTGAAGGACACAGAGCTGCTGGAGAGAGTCCAGAGGAGGCCACAAAGATGATCCAAGGGATGGAGCAACTCTGCTGTGAGGCCAAGCTGAGGGAGCTGGGGGTGTTCAGCCTGGAGAGGAGAAGGCTCCAGGGGGACCTTAGAGCTGCCTGCCAGAACCTGAAGGGATCCTGCAGGAAGGCTGCAGAGAGACTTTTCCTGAAGGTGTCTAGAGACAGGCCAAGGGGGATTGGTTTGAAGCTGAGGCAGAGCAGGGTTAGAGTGGAGCTGAGGAAGAATTTCTTCAGTAGGAGGGTGGTGAGACTGGCAAAGGCTGCCTAGGGAGGTTGTGGATGCCTCCTCCCTGGGGTCTTCAAGGCCAGGCTGGATGATTCTATGGAATGTTTTAGCTTGGAAGGGACTTTTAGAGGTCATCTGCCCCCAAGGAGTGGGGATCAGAGTCAGAACTTCCCAGAGAAATATGCTGTGGTCAGAGGTTGAATCTCAAGTAAATGATTTGTGCATTCACTTGGGAAGCTGATGTCTGTTGCTTGTATTTGGAACAGTTTTTTGCCTGGAGTGTGCTGGTGTTGAGGCCCTTTAAGAAAAGAAAATAGCCCAAATCCTGGTTTTCTAAGAGAACTTTGTGACTGAAGTTACAGACCCAAACTCACTGGCCCTGAACTTCCTCTGGAGGTAATCAATGCTTTGCATAGCAGCAGTGGTGCCAGGGGAGCTTTGTCTGGAGGCAGGGCAGCAGTTCTCAATTTCATGGGTGAGGAAGCAGGGCAATTGCTTGGCCTCTGGCCCTGGGGGCAGCAGGGGTAGGGAAGGGCCCTGTGTAGCCATGCAAATGGGTTCAGCATGTCTGGGTGGGTGGCAGGAGAGCAGCAGAATGGTCCACTGCAGCACAGCACCCTGCAGGCTCTGGTGCCATAGGCAGATGATCCTTCTGGATGTTTGGCTGTCCCAGTGCCTGGCCACCACCATCCTGGAGGTGTTCAAGAAACCTGTGGCCATGGCACTGGGGAATGTGGGGCATGGTGGTGTTGGATTGGTAGTTGGGCTGGAGGATCTTGATGGCATTACCCAACCTTAATAATTCCTCACCCACACCCCTGCAGGCTGACTCCCCATACAAAACTGGAACCCCCCCAGCTCTGCCTGCACTCCCAACCACCTTTTCTTCCAGATCACAGCAGCAGAGTGATGGAAAAATTAATTTCTGAATTGCACTAATTCAGAGAGGACCAAAAAGTGCCAGATGCCATCAGAGCCCCTCAGCACATGGTGCTGTCACTAGGGCTCTGCCTGCAGGCAGCGTGGCTGAGCTCAGTGGCAGTCACTGTGACACTTCCACTCTGTCTCATACATCACTGCCACCCCGGCCCAGCCTCACCAGGCACTGCATGCAGCAGTTTCTCTGTTGTCCTCTTCTCCTCTCCCTTCTTTTCCTGCCTGGCATTCCCTTTCTCACAGTCAGCTGAAGCTAAGCATCCCCAGTGCTGCCACATTTCCCCAGGGCATTGTTTCCCTGCATGAAGCAGTCACAGAATATGTGAGGCTGGGCTGCAGTTCCTAGCACAGAGGGAATGGTGCTGTGGGAAATGTCACCTCCTTCCCTCTCCTCTTAGCCTGGGGTGCTCCTCACTTCAGCCTGGATCCCGCAGTGCTGTGCAGCATTGGCACAGGCTGCCCAGGGAGGTGGTGGAGTCCCCATCCCTGCAGGTGTTCCAGAAACCTGGCACTTGGGGCCATGGTTTAGTGGCCATGGAGGTCTAAGCTGATGGTTGGACTGGGTGATCTTAGAGGCCTTTTCCAACCAGCACAATCCTATGATTCTTTTAACAGCGTGAGATGGAATGAGGAAGGTCTCTATTGCATGGGAATGAGCTGTCTTAACAGAGAATAGAATCCAGATCTCTGGAATTAATTAATATTAATTCCTTATTTATGTAATATAAATCATGTAATTACCACGTGCAATTTCCATTTCAAACTTGGTTAATTTATCATTTTATGTCCTTGTAAACTATGGCTGAGTGCAGCATCTCCCTTTTATCTCCATGTAGCTGTTGTTAATTAATTTTTCTCCCCCATGACTCTGGATGTGTTCTCTGACCTGTAGCCATGCCTGCAGAGACAGGCAGTGCTGCCAGGCTGGGACGTTAGGGACTTGGAACCCATGGGATGCTGCTACCCCAGAGGTTCCTCCAAAGGAACTGGGAGCACCATCGAGGCACTGCAGGCTTAGGTGCCCCTGGTCTGTGCATGAAGCACTGACACCATGAGGTGCAGTGTTTGTGCTGCAGCTGCCTAAAGCCTCCTTGTGGCTGCAGCTTGCTGTGAGTGCCAATGCAGGCTGCAGGTGGGAAGCGTGGGAAAGAGAGTCACAGGGAGCATGGGTTGGAGGAACCCTTAAAGGACTTCTTGCCCAACCCCCTGCAGCCAGCAGGGACATCTCCAACCAGAGCAGGTTGCTCAGAGCTCCATCAAGCCCAACCCCCTGCAGCCAGCAGGGACATCTCCAACCAGAGCAGGTTGCTCAGAGCTCCATCAAGCCTGGCCTCGAATGTCTGCAGGGATGGAGCCTTCTGCACATCTCTGGCCAGCCTGTTCCAGTGTCCCAACAGTCTCCTGGTACAGAACTCCTCTGCTTCAGCAGAGTCTGCCAAGCACTCAGCCCCTGGGGCCGAAGGGTTAACCCTGCCCTGCCGGGACACGGTGGTAGCTTGGCTGTCAGAGCTGCTCTTGGTGACAGGCTGGGCAGGGTCTGGGTGTCCCAGGGCACAGAGGGGTGTGGGCACCATGTGTGTGAGTCCCAGGGGGAATTGTGGCTGTGGGCACTCTGGGTGTGTGTCAGAGGGGGCACTCTGGGTGTGGGCACCATGTGTGTGTGTCCCAGGGGGCACTGTGGCTGTGGGCGCTCTGGGTGTGTGTCCCAGGGGGCAGCACAGGTTCCCTCTGTTTCTGCCTGCAGTCTCCTCTGCCGGGGGTGACAGAGCAGTGGGAGCCAGGCTGCCTGTAGGTGAGAGAGGCAGAAGGTAGATGTGGCTATACAAAGATGATGTCCTGCTGTGGAGATCAAGCACTGAGAGCCAGAGCTGATCTCTGAAGGTGAGCACCAAGGTCAGGCTGCCCTCCTGGGCTGCCTTTAGGAGCTGCTTTCTCCTCCCCAATGTTGGAGACCTTTTATTGAAAGCAGCAGAAGTTGTGCCCCAGCATCCTCCACCCCCAAAGCTGCTGTTCCTCTGCTTTCATCATGCAGCCCAGCAGGCAGCAAGGGTTTGCTAAGTGACTGTGACTGCCTGCTGGGGTGGGAGCATTACTGCACAAGCTGGAGCTGCACCCAGCCATGACTGCCTGGATGCCAACGGTCAGGAGCCATCGCTTCACTGACTTCTCTTAAGCAAAGATCAGAGCACAACTTCAGCTTGAAAGCCACAGGAGGGAGAGAGGAAACCTTTAAAGGCCTTCAAGTTCCATGTACAGATGAAGGGAAATCCAAGTGGGAGAGGTTAACAGAGCAATGCCTTTGTTAGCAGTGGCTGTGAGAAGAGGAAACAAGGCTGAGGGCTTCCTCTGGCTACCATCCACCCCAAAGCTCCTGAGACAAGATCCCTGCTCAGTGCTGGGAGCCCAAGGAAGCCCTGAATTCAGCATCAGTGTGCAGATGGTGTCCAAACAGAGCTTCAGGATGGAACTTAGGTTGCTCCCAAGATTGTTTTGCTTTTGTGTCACTATCCGTGTCAGCAGGAAAGAAGCCATCCTGCTGGGGAAGAAATCCCAGGGCTGGGCAGGGGAATGCTGGAGAAAGGACAGAGGTACCAAGAAGGCCACCAGCAGCCTGTCCTGGATCAGCAATGGTGTGGCCAGCAGGAGCAGGGCAGGGATTGTCCCCCTGGACTCAGCACTGGTGGGGCCACCCCTTGAGTGCTGGGTTCTGTTTGGGGCCCAGAAGATCCTTTGGGTTCAGAGTCAGAGGTGGTGCTGGGGTTATGTTTTAGTGGAAGCTCTCCAAGTATTCCTTCCCAAGGCCACCTCCCACCCCGTGCTGGGGCCAGTCCATCTCCCAGCAAGGTTTACCTCAGACCAAGTGCCAAAGCTGAGCTCCTGGAGGCTTTGCAGATCACTCAGACTCTTCTGTGAGCCCCCAGGGTTAATTCTGCTCTCCTGGCAGCTCCAGCTCAGCACCAGGTCAATTTGCTAAGATGAGGTGAGGGCAGCTCTGCTCCTCTCTCACTCCTCTCTGCAGCAGGCTAAAGGCTGGGATTGGAGCTGGCTGTGCCCTTCAAGCACCTTCCTCCTCCCCAGGTCTGCCTGCACTTCCAGCTGGCTGTGCTGTGCTTTTAATTGGATAGCATCCAAGGCTGGAAGGGGACATTGGATCAGCTGCTCTGAACTTCTGTACATCACAGACCATTAAATTTCACCCAGGTACCCCTGGGTGTTCTTCACTTCCACTCTTTAAACTTTTATGTGGTGCTCCTGTGCCATGTTTCATCACAGAGGTAGCTACAGCTCAGTGAAATGTGTTGTGAGTAGGGCCAGGGATGCCTGCAAAGTGCATGAGGAGCCTTCAGAGGGGAGAGAACTTGGATCTGTTTGGACTGGGCTGTGCAGAGCTTGGGGGATTAGGAGGCTCAAGTCCCATTAATCTTTATGAGAATTTAGCATCTAAATGCCCTGGGTAGCTTTGGAAGACCTCCTCTTTTAGCGGGAGGCATAAAAGTAACCACTTGGAATTAGCTGAATTGTGCATGGGGCTCATTAGTGTTAGAGGCTTCAGCACCAGAGGGTTAAGTCCTGCTCTGGACTACTCTGTAGTGACCTGCTCTGGAGGTGACATTTCCCTCCTGCCTCCAAGCACTTCATTGTTGGCTTGAACCTTGGTTCTTTACACTCCTTTTTACCTTCTTTGCCTGCTTGATACACCTCAGGAAGTTCTTAGCAGCCATAAAGATGTCAGGTGGTGCTTTAGGTTCTACTACTTGATCAGTATTGGGGTTTCTGGGGGAGGACAGAGCTCCTGATGGTCTCACTGGGCACTGCCACAGCAGCTCCAGCTCTCATTAGCACCAGCTGGCAGAGCATCACTGAAGTGTTTCCACTGGATGAGACCTCAAAGTCCAACTGCTGACCCAGCAGCACCATGGCCCCAGGTGCCATGGCCACAGGAGTTTAGGACATCTCCAGGGAAGGTGACTCCACCACCTCCCAGGGCAGCCTGTCTGCAGTCTCCTTTCCTTCATCAGGAGAATGCTTCCTCTCTTCACCCTGCTCTGCTCCCCTGGGGGACCTGTGCTGTACTCTCCTAGTCTTTGGCAGGGAGGTTTTCCCCTCTGACTCCTTCCCAGCTCCTCTCAGTCTCCATCAGACTCACCACAAACAATTTTTCTCCAACGCTCTCTTTTGTGTCCTTTGGGTGTTTGTAAGCAGTTGTGTTCTGTCTCCACCATCACTTAAGCAGGGCTGGGCTAATGTGAGACAACAGCTAGTAAAGAAGGTTGTAGTATGTATTGAGTACACCTGCCTTCCTAATTACTACATGCCAGGATTAATTGCATGACTGCAAATATTGGCTCAGACTCCTTCCCCTGACATGTTGTGACTAAACCAGCCCACAGCTCTTCTGAAGGCAAATGTTGCCCAAAATTGAAATATTTCTCTCATTTGACACAAATTGTAATTATCCCAAAGAACCTGAAAGTTCTTCCTCCTCCCCTCCCCCTTCTTTGTCTTCCTAATTATCACCATAGCTCCCCAGGAAAATGCTTGGGATTGCTGCTCATTAGCCCAATCATTTCTTTAGCAATTATCAGAAATGCAGGCAGCCAGTCTGGAAAAAACAGAGCAGAGCAGAGTGTTTGTCTTTGGAACAGGCAAGGGTGCAGAGGAGGTGCCCTGGGGGTGTAAATGCAAGAAACTGCCCCCTGGGCTGGGCACTGGGGAGGCCACACCTTGAGTCCTGGGGTCAGCTTTGGGACCCTCACTCTAAGAAGGACATTGAGGGCTGGAGCATGTCCAGAGAAGGGCAACAAAGCTGGGGAAGGGTCTGGAGAACAGGGCTGGGGAGGAGCAGCTGAGGGAGCTGGGGGTGTTTAGCTGAGGGGAGACCTCATTGCTCTCTGCATCTCCCTGAGAGGAGACTGGAGCCAGGTGGGGTTTGGTTTCTTCTCCATAGGATGAGGTGATAGAAGGAGAGGAAATGACCTGAAACTGTGCCAGGGGAGGGTTGGGTTGGAGATGAGGAATGATTTTTTTGCTGCCAGAGTGGTCAGGGATTGGCACAGGCTGCCCAGGGAGGTGGTGGAGTCCCCATCCCTGCAGGTGTTCAAGAAACCTGTGGCCATGGCACTTGGGGCCATGGTTTAGTGGCCATGGTGGTGTTGGGTTGAGGCTGGACTGGATGTTCTTGGAGGCCTTTTCCAACTCAAACAATTCTGTTGAGTCTCTGATCTGAGACATTGGCTTAGTTCCCAGCACCATCCCAGTTCTTCCTTGTGACCTTGGGCAAGTCACATCATCTGTCTTTACCTGAGTGCTGGTGGGCAGGGAGCAGTGATGCCTCTCTGTGCAGGCAGACAGCTCCTGCTGCACGGTGGTGCTGCAGTGTCTGGGCTCACAGGTGGCTCTGGAAATTCAGGACATTACTCTCTGGGTTGCTGCAGCCTCTGTGTGTGGAGCATTCACTCGACAGGCACAGGGCTGTATGAAGAGGGAGAGCAGCCCAGCAGAGCCTGCCCTGCCCTGCCCTGCTCCTGCCCTGCCCTGCTCCTGCCATGCTCCTGCCCTGCATGCTGCATCCTGGCAGATGTGTTCCCAGCAAGCCCCTGCCGTGCTCTGAGCCTGGCCTCTGCCAGAGCCAGAGAGGAAGATTAACGAAGCCGTCAGTGTGTGGCAGGGGCTGGGCATGGCAGGCAGCTCAGGAGCCTGCCTGGAGCTTGTCCACTTTTGTAGTTATAGAAACAGGAAGAGGGAGAGGAACCTGCAGAAGCACCAAGCCTGCCAGTGCAGGAAACCTCCCAGCTGCTCTAAGGTCTCCCTGGAGCCTTCTCTTCCCCTGGTTGAACAGCTCCAGCTCCCTCAGCCTGTCCCCACAGGGGAGGTTCTCCAGCACTCTGATCATCTTCGTGGCCTCCTCTGGCCTCTCTCCAGCAGGTCCAGGTCCTTCCTGTGTTGAGGGCCCCAGGACAGAGTGCTCCAGGTGAGGTCTCACCAGAGCAGAGTGGCAGACTCCCCTCTCTGCACCTGCTGGAGCTGAGCAGACAACCATCCTCTCTGTGCACCTCTGCAGATGAGTTCTCTCCTCTCTGGGAGTCACTGGTCCATTCAAACCTAACATTTCTTGCATGTCAAGCCAGGCCAGTGCCAGGCTCTCTGGGGTTCTGGTGTGGGGGGAAGGCTTCACTTAGCTCTCCACCAGCTTGGAGCCTGTCTGCAGCAAAGGCAGAGGTACCCCTGGGGAAGGGCAGATGGTGTCTGCAGTACCTCTGAGCCCTTGGGCACATGGCTGCAGTGCCAAAAGCAGCTCAGAGTTCCAGCTGCTGCCGTGGAGGTGCAGGCTGAGAGCTGGGACTGCTGTGACATCTCCCTGGCATCTCCAGCCCCTCTGGGCTTGCTTTGTGCTGCAGCTCCCTCCCTGGACAGCTCCACAGCTCCCAGGCTGGCCCAGGTTTTTTTCTCAGCCTGAACCTGGGTTTGTTTGTCTGAGGGCTGAGCAGGCAAATGAATTTTTGGTATCAGCTCATTAAAAGGAGGCAGTGTCTGGCGAGCAGAGTGGGATGCAACTCCCCTGGTGAAGCCACACCAGCAGCCACCTGCAGTATGACAAGGATCTGCCTGTCTGCAGTTGGAGCCTTCTTGCATCCTCCTAAAGATCCAGGAGATAAACAATGTGGTTGAATACTTTCTAATTTTGCTCTGCTCCATTATTTGCATCCCAGAAATGAGCTCCTGTTTTATTGCTTCCTTCCTCTAAAGAGAAGGGAGGGACCTGCTGTGGGGCATATTCCAGCCCAGGTAATGATATTGCAGCTCCCTTTGCTCCTCTTGCAGAGGCAATTGGAAAAGGAAATCTTGTTGTGTGCCTTCAGTTGCCAGAGGCAAAGTGTTTTCTGATGGAGATGAGGACTTTGTGGTGGAGTTGTTCAGTCTGGAGAAGAGAAGGCTGAGGGGAGGACTCATTGGCCCTGATTGTAGATAGGTTGGAGGCAGGTAGGGATTGGTCTCTTATCTCTAGTCTCAGGTGATAGGAGAGGAAATGGCCTGGAATTGTGCTAGGGGAGGGTTAGGTTGGAGATGAGGAAAAATATCTTTTCCTGCAAGAGTGGTCAGGGATTGGCACAGACTGTCCAGGGAGGTGGGCGAGTCCCCATCCCTGGAAGTGTTCTAGAAACCTGTGGCCATGGCACTTGGGGCCATGGTTTGGTGGCCATGGTGGTGCTGGGTTGAGGCTGGACTGGATCCCAGAGGTCCCTTCCAGGCTCCCCCATGCTGTGAGAGCAGAACCAAGCCAGAGCAGTTCTAGTCCTTTCTGTGCAGGTGAGAGAAACGCCACACAGCAGCAGCAGCAGCAGCTCAGGCGAGAGGGGCAGAGCTTGCAGACGTGGTGGATCTTTGCTCTCTGTTGTGGTGTGGTGGAATTAACTCCAAGCACTGCAGCCCTCCATCAGCCCTCGGTGTGCAGGCTTGAGGCATTGCACTGGAGCTGTGTCAAGGTGCTTACAGAACAGCTCATTCCTCTCTGTCCCTGCAGAGCACACTGGTGGCTGCTGCTGCTGCTTCAGAAGGAGGGAGAGACACAATAAATCCTTCTGCCTTCCTGCTCTCTGATAATGGACACGAGTGACAGGAGCTGGAATGCTTTCCCCTGCTTGCTCTGATGTTTGCTGCCAGGCTTCATTGCTTGCTCCTGCAGCTGCACTGGGCTGGGCCCAAGGACAGACTGTCCCTTGGGGCTGCACAGCTGAAGGCTGTACTGAAATCCCAGAAGGTTTGCAGGGCTGAGCCCTAGGGAGTCCACAGATCTGACAGCCAGATCCAGGCTTTTGAGACCCTTCTGGAAATGGTATCTCCATTCTGCCACATCATCCCCATCTTAACTCTTAATAAATAAGTTAAGGATGAAATCTTAAAATCTCTTCAGCTTTCAGTGGCTGCCCCTGCTGGCTATTCTCTCCCCAGCCATAAAGCCAAATTATCTCAGGGTCTATCCCATGTAATTCCCTTTCTGGCCCTATCTCATCTCTGGCTCTTAGCTGGAGTGATTGAAAAACTCTGCCCTTCCGTGACAGAAATCCAGATGGGGAATCCTAGCAGGCAGCAGAGTTGTGCCAGGAGCAGGCCAGGCACTTGGGAGCGATGCTCCCTCCCTGTGTGGATACAGAGAGGAAAGTCTGTGTGAAAGATTTGAGGCAGCTGGGGTCTGAGGTAAGTTTCTTGTTTGCTTTTGTTGGGTTTGGTTTGGTTTCTGTTTGATTTGCTTCCTCTTTGGTTGGGTGTCTGCTTAGTTGGGCTTCTGTTTGGTTGGGTGTCTGTTTATTTGGGCTTCCATTTATTTGGGTTTCTGCTTGTTTGGGTTTCTGTTTAGTTGGGTGTCTGTTTATTTTGGTTTCTGGTTTGATTTCTGTTTGGCTGGGTGAGGAGGACAGAAGAGCCTTTGCTCACACCAACTGGATGCACTCAGATCTGGATCTGTCCTGTTGTGCAGCTCCCTGAAGTCCCTCCAGTGTCCATCAGTGCTGGCTGTTTTGCACCCCTAGCCCAGCTGTGAGTCTCCCTTGTGCTCAGCAGCAAACCAGCAGCACAAGGAGGTGGTGGAGGTCCCATCCCTGGAGGCATTCGAGGTCAGGCTTGATGGGGCTCAGAGCAACCTGCTCTGGTTGGGGATGTCCCTGCTGACTGCAGGGGGCCTGGACTAGAGGAGCTTTAGAGGCTCCTTCCAAGCCATTGCACTCTGTGAGTCCATGACTCTGCCTCAGTGCTTTAGGGCTGGAGATGCTGAGGATGGAGGAGCAGTGGAATGAGTCTGCAGAAGGGCAGAGCAGTGATTAGAGGGACTGTGATTTATTGAATGCATCAAATTACAACTCTCTCACACCAGGGCTTCTTCAGGCTGCTTTCTCTTGTACAGTGACCTGGCTGAGTTCAAGTGCTGCAGCAGGAGCTGCTCATCCGGATTCGCTCTGTGATGCTGAAGTGCCTGTTGAAAGCTACTCAGGACATCAGATGAAGCTCTCTCTAGAATGCTGCTATCAGTATCTTCAACTATGGATGCAGACTTGAGGGTTTGCAGATGCAGCAGTGAGGCAGATCTTGCCCAGCATGTTTAATGAGGAGGCTTCTGAGGTTGAATTTGCTTGGGATGAGTTAGAGATGATTTCTGCTGGCGTGACAACATCAGCTGGAGATGGTATGCCATGGGCAGGATTTACGGCTTCATCTCTCTCTAGTCACCTCACTCAGGAAGGCAGGAAGTTTATTTACTATCCAGAGGCAGTAAACTGCCTTCCCAGTGCATTGTTTCACTGTGGAAAATGGCAATACATCTATGGATCTATTTTTAAATGAATGACTTGCAGCAGGCAGGATGAGAAGTTCTGTTTGTTCTGCTGGTGACAGAGAAATGAATTTCTGCACCAAGCCGGAGCTCAGACACAGATTGATTGTTTTTCTCAAGGAAGTTTTCAGTTGTGATTGTTAAGTTTCTACTCTTGATCCTAGAAAAAGCAATTTAAAAGAATTCTGTGTCTTGTATCCCTTCCTTTAGCACGAGGACAGCACAGAGCCATCTCTGTGTCACTGCCAGCCAGCATGCACTGGAGGGGAAGCATGGTTTCATGTGCAGCATCTGAGGCTCCTAAGGGAGATCTGTTTGGGAGAAAGGAAAGCAGTGGGCACTTAGCAAATGTCCAAACATGGACCTGATCAGAGGGCTGAAGTTCTTCACTCTGAGGGTGGTGGAACACTGCACCTGTTTGCCCAGGGAGGTGGTGGAGGCCTCATTGCAGGAGGCATTCCAGGTCAGGCTGGATGAGGCTGTGAGCAACCTGCTCTAGCTGGGGATGTCCCTGCTGGGACTGGATGAGCTTTCGAGGTCACTTCCAACCCAATGCATTCTCTGAGTCTATTCTCTGTGATCTTTGTTGCTGCTAAGGGGAGCAAGGAGCCCTCCAGCGTGCAGCACAGGGTTGGTGTCTCTGCTGCTGCCCTGCAGGCAGCTGCCCTGCTGAAGTGCTCTCATCCTCCATCGTGGTGGTTGTATATTCCCCTGGGTTCTGTTCTTACTGAAGGTCCCAGGACAAATCAGTGTCACAAGGAGAGGTTATTTTGTGGCAAGGCTGTCGAGTCCTAACTCATTTTAGCAACCAGGACTGAAACCTGGACTGGATTTCTGGCTGCCCTGGAGCTGAGTAATCCCAGGGACTTTGAGGGAGCTGTGCAAGCTTCAGCCATCAGAGAATGCCTTGATATTTTTTATTTTTGTTAATTAGCACTTAAGAACATTCCCTATCAGTCTGTATCGATTTGCAGATGTGATGCCAGATGAGTTTAATTCCTGATTGCACTAATTACCCCATGCTGCTGTGTTTAATCCTGCTCTGTGCTGAACGCAACTGCATAGCTGCAGGGATTATTAGAGCCATAAAAGCATTTGCTGGCTTTATGAGTTTCCCACTAATGTGGGAGATAAGCACATCACACTTTGCAGCAATCAGGTGCTCTACCTCAGTGGGCTCGTGTATACATCATCATCTGTGTGAGATACAGGCTGAGCACAACAGCAGCTCCTCTTTCTGCTCCACTGAGGCCCTGAATCCCTCTGAAGTTGGAGAGATTTTTTTTCCCCCTCCTTTGCTTAAAAAATAAAGGCAAAATTAATTGGAAATGACAAGAGGAAAATGATCCAGCTGAATGCTTTGATAAGCAATCAAGGCTTAATAGATTAGAAAATATAATTAATTACTTAATTATACTCAGAGTGGTTGTTGTTGGTAGATTGTTCCTTGAAAAGCCATTGTTGTAGAGAAGGCTATGCCCAGTGCATGAAGATCAGCCTCCAGGCAGCCATTGCTGCCAGCTGGGGCTCCTGGGGAGCAGAGGACCTGCCACTGAGCCCTCACTGCCACCTCTGCCCAAAGCTTCACCAGCATTCATTTGCCCCCATGGTTAGCTGGAGTGTGATGCCAGCTGCCAGAGCCTTCCCAGAGTCACTGCCATTCAGACAGGCACTGAGATTAAGCTGGGGAAGGGTCTGGGGAGGGAGCTGGGGGTGTTCAGCCTGGAGAAGAGGAGGCTGAGGAGAGACCTCATTGCTCTCTACAGCTCCCTGAAAGGAGGCTGCAGTGAGGGGGGATTGGTCTCTTCCTACTAAGAGCTGATAAAATGAAGGGAAATGGCCTCAAGCTGCAGCAGTGGAGGCTTAGGTTGGACGTAAGGAAAAATTTCTTTACTGCAAGAGTGGTGAAGGACTGGAACAGGCTGCCCAGGGAGGTGGTGGAGTCCCCACCCCCAGAGGTGTTCAAAAAACCTGTGGCCATGGCACCTGGGGCATGGTGGTGTTCATTTGATGGTTGGACTGGATGAGCTTGGTGATCTTTTCCAACCCTAATGATTCTGTAATTCCTGCTCCCTCTAAGCGGCAGAGCACTCCTTACAGCAGAATGTGCCTGCTAGAAATGCACATAAACACAGAGTGTGCCACCCCCTGTTGGCATGCTGTGTCTGTGCCCACCCTGTGCTGACAGATTGTGCAGTAGCTGCTGCCTTGGCTTTCCCCACTGGGATCATGTCAGTAGGATGCTGAGCTCATCTTGCAGGTCAGGAAGGTTTCCCAATTTAGTGGCTGCAGCTGAAACCTGTAATTATGGTGTGAATTGAATCATAGAGTGATAGAATGGCTTGGGTTGGAAGGGACCTTGAAGATGATCCAGTTCCAACCCCCTGCCATGGGCAGGGACACCTCCCACCAGCCCAGGTTGTTCAAGGCCTCATCCAGCCTGGCCCTCAACACCTCCAGGGAGGAGACATCCACAACCTCCCTGGGCAACCTGTTCCAGTGTCTCCCCACCCTCACTATCACTGATTCTTCCTCATCTCCAGCCTCAATCTCCTCTTTCCCAGCTCAAAGCCATTGTCCCTCATCCCACCACTACACGCTGTCCCACTGCCCTCTCTCCAGCCCCCCCCCCCCACTTCTCTGATAGGAAGGGAAGTGAGAAGAAATAAAGTAACTGGAGCTAGAACTGGTAGCATTCCCAGGCCAGCATGATGAATTTGGGAGGCTCCAGTTCATTGTTTCCTTGTCTTTGAGTCCAGCTAATGTCTTCTGTTCATTGGAAGGAGAGCAAAAATCACCTTTTTTTATGGAAGTCTCATTAAGTGGTGTTGTTGCAATCAATGGAACCAGGGAATGAAGTGAAATGGAGCATGGAATCTCCGCCGGGGCGCTGCGTGTGCCGCATATGGAAGCAGCCCTGGGTCAGTGCTGCTGCTCCTCACCCAGGATCATGGAATGGGAAGGCTTGGAAGAGAGCTCCAGCTAGTCCAACCCCCCTGCCAAAGCAGCGTCACCCCCAGCAGGTCACACAGGAACACGTCCAGGTGGATTTGGGATCTCTCCAGAGAAGGACACTACACATCCTCTCTGGGCAGCCTGCTCCAGGCCTCCAGCACCCTTGTGCTCATCTCAGTTGTCTGATCAGGAAGCCCCTTGCTGCACATCTCACGTTGGACATTCAGTCAGCAGTTCCTACAGAGGATGCTGGTCTTTGTCTTTAGTAGTCTCAGATTTTATGGATCTGTTTCCCAGTTTGTGAAGGGTCTTGGACATTAGCAAGCAGGGAGCAGATGAATGCAAGAGGGTTCACTTAATAACAGAGCTGTGCCTTCATTCCTTTAAGTGCTATTTAGTTGGATGCAGCAGCAGTGATGGACTGACACAGATGGAGCTGAAGACCCCTGGGAAAAGCCCCACAGCTTCCACGTGCTGCAGCATGAGCACCAGCAGAGCTTTGAGCCCATTGCTGGTTGAGCTGAGAGAAGCAGCAGCCTGCGACAGCAAGAGCAAACTTGTCCCCATGGTCTGAATTTGACTTCATTAGCTCCTGTGGTGCCTGGGAGTGGAAGGGATTTACACCTCCCTGGAGCCAGGCACAGGGCAGCAGCTGTCTGCTGGGTGTTGTTTGGGTCCCCAGGAGCAGCAGAAGCTGAGCTCATCCAGTGCTGCTCCTCTGCTGGCTTCTGATGGGCTGCAGCAGCTTCCCTCCACCTTAAGATGCTTTCTCTGGCTGTGCTGGGAGCTGTTCTTAGAGTCTCTAAATTGTTCCAGTTCCAATGACCTCTGAGATCCTCCAGTCCAGCTGTTGGCCTAACACCACCATGGCCATCAAACCATGGCCCCAGGTGCCATGGCCACATATTCCTTGAACACCTTCAGGGATGGGGACTTCACCACCTCCCTGGGCAGCCTGTTCCAATCCCTGACCACTCTTGCAGCAAAGACATTTTGCCCCATGGATGTGGCTCTGTGTGCCCTTGATTCTCCTTTGTGCTGCTACACCTGGGCTCCACTGGCAAAGGGAAAGGGAAAAAAAAGAGAAGCAGAGAAGCCAGTGCCCTGATTTGTCAGAGGAAAACCATATGGTGGAGGCTACAATGGAGCCATGGTTGATCACACTCCCCTCCAATCTGCAGCTGCTTTCCCTCCCATAGAGAAATATGCCTCTAAATTCTGCATCCCCCTTCACTTTCTCAATTCATTATTGTTTTGTTTTTAATGTTTCCTTTGACATGAATGTTTTCATTATGCCCAATAAACATCTTGGGGACTGACCCATTCCTGCTTTAAATGCACACTAAGGCCACATTCCCTTCCTTTCACCTTCCAGAGGAAACAAAGCTGCTGCTCATTATTTGCAGCCCTCACTGAAGAAGAGACTCATTTCCAGCAGATAATTCTTCTCCCCTTAGAACTTCATGAAAACCCTGTTTCAGTTCCTGACCACAAAAGCTCAGTGAATAACTATTGCAGAGGAGTGCTGGGAGCTTTGATGTCAGAGCTGTTGTGTTGAAAGGGCACCGAAGTCTGTCAATGGCACATTCTTTTCTTCCGCGGCAATAGAGGAGCCTGCACGACACTGTGCTCTATTGTAGCAGGGCTTGCAGCCCAACTCGCTACATAGCTGGAACAGAAAGAGGAAAAGGGTAACCATGTCAACCATTGTCCAGTTGGCACCTGGCACACTGCTCCACAATTACTCACCTGCCTCCTGTCCTACCTTGGGAGCTTGGATAGAGCCAGCAGAGGTGTGGAGGGCAGAAAGATGGGGCTGGGATCTTCTCAGTGGTGCCCAGGGAGAGGGGCAACAGGTACAGACTGGAACCAAGGAGGTTTCATTTGAACCTAAGGAGATGCTTCTTTGGTGTGAGGGTGCTGGAGCCCTGGAGCAGGCTGCCCAGAGAGGTTTGCTCATGCTGGGCTTACAACTATCTCCACAGTCACAGTGGCCACAGGAGGAGGGAAGTCATCTGGGGATAAAGGATCTGTATGCAATGCCTTTAGCTTGTGCAGAAATCTGTCCCTCAATCTGTGCAGCAGTTTCGAGATCTTTTTCTTGTTTGCTATTTTCCTTTCTCCCACCCTTCATCTGTCAAGCCTGTCTGGAGTACAAGCTCTGCAGGGCAGGGGCTCTTGCTGAATGCAGGAGCGTTGGTTGCCACCCAGCAGCTCCAGTTTTTGCCAAGGCCTCGAGGCACTGCAAATAAACAACAGATTGGAGATGCTGAGAGCCTGATTTATCTCCTTGTATTTATTTTTCCCCCCATTCTGTTTCACCCTTGATCAAAGTGAGATCAGGGATCAGGTCATGACCTGGACCATGTAGGTGATCTAGGCATTGGGTATTGGTTCTAGGTGGCTGCAACTGGAGTAGACCCATCAGAGGGAAAGGTCCCACTCAGAGTGTTGTTAACGGTGACAGCTCTGTGTTCCACCGTGTCAGTGATGCACCACAGGATCGTTTGGGTTGGAAGAGCTCTCTGAGATCATCCAGTCCAAGCAGGCTGTCTCTGGTTGGCATCAGCTGCAGATGTTTCTAAAGCAGCTCCTCTGGTTTGCAGAATCGAGCTTGCAGGGCAGATTTTGTGTTCCAGCAGGGTTCTCTGAACCTGGGTCTTTTAATTTTCACTCCACCACTACTGCTGCGTTGAGGCACAGAACTGGTCCAAGCGAGCAGCCTCTCTTTTTGTTGTGAGGGTTTCCCGGGTCAGAGCCGGCGGAGATGAGGTCCCAGGGCTCCCTGGAGCGCCTGCAGCGCAGGCAGCCGCAGGCAGCCGGCCGTGAGCTCTGCCGCCCTCTGCTGGCCGCATCCAGCAGTGCTGCGCTGCGCAGGCAGCTCCAGGCCCCTCGCTCTGGACGGCGCTCAGCAGCGCTTGGTCGTCGGACCAGTCCCGAGCTGCTTCCGCCTGGAGTTCCGGGTCCAGTTCTGGGCTCCCCACTTCAAGAGGGACAGGAAACTGCTGGAGAGAGTCCAGTGGAGGTTGGGAAGATGCTGAGGGGCCTGGAGCATCTCTGTGAGGAGCAAGCCTGAGGGTCCTGGGGCTGTTGAGCCTGGAGAAGAGCAGCCCCAGAGGGGCCCTGATCGATGCTCAGCAAGAGCTAAAGGGTGGGGAGCAAGAGGATGCAGATGGGCTCCTGTTAGTGCTGGACTGTGGTTGTTTGGAGGCTTTAGTGTGTGGTTTGTCTGGGTCTGTTGGTTTGGGTTTTTCAAATGTCATCCAAACTTTTCTGGCTGCTTTAGGAGTGTCACTAAGGTCCTGTTGCTCAATAATTCCATTGGGTTTTTTTGCTTTTATGGAGTAATTGTATCGATCCTTGTGGCTTTGTAGCAGCAAATATTGCTAAGCCAAGAATATTTCCTAAGCCATCCTTCTTCCAGTTTTCTCATGGATCCTCAAGATGTCTTTACTGATGATTTCCCTGCATATTAGACAACTTGCCCAAAGGAATACAGAAGTAATTTGTTTTCTGTAGAGCAGTAATGCTCTCATTGTGCAGTGTCCTTGCCTGCAATGCTGGACAGTCTTGCATTAATTTTCTGCTTGCTTGCTCCCTGATACTCCACGCTTCTGTGGAACATGACTGAAGCACGGCCTCTGTTTGTTGTCAGCTTGCTAATTCTGTGTGCTGAGATGAGGAACAATTTCTTTGCTGCAAGAGTGGTGAGGGATGGGAACAGGCTGCCCAGGGAGGTGGTAGAGTCCCCATCCCTGGAGGTGTGGCCATGGCACCTGGGGCCATGGTTTGGTGGCCATAGTGGTGTTGGGTTGAAGGTTGAACTCAGTGATCGTGGAGGCATTTTCCAACCCAAACAATTCTGTGACTCTGCACAGCTGTGCCTGTTGGGGATGTGCCTCTAGCCTCAGGCTGGTGGCCTCTGAGGTTGGGCAGGGTGAGTCTTCTTTGGAGCTGAAAGAACAGTAGGACCCCTTCGCTCACTGGATAAGGACCTGAACTTGCTCTCCCATCACAGTCAGTGATGTGTCCAGACTCCACCAGGCAGTGTCACCCACAGCCAGGCACCCTCCCTCCAGTCCTTCATCCTCATCCCTAAATTACTTTCTCAACCTAAAATAGTAATTTCCCTCTAGCTCTGTCCTCCTCTACCTTAACTTATGGTGCTGCAAGATGCAGAGACTGTTCCCTACCCTCTGAGGGAAGCTGCTGATTACATAAATCCTCACCCCATTATGAGTCATTTATTGGTGCCTTTTGGAAACTGGGGGGCTGCAGCTTCCTCTCAGCGTAGGCACGTTGGGAGTGACATATGGATGAGGAGCAGAAGCTGTCCCCTCTGCTGCTGGATTCATGTCCTCAGCAGCACGTTTGTGTCACTCTACAAACTCATTCCTCTGCTAGGAGACAGGGCAGGCAATTAAAGCCTTCTAATTTCTCCTGAATAGAATCCTGCTGAGCCATTCAGTATAAGAGGAGCTCCCTCCCGTGTCCAAGGAGGTCTGTAGTGCCAGCATCTTCTTTCTCCTCAGCCACTGGAGTGAATTTGTCTCACTGTTTTCTCAGGAGAAATTACTATTCCTGGGACCTGTGCTCTGTTCACAGTCATCATGGTTTGGTTGTCTTCTCTTCTTGTAGTTTGAGTCATTCCTGATCAACAGCTTTTGATGCTGATGGTCTGGTGTGCACCACCTGATCCCCAGATCAGGTGAAACAAGCACTGTGAGCATCTTGTTTGCTTTATGATTTCTGCCTCTTACTCCTTTTCTTGTTGGCCATTTTCTGTTAAGGAGAGACCCTTTCAAATTGTCTTGAGATGGCCAAAAACTAAACCAAAGAAGGGTGGATGTCAGGGGGACTTCTTTATTGTGAGTGATGGGTGGAGCTGGTTGCTATCATTGTGAGCGCTGCACAGAAACCTCTCCACCCTTCCCTCACCATCACCTGTGCCAACAGGCACAGTGTGCTCCATTTCCCAAAGCATCTGAGGCTGCTCTGGGCTCTTAGGGAGGTTGGAAGGCCCAGCTCCACAGATTTCAGACCTGAAGCAGCAGCAATTTAGGACGCTAGCTGGAGGTGGAAGTGTTGGAGGCCAGCAGCATGCTCTGTGTAAGCTATTAGTGGATTGCCAACCTGTGCTCTGCTCTTTCTTTTCAATGCCCTGGAGATGTGGCTGGGGGGACCTTTGACTTGTCCTGATAGGTTCAGTACAAGTGATCCACAATTTGCAGCTCTTAATGCATTGCATGGGGAGCAGCAATTCCTGTGAGAAAATAGCTTTTCAAAGTCTCTGAGTGAGAGCTGAGTTGGCTTAAAAGTGAGAGCTGAGTTGGCTTAAAAGAGGCTACAGATTTGGAAGGTCTGAGTCTTGAGGCACCCAAAGATGTGGAGAGGCAGCCAAAGGGATCAGTAACTACCACAAGGAGCTGCATCCCTTTGGAAGAACTCAACTGCCCCAAAGATTGCAGAAACTTTGCTGAACCACCAGGCTCCCATCCCTCCTGAGTTCCACAGGCAGTGATCCTAAGAGCAGCAGAGCCATATTAATGGCTTTCCAATTAACATCTCTGGATGCTTTGTTTATTTTATTGGCCCTCCACAGCGGGAAATCGAAGGCTGCAGTGAAGCTCACTCCAAGTTTCCCATCAGTGGATCTTTTTGGCAGGCTACTCTGTAAAAACCCAACAACAGATAAAGCAATTTAAAAGAAATATTTTACCCCAGGAACAATAAGAAGGCTGAAAACAGTTTTCTTCTTCCTGGGAGTTTCCTTTAGGGAAACCTTTTCATTAAGTGATTGTAAGAGGAAACCTGCCCATCCTGGGAGCAGCGGGGTGGGGGTGGGTGTTCCCTCCTCATCTCCAGAACAGCACACTCAGCTAAAGAGGCCCTGGAGAGCTTCAGGCTTACAGGGAAAGGAATTTGTGTGATTGGAGAGCAGGATTAGGAAGTTATCTGTAGGGCAGGGAAGCTTCAAATCCAGCTGCTGGTGTCAGCAGAGCTGACAGGTGATGCTCTACTGGGGTTCAAGACATGAAGAACACTCTGCAGGGATAGGGGAGCCTGCAGAGCCTCCAGGTGCTTGAAAGAGTTGGGGAATATTTTAATGCCAGACAAGAAAATAGCAACCTAATTCTTCTAATTGACTTTGTTTTGAGGGAGGTTCTCATCCTCCCTGTACTCCTGGGGCCAGTTCTGGGCTCCCCAGCTCAAGAGAGGCAGAGAGCCCAGGGGAGGCTAGGAAGATGCTGAGGGGCTGAGAGCCCTGGGGCTGAAAGCCTGGAGAAGAGCAGCCCCAGAGGGGATCTGAGCAATGCTCAGCAACAGCTAAAGGAGCTGTGGGGAGCAAGAGGCTGGGGCTGGGCTCTTGTCAGTGGTGCCCAGGGACAGGATAAGGGGCAGTGGCCACAAACTGGAACCCAGGAGGTTCCACATGAACATGAGGAGAAACTTCTTTGTGTGAGGGTGCTGGAGGCCTGGAGCAGGCTGCCCAGAGAGGTTTTGGAGTCTCCTTGTCAGGAGAGATTCCAACCCTCCTGGGCATTGTGGTCCTGGGCAAGCTGCTGTGGGTGCCCTGTTGGAGCAGGGGCTTGGTCTCGCTGGTCTCCAGAGGTCCCTTCCAACCCCTCCATGCCGGTATGCTGTGACACCAAATCAACCAATTTTGTAGAATTATCCTTCAGTTGTTTGTTACCATGACAGAGCTGTTGTTAGGTTCATCTGCTTACAGCCATACCCAATGCAGTGATGCTTGTTGAACCTCTGCAGCTCTTCATTACCAGCCACCTTTTCCTGAGCTCTCAGTGCCCCTCCAACAGGACCTGCAGAAGCAGCTGATGGCTGCACTCTCCTCTGCCCTCTGTCTCCTGCCTGTCCTCTCTCTGCCTTTCTCACACCAAGCCCTCTCTTCTGACAGCCTCTGTCAATTTTTGGAATCCAATTTTCCCAGCCAGCAATACAAGAATGGAGTAAGATTAATGACCTACCTGTCAGTCATTTGTAGCAGTTAGCCTTCAAATTTCCACTGATCCAAACTTCTCTTTACTGAGACATAACCTGAGACCTGCCAGCCACAGCCTTTTATCTGCAAGCTGGGTTCTGATAAAGGCTCTTGTGCCATGCATGGAATCACAGAGTCACAGAAGGCATTGGGCTGAGAAAAGACCTTTAAAGGTCATCCAGTCCAACCCCCTGCAGTCAGCAGGGACATCTGCAGCTTGCTCAGAGCCCCATCAAGCCTGACCTTGGATGTCTAAAGGGATGGAGCCTCCAACACCTCCCTGGGCAGCCGGGTCCAGTGTTCCACCACCCTCACAGTAAAAGACAATCTCTGCCCTGGTCCTGCTGGCCACACCATTGCTGATGCAAGCCAGGATGCTGGTAAACTTCTTGACCACCTGGGCACATCCTGGCTCATCTTTATCTGCTGTTGACCAACATCCCCAGGTCCTTTTCCACCAGGCAGTTTCCAGCCACTCTGCCCCCAGTCTGGGGCATTCCTGGGGTTGTTGTGACCCCAGTCAGGATCCTTTCCGTGGGTTTCCTGGGCAGTGCATGCTTGTGCCTCTTCCTGAAGAGGAATGGTTTCCTGAGCTGCCTCCCAATGGGTGTTCCAGGGCTGTTAGCTGTGATTTTTCAGCAGTGTGAGATCCCCTGCAGTTGTTTATCCCAGCTCCATCAGCCTCATGTGCCTAATCAATCTGTCTCTAAGGTGAAGCTGTGTGCTCCACTAATCGTGGAGCTCTGGCAGTATATCTTGCTTATTTTTGCTCTAAATTATGAGAGGGTTTAAAATGAACTCTAAATTTGATTTATCAACAGCTATGATGCTAATTCAGCAACGAAGCCGTGGTGTTCTGAGACTAAATATTAGCACTAATGAGAAAACATAGCCTCCATATTTTGTAACTCTGAGTTTCAACTACATATGGACAACTTCTACAACTGCCTCTAATTTCATCCTGTAATCGTTAACCAGGCAACCACTTCCACATCAGTCAGTGTACCTGGATCGTGGAGTGCCAGGAAGTGTGCAACCAGAT
This sequence comes from Indicator indicator, assembly GCF_027791375.1. Lineage (NCBI taxonomy): Eukaryota > Metazoa > Chordata > Aves > Piciformes > Indicatoridae > Indicator > Indicator indicator. The sequence continues at coordinate 4,468,329 of NC_072047.1, forward strand.
AGTGTTTAACAGCTTGAGAATATTCCTGCCTCATCTGGGGTGTTTAGAAGGAAATGTGTCTGCTGCAAGCCAGTGGTGGTTGCCTGACCTGGAGCCTTCTCTTTTCCATGCTGAGCAGCCCCAATTCTTTCAGCCTGTTTGTGTACCAGAGCTGCTGCAGCCCTCTGTTCATTTTTGTGGCCCTCCTCTGGACCCTCTCCATCAGGTCCATGTCCTTTCCAGGGCCCCAGGACTGAACACAGCACTGCAGGTGAGGTCTCAGCAGAGCAGAGCAGAGTGGCAGAATCCCCTCTCTTGACCATCTCTGCTTTGAATGCATTCCTGTGATTTCAGACCCAGACAAACCTGACTTCTAGGTGAAAACCAGCAGCAGATGGTACAAACCTTCTGAGAAACAGCTGAGAGGGAGCTGTTGTGTCTGCACTGTTCAGGGATGCTGTTGAGATCCTGATCCTTTTGACTCCTGTTTGCAGAAGGGGATCAAACAAGCAGAGAGGCCTTGGGTGGGTAATGGTCTGTGTGGTGTTGCTGGAGAGCCAGGACCTCAATCTCTCAGCTCTCCAGAACACAAAGAGTCCTTGGCTTTTATAGAATCATAAAGAGCTGCCTCAGAGGCTGAGGACAAATCCAAGCCTTGATAGGTTCTGGCGTGGATATTCCTGTATCCAGAGGGAGCTGCAGTTTCTTGCACTGTGGCTGAATTTGATCCACAAGTGAGCACAGTTGTCCCATCAAATTCCACCCGGCAGCTTGTCTTCTGCCTTCCTGCCACTCAGCTGTCACACCAAGTGACATTTGCAGCTGAATTCCAGCTGGTGGAAAAGTTTTGGAATCTCTCCAGCCTTCTGCAGAGAAGCAAGGGGAGAAATCTAGCTGCTGAGGAGACCCAAAGCAAGAGCAACCCTGACGCTGCACAACTTCTGATTAATCTTAATGCCTTTGCTTTTCCCCTACCTTTCTGAATGAAGTTTGCCATGCAGTGGAAATTTGTGATCAGTTAGCTCTGTGGTCTTCACTCAAGGTCCAGCATGGAGAACAAAAAGCTGTTAGTTACAAGACTGAATTGTGTGGGGTCCCTCCAGCTGTACTGAGCTCAGGTTTCCAAGCAGTATTGCAATGAACTCTTGCCAGCATCTCCTGCAGAGTGTGTTGGGTTTTTCCCCTCAGTGCATATTTCTTTCTACTTGATCAGCTCATCTCTTGCAGATGATAAAATTATCTGCAGAGATTTGTACCTGATACTGTGCCACAGATCATCTTTAGCTGCTGGATTAATGTTTGCAAGCAGAGAACGTTTGTGGGGAAAAAAAAATCCGAAGGCGAGGGGCTGGCAGTTTGTGAGCATTTACCTAGAGAGGAGAGTTGGGGCTGGGGAGGGAGGGGCTCAGGAGAGGTGCTGCAGGCTGTGCAAGTTCATGACCATGGGGTTAGATTGGATAATAGGAAAAATGCCTTTTCTGCCATAGTGGTCAGGGATTGGCACAGGCTGCCCAGGGGGTGGTGGAGTCCCCATCCCTGGGGGTGTTCCAGAAACTTGGGGCCATGGCACTTCGGGCCATGGTGGTGCTGGGTTGATGGTTGGACTGGATGATCCCAGAGAGCTTTTCCAACCCAAGCAATTCTGTGACTCTCTGAAGATGAGAATCTGAAAGCCTCAGAGGTTCATCTTGGTGCAGGAGCTGAGTGCTGAGCATGTTTGTGCTGAGCACCCCATGGGGCTGGGGCTGCAGGTGTGGGGGACTGAGCTGCCCACACCTCCCTCTGTTCTGACCTCCTTTCTCTGGTGCAGGTTCCTCACCACATGAAGACTTTACCCTACTACAGCTACGACCAGCCAGTGATTGGGTACTGCCAGGCTCACAAACCTCTCCATGTCAACAAGGGATACGACTCCATGTCCCGGGAGCAGGCTGAGACAACCAACCTGGAGCTCAGCCGGGACCACAGCTTCATCGCCACCATCGCGCGCTCGGCCGCCCCGGCCATCTACATCGAGAGGATACCAAACTGACCCTGTGGGGCGGAGCGGGGCTGCTGCTGAGGGACCTTCAACCAGGAGACTTCCAATCTGCCATTCCAGTTCTGAGTGCTCCAGCAGAGACCAAGAGAAGGGCATACAGCGAACTCTGCAGCCTCGTCCGGCAGGACACAGCTGAGAACTTCAGGATTTTCTTTGCTTTAAACTTTCAAACCAGTTCCTCAGTGTAAATATGAAAAGAGAGATTGTCCAGTTCTTATTAAAAAACAACACACAAAAAACAATGAAAAAAAATAGATTTCACTCTAGCTACATACAAGGGATGGATTAAGAGTTTTGTTTGTATATTTGATTTTTCTACATTGCACGGTTCCAGGGAAGGAGAACCACAGGTAAAAATCAAAGGGGATGGGGAGGGCAGCAGGGGGGGGGCTGGCTCAGCCATGATTCCTTATAAAATGTTTATTACTCTTCAGAGATTTGGTTAATTATATTTTTATTTTTATTTGGTTCTTTTTAAACAAACAACAGAGAGGAGCCTATTTTCTTTTCTTCTTTTTTAATTTTTTTCTGTTTTTTCCTTTTTTTCTTTTTCTTTTGTCTTTTTTCTTTTTTTCTTTTTTCTTCTGGAAGTTTTGATTTTAATTTTTTTTTCGTTGCCTTTTGTGTTTGGTCTGGTTTGGTTTGGTTTGTTTTTTACAGTGGTCAACTGCTGATATTTCAACCTTCAGACATGGGCATTACAGCTTATGTTGAACAAGGACGTTGGCAATGGATGCAGCAGGGACAGAGAAACTTGGGTGCATGAACATTTCAGACACAGACTGTACACTACGGAGGGTGCTGTGGATTTTTACTCTCTTCATTGTGCTTCGTTGTTGACACTTTCATTCCTTTTGGGGCTCTAAAGAGAGGGGAGGCAACGGAGCAACGACTCTGCCCTGTACAGTGCTCCTGGAGCCAAACTCATGGATGCTTGGGAGCCAAACTGGAAGCTTGGTGGTGCTTGAAATGGATCAGAGGGAAAACAAAAATCTTTTGCAGCAAGAGTACTTGGTGAACCTCACTGGCTGACACAATTCCTTACACCACAGGAGAATGTGTAACGTTGGGGGTTTGTTTTTTTTTGTTTTGGGTTTGTTTTTTTCCTCCTTTTCTTTTTAATTAATTATTATGATCAGTTAGTTTTTGTGTAGTTTTTATCAATAAAAAGAGAACAAACAGACGAACAAACAAAAAAGTGGTGGAAAAAAAAATAAAACCTGTTATTTTGTGGTTGGGACACCACAGCCAAGCTGCTGTCGGAATGATTTCTGTGGGTCTGTGCCATGGGGGCTCAGGGGCCTGAGGGAAGGAGGCTCTGTCCTGCTTCACCTCTTGCACAGAGCTGAAGGAATTGTTTTGAGTTTGAAGCAGCTTAGTTTGTTTGGCTTGCCTAGGAAAGGTGAAGAGGATGGAGAAGCCTTTTTGTACTGGAGGGGTGAGAATGCAGAGTTCTGTTACTGGAGCAAGCTGGAGCTAAACCATTGCAGGTCAGAACATCAGGGGGTGGGTTTTACCTGAAGGCTGCACAGGCAGCTGAGTTCAGCACATGCTGAATGCTGTGGTTGTTCCAAGTGTTTCTGTTGGCTGTTCTGGGAGGGATGCACACATCCGGATCGGCTTCCTCTGGCCGTGCTGAGCTGTGTCACGTTGATGATGTTCTGTTGCCTCTGAAACCCTTACCTGTTTTTCTCTGAAAGGAAAGGAGGAATATGGAAGGATCTGTGCACTCCGTGTGCTAGGCAGCTTGCAGGAGGCCATGGACCTGCTGCGTCAACCTGGAGGATGGAAGGTAACACCTTTGGAATTAAGAATTAACCAGGAAAGAAAATGGAGTGGGAAGCTCACTGATGAGGTTGCAGTCAGCTCTGTTAGACATCTCCATACCTGTCAGCTTTAGCATCGTGTGGATGGAGGGGAAAGCTGCTGGGAACTCTGATTTCCTTCAAATTGAGTTTCCACCAGTGACCCCACAGCTGAAAATGGAAGAACTCCTGTGGGCTGCAGAGCAGCAGCAGAATGTGTTTCCATAAGCATCAGAAGTCCCATGGCATTCCCATGCCTCTGAAAGCTGAGGACATTGATGTTTTATTACAAGGTTCATTGCCCCCTCCCTGGAGGTGTTCCAGGCCAGGCTGGATGAGGCTTTGAGCAGCCTGGGCTCGTGGGAGGTGTCCCTACCCATGGCAGGGGTTGGGATGAGCTCAGTCCCTACCATTCTCTGGTTCTGTGTAAGACCCAAGAAAGATAAACCCTGCAGTGTCCCTAAGGATTCCTCTCCCAGCAAACAGCAAGCAGGGCCTTACTGAAGAGAACTCATGACTGGGGCTTTGTGACCCTGGCTGAGTGCCACAGAGCTCCCAGGGAAGGCTGTGGTCGAGCTCAGGGCTCTGCAGTACCCAGACAGCAAAAGCAGAACCCCATCAGGCTGACCTCCAGCCCAGAGCTGTTGAACCTTGTGCTCTGCAGAAGACAACAACTGATGTGATCCAGTCACAGGCTCTGGAACACTCTGGGGGGGCAATGGAGTGCTGCCTGCCTCTGCAGCTGGTAATTGTCTTGCAAATGTCAGGAGGGCACTGAAATGATCCTGTCCTGATAATGCTGTGGGTAGGATCTGCAGGCAGGGAAGAGAGTCTGTAAAAGCAGTCTGCTGTCGGAATGATTTCCAGGGCTGGCGACATTTTGCTCTGAGATTTAGAAGTATTTTGGAAGAAGCTGCCCTTTTCTGCAATGAATTGGAAGTGTTCTGAAGATTGATAAACACAATTTTATCTTCAGTCCCCATTGGAAAATTGTCCCTGAGGACTGGGGCACTTTGTGGCTGGAAATGCAGAGCTTTTACAGAGACTTTTGAGCTGCACTAAGATTTAAGGGTCTAATGTGCTGGATGCTGGAGGTTATTCATTTTTGGTGGCTCCTTTAAATGTCACTGGTCACTTTTTAAACCTGTGTAAAGGAAGGAGGAGTTGCTAAGGCTCCAAGTCCATCAAGCTGGAGCCTTAAATTTAAAGAAAGAAATGACCTGTCTGCTGTTGCTGCCCATGCACAAGCCCTGGAATGCACCCTCCAAACATGAGGAGCCATAAGAAGGCTCTGGCAGGCTTTGGTGAGTTTGGCCTTGCTAGAGGACAAGAACACAGAAGGTTCCACCCAAAGATGAGGAAAAATCTTCTTTGTGGCCTCCTCTGGACTCTCTCCAACAGTTCCATGTCCTTCTTGTGCTGGGACACAGAAGAATTTGGTAGATAGACCAAAAGCAGCAGGAGGAAACACAAAACCACATCAGTCTGGGGTCCTGAGTGGAGCAGCAGCAGCAGATGTTCCTCCTCTTGCTCCTGCTGCAGTTATTTCAGCAGTGCTCACTGCCCATTCTTGCTGTGCTGCCCTGTGGCTCTTTCCATCACAGGTGGGCAGGTTGGAGCAGAGGAGTCTACAGAAGAGACTTCTCTTGGCCATTACTGGAGCCAAGGGACACATCACACCTCTGCCATTACCAGGCAAAGACATTTCCTGGTGTGGCAGAAATAAATCTACAAGGTTCTCTCCCACGAAGTCGCTGTCAAGCAGCCCTTCAGTGCCAGCTCAGCACTTCTGAGGTCTTCAATGAACTGCAGAGATGGATGTGAGCGTTATCAGCCAGCTTCAAAGAGACAGAATCACAGAGGCAGAGAATTGTTTGGGTTGGCAAAGCCCTCTACAGCCACCCAGCCCAACCCTCAGCCCAACACCACCATGGCCACCAAACCATGAGGAGCATCAATGGAACATCAAGTGAGCAATATTTGTGTTCCTTGTGTTTGTTTGTGTTGTGTGACTCAGCTACAGGTAAGAGAAGTTCTTGAGTGGCTGCAGAAAAGCTGCTAAATGCATTCCTGCTTCTCTTAGTAACTCTTGTCTTTTTCCTCTTCTTTTATCCTCTAGGAAAAGGAAGAGTCATTGCAGAAAAAGGAAGAGTCATTTCCAATTCAGTAGCAACTGCAAAGTTGTGCATCTGCAAGGCAGCTCTGAGTAACTCAGGAGTTAGTGCCTCTCAGGGAGGCAAGATGCAGATGCTCAGCTGCCCCCTGGGCAGGCAGCAGCTGATCTTCTCCCTGTCCTGTGGACACTGTGGACAAAGGGCCCTGGATATTACGAACAATTTCTTTGCTCCAACAGTGGTCAGGGACTGGCACAGGCTGCCCAGGGAGGTGGTGGAGTCTCCATCCCTGGAGGTTTCCAGGAAACCTGTGGCTATGGCACTTGGGGTCATGGTTTGGTGGCTATGGTGGTGTTGGGTTGGGCTGGACTTGATCTTAGAGGCCTTTTCCTACCTTGGTGATTCTCTGACTCCAGTTGTGAGCTTTTCAGGACAGAGCCTGCATCTCCTGCCCAGCCTTGCTCTCCATGATCACTTCTGGAGCAAGCAAAACAGAAATCAGTAATAAAGTCAGAGAACCCCTCCCTGCCTTCCCCTGCCCTGTCCCCCCCCGTGATAGTTGTGTACTAAAAAGGCAACCAAATCAGCCTGTTAATGCAGAGCTCTGGGAGCTCCTGACTTTCAATCAGTGCCATGGACTCCCCAGAGATCTGAAGGACTCTTATTTCCTAACAGTGTTCTCAGAGCAGCAGGGGTGAGGGGCTTTTGATGAGTTGATGAAAAAGGAAAAAGAAAGATTTTTTTTTTCCTCTAAGTTCTCCAGGAATTCAGAGTTCACCAAGGGGGCAGGCAGGCAGTTAAGCACACACAGCTCTTGGGGTTCTGCTGGGGGAAAAAGTGCAGGGCCCAAGAATTTAGAGCAAGATCCTTTTTGTGTCACACTCTTGGGTCTTGATTGTTTATTTGGGCTGAGTTTTCAGGGAAAGAGTCACCTCTGGACCTTGCATTCATTACACTCACAAAAGGCTGGCCAAGGGCAATCAGAGAGGAGTGGGAAAACCTGGGCTGGAAACATCATCTGAAGGTCATTTGAATCAGCTGAGCAGAGAGGTCCCAGCTGAAGCAAGCTGCTCCTGGTTTTGTGCCTTCAGTTATAAGGAGCAGCTGAGGGACCCAAGCTGGTTCAGGCTGGAGAAGAAGGAGGCTACAGCAAGCTGGGGGTCAGTTTCTCTGCTCTAAGCAACAGTACAGAGGTGGTCTGACAGGGCAAGAGGCAGTGGATGCAAACTGGAACCCAGGAGGTTTGACCTTAAGGAGAAACTGCTTTGGTGTGAGGTTGCTGGGGCCCTGCAGCAGGCTGCCCAGAGAGGCTGTGGAGTCTTCTCCCTCTCTGGAGAGCCTCCAAACCCCCATGGACGTTGTGATGCTGGACAAGCTGCTCTGAGGTGAACCTGCTCTAGCAGGGGTTTGGATTCAAGGATCTCCAGATGTCCCTTCCTACCACCACACTGCTGGGGCTCTCCAAAGGGTGAGTAGCAGAGGCCAGGGTTGCACTTCATGGAGGGTTGGGTTGGTGTTTGGACTTCATGACCACAGAGGCCTTTTACAGCCTTCATGGTTTATTGGCCATGGTGGTGTTGGGCTGATGGCTGGACTCCATGATCTCAGAGAGCTTCTCCAACCTGAACAGCCCTGTGGTTCTATGACATCAGCTGTGGAGCTCAGTGGGGCCAGGTCCATTTTGCAAACTCTTTGTCTTGGGCAAAGGAAGGACCTGGGAGCTCTGAGCTGCAGCTGATGGTGCACAGGTGGTAACTGATGGTGTGTGCTCTCCACCACTGTGGTGTCTGTGCTGTATTTATGTCACATTATGTCAGAGAAACTGTTGGCAAACACTCACCAAGTATTTATTGGACATGCCACTGTTTGTTCAGTGATTTATAAATCAATGCTGTAAAGTGGGGAAGTGGTGACAGAGTTTCAGATAAATTCTTTGCAAAATATTTGCTGTGCATCAATAATTCTGCTATTAATTAGCTTACAATTTATCTGCAAGTGCTTTGGGAGTGATTTACAGTTGGTGTTCTTTGGCTGCCCAAGGGTTTGCAGCCTGGCTGAGGGGGTGGCTGGGGGTTCACACTCATGGTGCAGTCCTGAGCTGAATCTGTCCCTGTCTTGTGCCTTGGAGACTGCCTGTAGAAGGATTTGGGAACCAACAGCAAATGGAAGCAATGAGAGATGCAGGGGAAGGCAGAATAAACCAGAGTGCCTTCAGCAGCATCAGCTCAGTCCCTGCAGTGCCCAGTCTAGCCCCACAGGATCACAGAATTGCTTCAGCTGGCAGAAACTGGTTTCAGTTATGGGGAGCAGCTGAGGGATGTGGCCACCAAACTATGGCCACAGGTTTCTTGAATGCCTCCAGGGAGAGGGACTCCCCCACCTCCCTGAGCAGCCTGTCCCAATCCCTGACCACTCTAAACTTGCAAGAAGTCTGAAGTTTTGGGAAAGACAACAAGGAAAAGAAGTTAATCTTGGTTTGTAGGGAGCAGTGGAGCATGGCAGGAATCAGCTTTTAGAAGCCATAAAGAAGCTCTTGTCAGTGAAGAAAATACTGAGCTTGGGCTTTGCTATAGATTGAGCTGCAGTATTTTAGGCTTCATACTTGGTATTGAGGTTTTCAGGAGAGGTTTCAACCTTCTAAAAGGCATCAATATTAGAAAAGCAGAAGAAAGTTGGTTTACAGACTGTTCAGTTGTGTTAAATAATGGATGGGTGCTGGTGGAGCAAACAACAAATCGATAGCTGATGTGAGCTGAGCTCTGAAAGAATCCAAAGGAAATGTCAGCAGCTCTGTGCTGCTTCCCTGGTGCCCATCAAATGGTTTGGGCTCTCTTCTGAAGTGTTTTTCTCAGCAGTGGCTTTTACTTTATGCTGAATGTTCTTGGAGGAGCCGCAGCTGCTGTGTTTGATCCTCAGTTGGGCCTTCCCAGAGACCTTGGGAAGCTTCTCAGGGAAGTGGCAGTGCAGTGAGGAGCAATGGAAGGTGTTGGCCTCTCCACCCACAGAGGTTGCTGAAAACGGGAACTCCTCTGTTTTGTAGATGTAAAGTGGCTTCTAAGGCACTGGTGGGCTTGGAAGGTACTGCTCTGTGTTCTTTGTTTTATGTTTATTATGGTCTGTAACTGTCTGCAGGTACAGATGGTCACTGACCAGGAGGCACAGGGTCCTGTGCTTTGTCCAGGTGGTGCTCACTGCAAGGTGTGCACTGGGCTTTGGAGGATGTGGTAGCAGGTACAAACCACCTGCACTTCCCAGGGAATCATCCACCTGTGAGGAGAGAAAAGGCTGAGCCTCCACCTCACCACCCTTCAGTTCTCCAGTTGGAAACCAGCCTCCACCTGTGGTTCTGCTTTGCCTTCTTAGCACAGTGCTGCAGGGGGGAGGGTGGGAGGGGAGGAGGCTCAGAGCCTGTGCTGGGAGGGGGCTGCTGCTCTCTCCTGGCTCCTGTGGAAGCCCTGCAGATACTTCAGCACTTGTTCAGAGTGAGAACCTTTCTGTTTTCTCCCACTGCTGCTTGTAGGGGTGAGGGGGGAATAGGAAATAAGATTTGTCAGTTCTAAAATGCTGCTGTGCTCCTTCAGTTTAATTTTGGTTACAAGCCCTTTCATTATGAATGCAGGGAGGAAGTCTTCTCTAATGACCCTTGGGACATGCCAGAGTGCTTTAAGATCAGTTTGGGTAGTCAGAGATGTGTGAGTAATCCAACGTCTGCTCTGCAAAGGGCTTTTGCCCGCCCTTGGCAGGGGAGGTTGGCAGGATGGTCACTTGCTGATGGCTCCCAACCTGCTGCTTCCTGGAAGAGCCTCCTCTGTCCTTTCCTTGTAGCCTCTCCTATTGCTGAGTTTTATTTTCTCTTTCCCAGCACAGAAGCCTCAAAAGTGAAGGCAGCAGGAGATGCAAGATGCCAAGACTTTGAATTATTCTCTCTGTGTCTTGTTAGCTGTCAGCTGTGCTAATGGAGCCTACACCCCAGATGGCTTCTGCTCCTGGGGGGAAGCATCTCAGCAGCCCTGCAGAGCACAGCAAACCCTGCTGGGTGTGTAGGGAGGCCTTTGCCTGTGGATATTGTATTCTGCTACAACAAACTTGGAGCTTCTACCTGAGCTCACACAACAGCTTGAGTTAGAGCCCTTGGTGTCACTGCTGAGTCACAGAGTCCTGGGGCACTGGCACAAACTGGAACCCAGGAGGTTTCACCTGTGGAGTCTCCTTCTCTGGAGAGATTCTGCAGCTGCAGTGCAGGGATGATAGAGGGAGGGATGGGGGGTGGAAAGCTCGAGCCCTGGAAGCTTTGCTTTGCTCTCTGAAGTTTATTTAGGAAGGAGAATGATTGTGACCAGATGTGTGTGGGTGCAGGGAGGAGATGCTGTGGGTTTGCAAAACTGATGGCAATGCAGAGTGAGCCTAATCGGATTAGAGTAACTTGGATGCCTCTGTGCAGGAGCAGTGGGTGTCTGCCTGCAGACAGAGCTCCACAGGGCTGCTCTGGAACTGTGCTGCCACTTCAGGTATGAGCATCCCAACTGCCTTCAGCATGCTGCAGAAGTTCAGCGGTGCCTGCTCGGAGGAGTCTGGGTGCCCCTGGAATGGAAGCAGAGAGCTTTGCTGCCACCCTCTGTGTGTGTCACTTGGCAGATAGCAATCCTGGGGTGGGGAAAGGGGAGCAGGTGCCTGGGGTGCCTTGAACACCTCCAATAAGGGGGATCCCTGAACCCTCCAAGAGCTGAGCCTCTGACCAGCATGCTCCTGGCTGCCTCATGCTGTGGTCTGTGGAGGCAGAGTGCCCATGGAAGGTGTGAGATGTGCCCAAAGTCCCCTGGTGATGCTGTCAAGTTCACTGCTCTCATCTAGCTGCCTCCACCGCCAGGGAGGCTGCAGCAAGCAGGCAGAGGCAGCTATTAATACCCAGTGTGGCAAATTGGTGCCTGCTAACTTCTCGTCTAAATTTAACTCAGAGCCTTCTTCAGCTTTGGTTCTCAGTTGGTTGACGTCAACAGTCTCCTACAAACGAGCAACCAATTCTTCTGCTTTCAAGACCATTTTTAGGTGTAGAGAAATTCAGAGTGTTTTTGAGTACCTGCCTGTGTGTGGATGAGATGAGCTAGCAGGCACCAGTGCTTCTGGGGCTCCTGGCAAGAGTGGAGAGAGCTGAGCTGACAGTGGAGAGGGGGAATGTCTGTGCTGGGATGAGCTGCTGAGGCTTTCCATGTCTGCAAACTTTGGGCTCTGTAGTTTCCCTTTCCTGTAAGAGTGGTCAGGGACTGGAACAGGCTGCCCGGGGGGTGGCAGAGTCCCCATCCCTGGAGGTGTTCGTGTGGCCATGGCACTGGGGGCCATGGTTTGGTGGCCATGGTAGTGTTGGGTTGATGGTTGGACCTTAGAGGGCTTTTCCAACCTTAATGATTCCATGATTCTACAGCTGAGTGTCTGCAGATGTCTTTGTTTTGAGGATGAAGATCTGCTCCATTTCTTTCTGCTGCTTTGAATTGAATTCTAGTGCAAGCCACTCTACTCCTTGCAGAGCTCTACAGAGTGGCATTTCCCAGCAGCTAAAATTGTTCCCTGAGCACTGCTGGCTGGCTCCCAGTGTTGCATGTCTGCTGCCCATGTTCATGTAGGCCTTGGAGCTGTCAAGCCATCTGGCAAGCAGACAGGAGATGCTGATCAGACTCCATTTCCACGTGGTCAGTTACCCTCTTGCACAGGATCATGTTGTGCATCTACCTGCACTGCCAGGAGCTTAAGTGCTGCAGTCCCTGGGCTGTGTGTCCCTAACTGGGGGTCAGTACAGTTCTGAAGCAAGCTCCCAGTCTCCAGGGATGCTTTGCAGCTCCCCCAGCATGTTGCCTGCCCTCTGCATTTTGTCCAAGCAAGATGTTGTCAGAAGCATTTGGTGTCAACATGCTGAGCTCCACTGCAAACCTGAACTTTATCTCTGCTTCCATTGGCTGTGGTCACACATCTTTGGAAACAGCTCTCGGAGAAAATGTTCCTCATATTCCAGCAGGCTTCAGCCTCCTGCCTTGAAGGATGAGCCTGGTTTGCATTCCTGGGAGCTTAGTGAAGCTGTTCTTGCTTGGTTCTGACAGCAGTGAGAGACTTTGTGGTCTGTTCCTTTGCATCCTTCACCAAGCCCTTGGTGTTCTGCAGGCTTCTCACTGCTCTGATAAGCTACAGCCCCAGCTCTGCTGGGATCAGTCTGGCTGCACCCTGGTGACCCTGAATTGAGGCCTTGTGACACAAGGGGAAGTTAAAAATAAAGCTGTGGCATGGCCACTGCTGCAGATGGTTTCACTCTGGGATGGTGCTGGGAGCAAACAGGTTTGTATCCCCTCCTGTGCTAGTCGTGGGGAGAACTTCTGTTATAGCAGGGACAGCCGAGGTAGCAGCAGATGGATTGACTGCAACTCCTGCTTGTGAATGAACCTTTCTCCTGCCTCCCCCCTCACTACCACTGACCATGGGGAGAGGAGCAAATGCCTCCCCACAGCCAAGATTAAAGTGAAGGCTCTAAGCAGGATCCTCTTAGTGAAATCTGTTTGTCAACTAGCACAGGTTTTTGTCCTCCCTGTTGCCTGCCTCTTCCCCTCCTGTGCTGTTATCTGTCACTTTTAACCCCATCTCCCTCACCCATCTGATCTCAGCACTGTGGTGCAGATAGAAGCAGTTTTCCATGCTAGAAATCAGTGCCTCAGGTTGCCCCTGCTGCGTCAGCCTGGGTCCTTGTCAGCTCCAGAGCAGGAGCTGCTGATCCTTCTCATCCTGAGCCTCCCTGAAGCCTGTGAGCAGCGAACATTAACATTCGACAGAGGTGCTGCAGGGACATGAAAAGAATAAAATGACCTCTGGCTCCTGCAAACCCTGAAAAGAGGAATGCTTGCAGGGCAGTAAAACCAGTCCCAACATGGAACAGCTCTGGCTTGCTGGAGGGAATTAATTAATCCTGCTGTCAGTGGTCATCTGGCTGTGTAACCTGTTCAGGATTTGCAGTCCTTACAAGCCTGACACTGCCTGACCTGATTTCTAGAGATGCTGCCCACTTGAAATGCAGCTGGAGCTCAGCAGGGGTGTGGGACAGGCCTTGGGCTTTGCAAAGCCTGGAGAAGTGTCTTGGTGCTTAAAGAAAGCATCCAGCAGAGAACTTGCTGCAGTCCACTAGCACAGACTGATTCCAGAACCCCAGCATGGAGGATGTTGGAAGGGACCTCTGGAGATCATCCAGCCCAACCCCCCTGCTCCAGCAGGGTCACTTAGGTTGCAGAGCAGTGCAGCCTGGCTTTGGGTGGGGGTTAGGTGTCTCAGCAGCCTGTAGGTGCAAAGCAACAGGGAAGGTGGAAGACTGCATTTGGCTGGGAGGTAGGGACAGTGCTCAGTCGGTTCCTGCTCTGGCCTCAGACCTGCTGAGGCACTGTGGGCAATCTGCAGCTGCTTTGTGTCCTACCAGCAGCACCCTGGGCTTGTTTAGAAGCTGCTCTTGTTTATACTCTCTGGTGCAGAGCTCTCTCGTTGAAGGTCATGTTTCTGGGTTACCCTGACTTCTCCTCCTAGCTTTCAGTAGTTGCATAACCAAGATTTGCTTTTTCTTCTGGCTGTGGAGCGCTGACTCAACTGCAGCTGAGTCCAATGGGCCTTGTACTAAGAGAAGTCTCTGCAGCCCCTGGAGTAAGTGTCACCAGTTTTATCCTGGGCTACTTCTTTCCCCTGTGCACCTTTGTGAGCACTAATTTCCATCTCAGGGAGGTCAGGGTTTTTTCTTGCACCTTTCCCCTAACCTCCTGACCTGTCTCACAAGCCTGGGTGCTGTGCAGCTGCTAAAGGCACAGCAAATGAAACAGAGCCAAGGTGCAGAGCAGCTGCACCTCTGTTACAACAGTGTGTTCAAAGCCACCCAAGAAGATGTTACTGCTTGACATGGATGAAAGGGCTTGGCAAGGGGCCTTGAAGAGGCCACTACAGAGAAAACCTAAAAGTTGTGAGGCAGAGCTCAGAAGTCAGCACTTCAGAGAGCCAGCACAGCCCTGCCATGGGTTTGTTCTTGTCCTTACACTTCCCAAGGTGAGCTGTGGAGAGCCACAACAATGAGAAGCTGGCTGACCTTGGCAGCCTTGGAGGGCAGAAGATGCAGGTGGCAGGTACCATAATGAGACTGATCCTGTTGTCAGGTCCTGCTCAGCAGCAGATGGCCTTTGCTTGTGAGGCCTTGAATAAGGATCAGCTGGGAACAGAGCAGAGGTTGCTGTAACTTTGTAGAACTATTTTCCTTTCATCCAAAGTTGCACAGTGAGCAGAAAGCCTTTTGATACCATAAAGGCTGAGTGTTGGATCTGATGCATTGGAAGCAACTTGCTGCCAAGCCCCTGGAAACACCTGGAGAGATTCTCTTTGTAGCTCTTGGCCAACTTGTCTCTAATAGTGTCTTCATTTACTTAAATTTTAAATACTTTTACTGACATTTTACTGCACCAGGCTGGACTTCCAGACCACAAATGAGACCTGCAGTGTACTTTAGCCAAGTCAGTGTGGACTTGGTAAGCTACAGGGTGGTGCTGTTCACATAAAGCTTGGCCATCCTGTAGGTACAGCCTGCTGCTGTTCCCTGCTACAACATCCTCTCCAGAAAGAGGCCATGCCACTGCCTTCATGAGGGAGAAAAAGAGCAAGAGCTGAGATGTTTATCTGCCAGGACAGGCTCCCCTTGGCTTGGCTGTGCTGTGTGGGTTGGGCTGGGGTCCTGCTGTGAAGCATTCATTTTGTAGGTAGTGTTTGTGCAGCCAGTCGCTGTCCAGCTCGGCTCTGGCTTCATCCTGATGTGTTCCTGGAAGCTCCAGTCTGACCTTTAGAATTTTTATGAGGTTGTCATGTTACAGCCCTATGGCAACAAGCAGCAGAGGAGCAGTCTTTTGGAGGAAATGCTGAGGTCAGGCCCAAGCACTTGACCAAGGCTCTGCCAAAGGTGGTGTCAGCAGTAGGTAATATTTTATGAAAATCCTTCTCGTGACCTCTGGAGCAGTCATTGTGTTCTGTGCCAGAACTGCCACTAAAGTGACTTTTTTTTGAGCCTGAGAGCCAACACAGCTCCCCAGTGGTATCTTTGGGATATAAATAGACTCCATGAGCTCTTAGATGAACACAGCTGATGGTCCCCATTGGTGCTCTGCACTCCTCCTGGATGTGAAGTGCCTGGGGGCAGACTCACGTTTGGTTTCCTTTGATTTACAGCAGTGAGGGGGCTCAGTTCTGGTCTGCAAAGGAAGGTCCACAGGTTGGCAGAGGACACAAGTGCAGCATCTGTGCCTTCCAAAGCTGTGGGGGGAATTGGTGCACTTTCTGAGAGGGACACCTCCTGTTGGCAGGCTGCTCCTGGAACAATCCCACAGCAGGATGTGTTTCTAGAGCAAAGAGATCCTTTCAGAAGTATTTTGATGAGCTCCAAGAAGTAAGCTCTCAGTTCTCTTCATTTATTAAATCATTACTTTGCCATTTGTGCTGTCTGATGCCATCAGCTGGGGCCAATAGGCTGCACCAGGCTGGGTGGATGGAACATGCCTTGCATGGGCTAGAACCAGCCTGTGAGGTTGGAGCATCCTCCTGAGCATTCTGTTTCCTTGTTAAGCACAGCAATCTGTTCAAAACAAGCTAATTTTAGTTCTTTTCTGGTGGAATGCAGCCATTTTGTTCATCTTAATTCCAAATTGCACATTTGTGTTATGTAGGAATTTGGGATTGACCTGTCAGAAATTTCACAGGGTGGAAAATGCAGGAGCTTCTGAGCTGCCTGTCGGGGCAGTCAGCTTGGCCTTTGTTTAGTGCTAACTGGGTGAACTCCCACAGCATTGTGTGGGTTTGGGTTTTTAACATGAAATAGAACAGAAGGATTGGAACTGGAGGCACAGAATTCATAGAACTGTTGAGTGGCTTGGGTTGGAAGAGACCTCTAAAGGTCCCTGCAGTGAGCAGGGACACAGACTCATAGGATCAGTTCAGTTGAAAAAGATCACCCAGTGCAACCAAGGCTTAGCTGGGACTAACCCATAGCCCTCAGCACCTCCTCTGTAGCTTTCAAACCCCTCCAGGGATAGGCTCTTTCTGGGCTGAACCCAAGCAATTTGTCAACTGTTTAGGGTAAACATTTTTAGCATCAAAAGGTTGTGCCTAAAGCAGCTCTGCAAAGGCCAAGGGTCTCCTGGGGAGCCCTGGAGCAGGCTTCCCAGAGAGGTTGTGGAGTCTTCTTCTCTGGAGAGATGCCAAGCCCCTGAAGTCTTCAGGTTCTGGGATCTTCAGAAAAGTTCACCTGAAGCTGGAAAGCTGAGGGGGCTTTTAGCTGCACACTTAATGAATGAATGCATGAATGGGCTGCTTGTGGCTGCTGTCCCCTTTGAGTGCTGAGCATTATGGAGGTCTTACAGACTCCTGGAGCATCGATTTTCTTTCAAGAAGCCTTCTTTTAGGTGTGTGGGCTGGGACTCAGCAACTTTTCCAGTCCTTAGGCAAAGATGAGTCTTTCCTTGCATATTTTATACCATCTTCACTTATTGCTTGTCAGGATTCTTGGGGGAGTTGGCTTTCTGCAGTGAAGTGTCGCTGGCTGGTTTGAATCCTGGCTTTTGGACTTCATTGCACTTCAGGGGAGCAAGGCAGAGGGGATGCAGACATCTTGGATTGATTTTTGTTGACCAAGATGTGCTGCTGGGTGTGATGGTCAGCATCTGTCTGCTGTGGGAGGTCAGCTCTCTGCTTTCAGAAGAGGGTTTGTGAGGGAGTCTGTTCTGTGATCAAAATGGGGATGAGTTTATTTTCTTTCCTGTGACCTGACCCTGCTGTCACTTGTGATAGAAGCTAAACCCAAGTGACTCTGCAGGTGAAGCAGCAGATTTTAACAAGGGGATTTTGTGCCTTGCAGATCAGACAGAGTGTCAGAAGGTTTTTATGACTTTGTCTTTCCCTGGATCGAAGTGGAGGGGTGGGGTGCAAGGAACCTAGATAAAGCCTTTAGCATTTATAAGTTGTTGCAGGACCCAGGGTCAAAACTGCCTGAGAAGCACTGATTTAGGTGAAATGTGATGGATGAGGAAGATTGTCTGGGGGTTAACCTGTACCTGTCAGGGTCAGCAGAAGTAACCTGTCATAAATGGATTTCCCGAGCCTGCCTTCAAGCCCTCTGCAAAGGCTTTGGGCTGGTGCAGTCCAGATGGTTTCCAGGAACACCTGGGACCTCCTGCAGTGCCAAGGTCTCTTCAGGATCTGGTGGTTATTATTCTTCAGCCTTTGATCTCTCCAGATGAATGAAGCTTCTTCAGTTTTCCTGCATTTCCAGCCATCTCCTTTTATTTCCTCTTTCCTTGCCCTGTTTTTTCTCCATGTTTGACACTTCAGCTCTTCTTAGCCTTCATTGCAGTGCTGAGAACAGCCAGGGCAGAGGGGAGAGTGTGGAAGGGAAGAGGCTATGAATCATCCAGAACTTAAACAAAAAGCTGCTGATTTGCATGAAACTCTGATTTTCCATCACATTAGAGAGAGCTGCCACTGCTTTTGCTGGCCAGCTGCTGCAAAAATAGCAACGAGGAAACCCTGCTGACTTCCCCCTAACCCTTTGTCACCCTCTGTAGGGCTGTGATGTGGAGCTGCTCCTAACAGTGCCTGAGCCCAGAGGAACAGTCCACATTTAATCTTTGTTAAAGGCAGCAAAAGGAGACTGAGAATTTATATAGTTTTTCCTTTCTCTGTGGTATGTTAAACTACATCAACTCAAACCTTCTTTTGAGTGGTTGCTGCAGTGGCATTTGTTGGTTTCCCTTTCATCCCAATTGAGGCTTTTGTTATTCTGGGCACTGCTTCAATCTGCTCCTGTCCTGAGAAGCTTTGTTTAATTTGATTGGGGTTTTGGTGATGAATATGCAGAAGTCTTTTGCCCAGTGGAAAGTGAAGCCACAACAGCCAAAATTATTGTATGGGATTATAGGATGGTAGGGGCTGGAAGGAAACTCTGGAGTCCAAACCCCTGCCCAGACAGGTTCAGCTAGGGCAGGACACACAGGAACATATCCATGTGGGTTTTCCAGAGAAGGAGACTCCACAACCTCTCTGGGAAGCCTCCAGCACCCTCACACCAAAGAAGTTTCTCCTTAAGTTCAAGTGAAACCTCCTGGGTTCCAGTCTGTACCCACTGTCCCTTGTCCTGCTGCCCACACTCTTGATGCACCCCAGGAGGACACATTGCTGTCCCATGGTAACTTATTGTCCACCAGGATTCCAAGGTCCTTCTCCATGGAACTGCTTTCCAACTGGTCAGCTCTCACCTGTCCCGGTGCAGATGTTGTTCCTCCCCAGGGGCAGGACCCTACACTTGTTTCGCTGCCTGGCACCTGCTTCTTGAAGCACTCGGCACAGCAGGGGCCGGGCGGGGAGGGGCACGGAGCAGGGGTGAAGTCGTGCCAAGGCTTTCTCCTGTTTGCCGCAGGATATTTTACGTCTGGAGCTCTGTGTCGGTCGCTGCTGCGTTCCGCACGGACACCTCCTCACGGTCGTTGTATGCCAGCAGGGCTCGGGTGGTTGTCGCTGTCCCAGTGCTGCTCACAACCGAAGGGGTCTCTTCCGGAGGCAGTAACAGCAAGATTTTCTGGCTGTCCGGAGTCCACAAGTGATTTCCATCACTTGTCTACTCTTCGTTTCTCTCCTCCTGCAGTGAATTCTCTTTGCTGACCCATGAGCATTTCATTCCCAGCAAACGCTGCTGCTCCCATCGAGTGCTTAATTGCTGCGATGCTAATTGCACCCCAAGCTGATGGGAGACAGTGAAACCAGAGCTGCTATTAACAGACCGAAAGTGGAAGCTCTAGTTTGCTCCCTGCCTTTTTCCTTCTTCTTCGAATAGTTTGTCATCACCTCACAGCAATCTGCTGCCTCACTCTGCAGCCCCACAGATCTTGTGTGATTTCCTCTGCCATGCAGCACAGGTCAGCCATGGGAGGGGAGTGCTTGGGGTTATGGATTTCTCTCTGGCAGACGAGGAAGAGGAGCTTTGATCTCCCACCTCTTAGACATGTGCCAGTACTACAAAGGCTTGCATAAAGAGGAGCAATCACCACCACTTCTGCCTTCCAGCTTCAAAAGCACTGCAAGGAGAGAGCAGGGCTCTGTGGGTGCGTGCTGGGTGTGCTGCAGGCTCTCCAAGGCACAAACATGTTTCCTTGCTAAACTTGCTTGAACCCAAATGTCCCTCCCAGACCTGCAGGAGCTGTCCTGGTCAGCACCATGGGGGTTGGTGCTAGATGATCCTTAAGGCCCCTTCCATGCCAAACCACTCTGAAGCTGGCAGTGTTGCAGTCTGTGCTGTGATTCATGAGGTTTGCTGATGGCTTTGTAGGTGAGACCAGAGCTCTGCACTGAGGGGGACAAGCAGGGAGCTGTGGCAGCACTGGAGCCTTGAGCCAGAGATGAGGAACTGTCTTCAGAAGGCAGCTGGCCTCTTGCTTTAGAGGGGGTGCACTCAGCTGGAGTAAATGGTGATAAATTACCCTGCAAGCAGCTGCTGCAGGAGGCACCACAGGTTGGTGAAGCAGAGCTTTGGGTCACTGAATTCCTCTTCCTGTTCAGGAGCACCCTTGGAGCTGTGTTTTCTGTGTGCAGCTCATTGATGTTCTGCTCCCTGTTCCTGCAGGTTCTTGTCCAGGTGAGGCACAGTAATCTGCACTATGGAGCAGCAGTGTCTGTTCTGATTAAGAACAACACTTCCCCTGCCATCCTGTGCCATGAATATTTAAATTAATTAAGCCCAGCAAAGATTTTTATTTCATGACTTAATGACTTACAGAAGTGACTACTTCTGGTTGTGGAACTGAGTGAAATGGGGCAGGCACAGCCCTGAACACCCCAAATGACTGAAGAGATGCACCCAAGCAGGTGTGGCAGCAGACTTTTCTCCTTAGGTGGAGAAGAGCAGCCTGAGAGGGCTGAGGATGGAGGTCATGAGGACAGGGCTGGGCTCTTGTCAGTGGTGCCCAGTGATAGGGCAAGGGGCAGCATGTACAGATTGGAACACAGGAGGTTCTACCTCAACACAAGGAGAAACTTCTTTGGCGTGAGGGTGCAGGAGGCCTGGAGCAGGCTGCCCAGAGAGCTTGTGGAGTCTCCTTCTCTGGAGACTTTCAAGGCCCATCTGGATGTGTTCCTGGGTGACTGCTCTGGCAGGGGGGCTGGACTGGATGATCTCCAGAGGTCCCTTCCAACCCCTGCCATGCTTGATTCCATGATTTGATGAATGAGGGAGGGGAGCAACCTGTTGTGCTCTGAGCTGTTGAATGTTCCCAAGCTGTAGTAATAGTTGACTCTTTTCTTCCATCCTAATCCTCCCAAGTGTTGGGGGAGCAGATGCAGATCCTGTCTTAAGCGGATCAGTCTTGACTCAATTTAAATCCAGCTAAGAGTGCTAAATTGACATGTAAGTAGGTGAGTCAAGTGCTAACAGTCTCTCTCAGAACAAGCAGGAGATGTTGTGATTTTAATTTATTTCTTTATGACTCTCCTAATGGAATAAAATGTACAAGGGGATATAAGTACTTGGATGACTAACAAGAAGGCGGTGGGATAGAGCTTGGAGTGAAGTCTGCATCCCCAGAGGTAATGACAATTGAAATTAGGGAAGCCAATTAGAAGGATGTTCTCACCTGATGGATGGCACTCTCCAGGGGACTGAGCTGAAGGGAACTGAGAGCAGTGCTCAGCTCTGAGCTAGACTCAGATTTCGATTCTCTCCCCAGTTCTGCCATCAGGTCTGCTCTCTGCTTTCAGGAACACTCATTATTGCCTTTTCTTTCACCCCTTCTTCCCTCCTGTGCACTGAGCTCTGTTCCTGTGGATACCAAGAACTCTCTCCCCACTTTAATGTCTTGCAGAGATGCTGTTTCAGATGGTTCCCAGGCAGAAACCTTGGGTCTGCTTCCCAGACATTAGAGCATGAAGGGGAAAGTGAACTTTTATCTGCCACCTGCTCTCTGAAGAGTCCTGGTCCAAAAGGAAGTCGTTGAAAGACTAAGAACAGAGTAACTTGAGAGGCTTGGCACAACCACTGCCTTTTGGCGTGGTGAGGAGCCTGAGGCTGAACTGAAGTGTGCAAAATAGAATCATTGTGGTTGGAAAAGGCCTCTGAGATCATCCAGTCCAACCATCCACCCAATACCACTATGGCCACAAGTTGTTTTTTTTAACTTCTCCAGGGATGGGGACTCCACCACCTCCCTGGGCAGCCTGTTCCAATCCCTGACCACTCTTGCAGCAAAGACATTTTTCCTCATCTCCAACCTAACCCTCACCTGGTGCAACTTGAAGCCATTTTCTCTCCTATCACCTGCTACTTGTGAGAAGAGACCAAGCCCACCTCACTCAATCTTCCTCTCAGGGAGCTGTAGAGAGGTCTCCCCTCAGCCTCCTCTTCTCCAGACCAATCAGGCCCAGGTCCCTCATGCAATAGTAGAGCATCTAAATGTGATGTTTAGAGATTATGACAAACACAGATCCCACACAGACACACATTCACCCCCCTGCCCCCCACATACAGATTGTTCTTTGGGTAGGTTTTTATTCCTTGGAGGCTGGCTGGAGTAGGAGCTAAGTCTTCTGAAGCTTTTTCAGCAGTAAAATTAGAACTTGATACTTTGCCCATAAAAAACTCTCTTCAAGAGGCTGACTTTGTACCCAGCTTCTGCTTCTTAAAACTTCTTTATGCTCTCTGGAAGTCAGATGTGCAAAATCCTGTCACAGTGAATAGCTGCAATGCTTCCCCTTTTCTTTTAGAAGGTGTCTCTCTTTTTTTGTGGCTTACAGGTACAGGGAAGATGAAAAATGGCAATATTAGAAGCTTTTGTATGGAGAGGTGTCTAATGAGGCAGCTTTGAGAAGACTGGGCTGTGAATATAGGTTGAAGGAAAGCCTCAAATCTGTCATTTCTGCTAATCTGCTGTATTTGATCTAGCCAAGAATCTTAATCTTCAGGTATTTGACAAGGGCTGGGCAGCCTGATGCATCACTTTGCCTGTTTCCCTGCCATGGTGATGATCCCCGGGCTCCCAAGTTCAATTAACTTACTGAAGTTGCATTATAGGAATTCAGCAGCAAATGGGTTTAAGCTGCTATGGATTTCTGTGCTAATCTTAAAGGAGTGCCTCAGATCATAATGAACCAAATGAATGCTCCAGGAACCTTCTCCAGCTCTCCAATTCATTTTCTTGCCAGTGGGGAATAGGAGGCCTGAGCCTTGCTCTGAAGGTTATCATTAGCCTGACATGTTTTTAATTGCCTCTGATAATATGTTTGCTGTAAGAATGGGGGTGGGGGGAAGGTGAGCAAATGAGGTTTGGAGCAGCTATCAGGGAGATTGGTGCAGAGGGGGTGGCTGTGATTGGGACTTCTGTTGTTTGTTGAAAGATTAAAGGGGAAGATAAAAAGGACACTGAAAAATAAACAAATGGGAGGTGAGGTGGAGGGAAGAGGAACAAATGCTCTGAAATGTGCAGTTCTGTGCTCCCCTTAAGAATCACAGAATGGAAGGGACCTTGAAGATCATCTCATTCCAAGCCCCCTGCCCTGGGCAGGGACCCCTTGCACTAGCCCAGGTTGCTCAAGGTCCCATCCAGACTGGTTTTAAGTTCTTCCAGGGATGAGGCATCCCCAGCTTTTCTGGGCAGCCTGGTGCAGTGTCTCACCAACCTCCCAGTACAGAACTTCTTCCTGATAGCCAACCTCAGTCTACCCTGCATTAGTTTCAAGCCATTGCCCCTCGTCCTATCACCACAGTAAATAAATAGTTCCTCCTTATAAATAGTTCCTCCTCAGCTTTCTTGTTCCCTGGACCTGCTCCAGTCTCTCAGTGTTCTTCTTGGGGTGAGAAGTCCAAAACTGAACCCAGACTTTGAGGTGTGGCCAGCAGAGGGGCACAATCCCTGTCCTGGTCCTGCTGGCCACACTGTTGCTGATCCAGGCCAGGCTGCTGGTGGCCTTCTTGGCCAGTTGGGCATGCCCTGTCTAATGTTCAGCTGCCAGCCAGGTAGGCAGGGGCTGTCAGAGATGTCTTTTAAAAGCTTTTAAAGCAATTCTGTTTTAGTCCCTCTCCGTTGGCTCCCCAGATGTGAGGGATTTGCTCCACACTGGAGAGAATGGATACTCCCTAGACAAGGCACTGTGCAAACTCATCAGCTTTGCTGTTTAGATGTTTGCCACCTTACAGGAACTCTTTACAAGCAGCTTGTGTATTATCAGAGCTCTTGTTCAGTTAGTTAGCACTGTCAGAGGAGAGTGGATGGGCACAATTACCACACAGCTCTGAACTGGTGAAGTGGATAATGAAAAGTGCTGCTGACACAGCCTATGCATGCCATGGAAAAAAATTAATTAAGGCAATGACTGGGGGTCCAGAGGTTCACCTGTGCCTTGGAAGCAGCTCTGGCTTCCATGGTCTCCCTGAACCCACTCCTCTTAGCTGAAAGAAAATGAAAAGGATTCTTTCTGCAGCAAGATACTGCCTGCTTTATGTAGGGGAACCATTTTATTTGTTAATGATGCTAAAAGTTTCCAGCCTCTGTGGTAGCCAGGAAATAACAACTGAATGAGGGCTTAGAAGTTAATGTTCCAGGAGTGGGAGTTATTTGGCCTGGAGTTAATGACAGCCTTGCTGTTGGCTTCTGTGGCAATGAGAGCAATCATGTGGGCAAGAAAAAAAACCACCAAGTCCAGTAAGAACTGAAGGCCTGCTTCAGAACTGCTTCCAGGCAGGACAAGATCTTCTCTCAATCTAGAAGAACTTAATTTATAGCCTAGGTGAGGCTTATTTGTGCTTTTCCCTGTACTTTTAAAAACTCAAGCAGGGCTCTTCATCAAATCCTCTGAGGTTCAAAACACTTAAAAAATGCATGATTATTGTCCCTTCTGTTCTGTAGGGTTTCCACTGAATTGTTCAGCCTCGACTAGGGGGTCCTGGGAGACTTGTGACAGAATGAATCAGAAAATTTCGTATTCAGGGAGATTTTGTGCAGCATATCTTCCTGCTATGAAACACTGCTCAGTGAATGACAATAAGGAGGGAGAATTGCACAGGGACTGTTGCAGTGCAAACATCTTTCCACTGCTAATGTGGTTAAATGCAGTTTGTAAGAGCTGATGGAGATCCATTGCAAACTGCCATACTCTGGATATTAGCAAGGGTGTGGATTAATATGGCCCAGGAAATGAAAGCCCAGAACATGACCTTGTGAGAGCTCTGTGGTTTCAGCTGCTGCAGCTCAGCTGGCACCATTGAAGCCACCATTGAAGGGAGGTGAGGCTCTGGGCTGGCCCTTCTGGCCCTGAAATAAGTGTTGGGTTTGATGGCACATTCAGAGAATCATGGAATGGTTTGGGTTGGAAGGGGCCCTAAAGATCATCCAGAAGACAAAACAGCCTTATTCTTCCCTGCCACTAAACCTGGTGGTCATCCATCTCTGTGAGCTGTGTGCAGTGCTCTGCCCGAGGAGCAAATTGATCCAGCAGGGCAGTGATGCTTGTCCAGTCCCTACCAGTCCCTGTGTTCAGCTCAGGGCAGAGAGCTGGCACCTAGGCTGCCCAGGGAGGTTGTGGAGTCTCCTTCTCTGGAGGCTTTCAAAACCCACCTGGATGCGTTCCTGTGTGGACTCCCCTAAGTGATCCTGCTCTGGCAGGGGGGATGGACCCAATGATCTCTTAAGGTCCCTTCCAGCCTCTGATATACTATGAGACTGTGGTACCTTGCAAGCAGGGCTGGGTTCCTGCAGCTCTTTTCCTTTATTTTAGACACCCCAGGCTCTGTGTCTCAGGCATTTAAGCACACCCAGGGTACAGGTGTTTGAAGCAAGTCCACTTTCTAAATGGGAGCAGGAAAGAATGGGCTGGGGAGGTGGCACCCAGCTGGTGTTGAATCAGATAGGCTTGGTTTGGTTTATTTTGGGCACTGTGAAGCTCTCCTGTGTGTTTTCTTCAGTGTTTAGCAAGCTCTTGGAGAGGAGCAGGGGGGTGATGCTGTGTAGGACTCCCAGCAGAGGAGGGAGAGAGATGAATCACTGCAGTGGGCACTGCAAGCCAGTCATGCCACAGCCTGGCAGCCAGGCTGCTGTGGGAACAGAGGATGATGTTTTTTTTTCCTGTCTGTATAACATTGTGCATGAGGACAAGGGCCAAACAAGTATCTGCAGTCAAGTCTAATAAGATGAAAGACTGCAGCATGAAAGAGCTGTTGGATATGGAATTCACATCCAGAGCTAAGTGCCACAGCACCTAGAAAAGGTTTTGCTTTGTTCATGCAAAACAGTTTGAGGCTGCTACTGAATTTTCATGTGGAAAACACTTTTGGTCAGGTTTGAATTCACTGGGGGGTTCCTGAAACTCAGTGTTGCGATGGTGCAGCTGCTACAAGGAGCAGCTGTTAGAGCAGGAAAGGCACAGAATCATGGAATTGTTTGGGTTGGGAAAGGCCCCTGAGATCCTTGAGAGCAACCATCAGCCCAACACCACCATGGCCACTAACCCATGGCTGAAGGGCCATGGCCACATGCTCGTTGAACACTTCCAGGGGTGGGGACTCCACCACCTCCCTGGGCAGTCTGTTCACTCTTGTAGCAAAGAATTTTCTCTTAAGCTCCAAACTAACCCTCCCCTGGCACAGCAGAAGCATCTCTGCTTTCCTGCCCCCCCTGCTCACCCTGTCCCACGTATCACAGAGATCTTGGGTTTAGCAAACACCTCCAGGTCTTTATCAGCAGGTTGAGATTTATCAGTCTCCCGTGTCCCTCTCACTGCATATTCTCTTCTCAACATCTGGCTGCTGTGCCAGGCTCTGCTCAGCGCAGCAGATTTCCCTCTTATCTCAGAATTTCCTGTGCATTGTACTCTCTGCGTCCCAACAACAGTCATTTACCTGCTGTGAGCAGATCAGGCTGCGAAGCTCTTATTAGGACTATGGAGACCTCTTTAACTGCCTTGTGTAGGGAACTTCTCACAGCAACCTCGATTGCTCAGCCTGGACGGTGAGAAAATTTGCAAGGAAGCTTCTAATATCCAACCTGACCTTCCCCTGAGGCAACTTGAGGGGAACTTTCCTCTCATCCTATCCAACCCCCACCTCACTGCAGCCTCCTCTCAGGGAGCTGTAAAGAGCCATGAGATCTCCCCTCAGCCTCCACTTCTCCACACTGAACACTCCCAGCTCCCCCAGCTGCTCCTCCCCAGACCCTTCCCCAGCTTTGTTGCCCTTCTCTGGACCTTTCTGTTATGGAGCAGGAGGAGGTTAGGGGAGGCAGTGAGCCTGGAGCTCCTGAGCACCTTTGATGTGCTTTGTGGATGTTTCAAATCTGTTCTCTGTGTAAAACACAGCACAAGATGAGGCAGCTGCCAAGCTGGGAGCAGGCTGAGTGTCTGCAGCTCTGACATCTGCTTGAAGGTGTGGTGTCGAAGCACCTCCACAGAAGCTTTGAGCTCCTGAAGTGGAATGTTCCTGCTGTGTTCTGGTGATCCCAAGGGACACTCACAGGGGGCAGAGTTGGTTCAAGCCCCCAGGTTCATCTGGCCATGTGTGCTGTCACTTCTTGGCTTCTTTCTTGGGCTTTGGGTTGCTTTTTGGGTTTCCATCTCAGGAAACCCAAAGGAGGGATGCTCGGATCCCTCCTTTAGGCAGTCCCTGACGCCAGGGATCTGTCAGAAGGGCTAAAGGCTTTCTGTGGAGTCGTTGAGGGCTGTGGAGTCTTCTCTGGAGAGATTCCAACCCCCTCCACTCCCCCTCCCCAACCATTATGATGGGCAAGCTGCTGTGGGTGCCCTGCTGGAGCCAGGGGAGTTGGACTGGATGATCTCCAGAGGTCCCTTCCAACCCCACCATGCTGGGGTTCTGGGACCTCTGCAAGCCAGGCTGCTTCTAGCAGGCTTCTAAGCTGCAAACTCAGATTCCAGATATCCTGGGGATTTTTCCACACCTCCTGTTCTTTGCTGGTGGCTCCTTGGGCTCTATCCTTGAGCTCCTGCACCACTTCTGATAAGTTCTATTTGTCTGCTTCGCTCCAGTGGAGCAAACAGTGCTGTGGATGCTCCTGGAGTGTCTTCTCAAAGCACCACAGCTCAGAGGGATGTCACTTGAATGGCTCTCAGAATTAGCTCTGTCTGGGAGAGAATCATTTAAATTCCACAGTTAAAACTCCTGGTGATTGAGAACAAATGAAACTGCTCTGAAGGCTTCAGAAACTTGCTAATGGCTGGAAAGAAGAGGGTCAGGGTCTTGGTGGGGATCGTTTAAAATCCTTCCCTCCCCATTAGTCACTCGTTAAGTGACACCTTGATAGCAGCAGCAGGGCGGTTAAACACACATCAGTAATGCCAGGAGCTGCTGGAGGCCAGGGCTCTGTGCTCCAAAATCAAAGTGATTCCTCTGGGGCTGGTTACCAGCAGCTGTCCAGCCCCTTAAATATTCCTTACCACCAGCAATGGGTTCACAGCACAGAACCAGAGCAACCCACAGGGGTCTGGGAGGTGTGTTGGTCAGGCAGCAGCCCCTGAGCATGGAATCAGCCACTGCCTCCTCCTGCCTGACTGACCAGCATCAACCTGCCAGCCTGGCTCATGCCATGGCACAGACATGTGGTGCTGGGGGCCATGGTTTAGTCCCAGCCTTGGTAGAGTTAGAGAAGGGTTGGTCTGGGTGAGCCTAAAGAGCTTTCCAGCTGGAGCAGCTCCATGACCTCACAAAAGGAGCAGTTCTGCAGCCAGCACCAGCAGTGTTTCTCAGAGTGCTCCTGAAGAAAAAAAAAACCCTCTTGGGGGCCTCTAGGGCTGAGGGCTGCAGCAGCCTTCCAGCTGTGGGTGAGCCAATACTGCTTTGAAGATCTGGGCTGAGAGAGCTGCTGGCTGCTAGGATAGCCATGGGGTAGGCAGTGGCCTGGAAATGTCAGCAGTGGCTGTGGGTGCAGCTCGTCCTGGTGGCTCTTTGCATCTTTCCATGAGTTCTTAGCTTTCTGAGGCCACTGGAAAGTGACTCCAAGGCAGAGCATTCTGGAAAGCCAGGGCTAGCCAGCCTGGGCTGCACTCTGTCCTCTTCTTCCCACCCAGCATGTAGCTGAGTGGCAAACCCAGTGCTGGTGTTTGTCATCTTGCTGTACCCTGGGCACAGGCAGGGACCTCAACCTGCTGCTTCAGAGCTGGAGCTGCACCTTGTGTGGACACTCCTGCAGGAGTTAAAACTGCCAGGGGTGAGTTTTAAAGCAGCCCTTGAAGTCCTCAGTGCCCTGCAGCGGGAGCAGGTATGGGCTGGTGGGAAGCACTCGTGCTTGGCTGGAGCTGGAGATCTGTCTCCATTAATGTGCTCTGGTGCTCAGCTCAGGGTGCCTTTGGCTTCTGTCAGCTGGGGCTGAGCCCTTCCAAGTGCTGTGCAATGCTGCATTGATAAATTCTCTATTAGTGGGAGCTGCAAAGAAGCAACAACCTCATCTTAATTAAGCCAAATAGATGGCTCCTGCTACCCACCTCACCAGCAGCCACTCAACCTTCTCACAATCTCTTTTTTCTTTTCCCTGATACTCCCTCGGGTTTGGGGGCTGTTTTGTTGTCATTTCTTGGGGGTTTTGTTGTTTTGTGGTGGGTTTTTTACTGTAGAAATTGGGTTTAGAGAGGAAAGGAAAGCATCATGGCATGGTTCAGGTGGCAGTGGCAGAGGGGAGCAAGCTGCATTGCTTCAGCAGTGCTCCCTCCCTATTGCAGCCCCTCCTGTATCACTGAGGCATGGACTGCTCCTCAAGGTCCAAACCTGGCACCTTCCACCTGACTCCCAACAGTAGGGCTGATGTCTTGGAGCTCGAGAGCTGCTGCTGGGAGGCTGCTCAGCTCCTGGGTGTCCAGAGCAGCTTCACCCCTAGTGGAGCTCTTGCTGGGAGCCAGTTTATCCTGGTGTGCCAGCAGGATCAGGATGAGGCTCCCTCACAGAATAATGAGCTCACTGGTAGGGAGGTGCTCAGTCCTCCTCCTCCCAACTCCTCCAGACAATCCAATGCTGTTACTCATTGCTGCTGTCTGAGGTTGGAAAAGTACAGATGGTATCATACTGGTTGGAGGCTACCACAGATAAGTTGGGATGAAAATTCTTTGTTCCTGAGTGATTTCTAGCTCAGTTCTTCTCCTTTGTTTATTCAGTGAAGGAGAAAGAAGCCATGGGGCTCTTTCATTTTAATTTAGAATGCTCCCTGGCTCTCTGCTGCTGCCATTTAAGGCCCAGTTATGGTCAGAAAAACAATGCAATGAAAAATAAATGACCTGGGGACTGCCATAAATTTCTTGCTTGCTCTGCCCAAAACTCCCAGATCAAATTTGCTCTGCTTACAGATCCGAAAGATGTCTGTGTAGGTTGCCAGAGCTGCAGACAATGTGAAATTGTGTTGGAAACTGTTCCTTCAGCCCTTCCTTGCATCTGTACTGTGCCTGGACCTCTGCAGGCAGCAGCAGCCAGGTTGTTATGGCAGTCAGTCCCCAACCTGAGGGACCAGGGACTTGCATCCCATTCTTGAAAGCAGCAAGCATCAAATAGTTCTGCAAAGGGCACAGGAAGCTTCTCAAGGAGCTGTGTGGTACTTGTTGATGTATAGGAAATGGTGGCCTTAGGCTGATGGTCAGAGTCAAGATCTGGGAAGTCTTTTCCAACCAAAGCAATTCTGTGAGTCTGTTAGGAGGAAGCTCTGCACTCTGAGGGTGGTGGAACACTGGAGCAGGTCGTCCAGAGGTTTGGAGGTTCCATCCCTGGAGATGTTCAAGGTCCTGGAGTGGAGAGCAGGATTTAGCCATGGATGAGGACAGCTAAAAGCTGGAGGAAATGGATCTGGAAATCTCTGCTCCTCATCCAGACCTCACACACCAGCTCTGCAGGGGCTCTGCCTGTGTCTCTGCTTCATTTTGCACTGGCTTCCAGTTTGCAGCAGGAGATCCTGAGGGCACTGCCCTGTTGGCCTCATGCTGTGACTGGGGAGGAAGGTGAGTGCAGGAGAGCTGCCAGCACCAGCCAGTGGCAGAGAGAGGGCGAACAGAATTTCCTCCTGACAGTGCCACAAGCAGCTGGGATGTTTTTCCAGAGCCAGCTCTGCTTTTCCAGCAGAGGCCAGAGCTCAGCTGGAAGAGGCTGAATGGCTTCCCTCTTGCCTCTTGGGTTCTTACTGGAGTGCTGTGTGTGGTGCCCAGACTGCAGCAGCTGGCTGCTGGTCCTCCCCCTGCACACCACCACAGACAACCAGGTTGGAGCACCTTAAATGTCCAGGAGCAGCTGTTTGGTTCATTTTCTGAGCCTTTCTCCTTGTGTTATACAGCAGGACACAAGTCCTTGTTCTATTCATGCATTAAGAATGGATCACTCTATTTTGTAACCAAATAACAGTGGAAAGTGAAGCAGCTGTGACAACTTATGCATTGAGGAGTCATAAATCATCTTCCCTTCCCCTTGTCCCCCCAGAAATCATGAAAAATAAATGTGGAGCCCTTTAGGAGATATTTTTTTACACTTTTCATTCTTTATAGCTGGGAGGCTTAAAAATGTGGTGCTTTTGACATCATTGCATGACTTTAGAATTGGGGATTTTAATAAATAATAAGTGCAATTAAAGTGGCAAGAGATAAGGCTGAGGAAGCTTTAGAAATGAAAAAGCTTCCCCATGCTGTTGCTCCACAGACAGAAGGATGTTCAAAGGCATCTCCTTGGCTTTGGCTAGAAGGGGCAGGCAGAAATCCTTTGTTTTGGTAGGATGGTTCTGTTCCTGGCTGGAGCTGTCCAGGATTACTTAGTGTTAAGCCACTTTGCTTGAAAGCTCTTCTCTCTCTGCCCATTTTCTCTTGCAGCAGTCAAATCACAGAACAGCTTCAGTTGGAAAAGACCTCCAAGATCATCCATCCCCCCTGCTCCAGCAGGGCACCCACAGCAGCTTGCCTAGGATCACAGTGCCCAAGGGGGGTTGGAATCTCTCCAGAGAAGAGATTCTCTCCACAACCTCTCTGGGCAGCCTGCTCCAGGCCTCCAGCACTCTCACACCAAAGAAGTTTCTCTTCATGTTCAGATGAAACCTCCTGAGGTCCAGTTTGTGCCCTGTGTCCCTTGCCCTGCCACTGGGCACCCCTTAGCACTTTTCATTTGCCCTCCTCATGGCACACAAGGACTCTTCCATTCTGCCCTGAGTGCAGCCTCCTTCACCAAACCTTGGCATGAAGCTGTTTTCCCCTTGGCCCTACCTGTGCAGAGCACTAGAAGAATCTCTCTGTGCTTTGCTCTGGAGAGATTTTTAACCTTTTTTTCCTTAAGGTTAATCAGCCCATTAGCAGAAGTTAATTAAAGCAATTAGGTTAGCTCCCATGTCTTCCTTGGTCTCTGCTCAAAGTGTGACTTTAAGGCCCCCAGTGAACAGAGGGAGATGAATGAGAATCTTCTGCTCCTCTTTGTTCCTTTCTGTGCTGAGGGGTGCTCAGTGCCTCATCAGCTCTCCTCTGAAGTTTCTGTCTCAGATGACTTCATCATAAATATTGCAGGTAGCCACCGACTGCTCTTTGCTGCCTTACTCCTCGCATTAAACTTTTATCCCTTTCCTTCCACCTTCTCTCAGCACTGCTGCCCTTAAGAATATGTTGGTGAAGATAGAAGTATTTTTGTCCCCCCTGAGGGAATTGCATTGTGGAAGATGTTTAAAGATCTTCTGTGCCATTGCCTCTGTTTAGTTCTGCAGCTTGTCCTGAGCTGTTGTGACATCTCCTTTCTGAGCTGTTATGTTCTGGCCAGTAGCTATTTTCTCATCCAGCCCCAGCTCAGCCTCTGACATCCCTGGACAGTCAGCGTGGATTCCCTTCAGCTCACATCTCATCTGGCTGAGGGAGTCTGTGTTGCAAAAAAATACATTATTCTGTTCTCCTTCCTTTCCTTTAGCCAGGACAGAGCTGATTCCCCACCTGCTGTTTCCTTCTCCATCAGGGCAGGGGCAGAGCAAAGCTTCCCATGCCCCCTCTCCAGAGACTTTGTTCTCAGTCAGACCTTGAAACTTCTCCCACCTCATTACCACCCTGAGCCTGCTTTGGACTGCTGCTGGGTGGGACTTCCAGAGCTCCCAGAAAGCTGCTGGTCCTCAGCTGTCTGGCAGCAGCTGGCTGGTGGCCATAATCTGGCTCTACTTGGGCTTTGGCTGGATCCTCACAGGTCACTGGATCACCTTTGCCATGTGTGTTGTCATCACAGCTCCCCCAGCACTGCAGGACAGAGGGGGAGAAGAATCTCCCTTGAGTGCTGGCCACACTGTTGGCCTCCTTGGCCACAAGGGCTCACTGCTGGTGTGTTCGGGTTCTATTCCCTACAAACCTCTGCTCCTCTTAGTCCCTGAGCATGTCATCCCTCCCCTCCTGCCTTCCCCTCCCAGCAAGGTGTCACTGTGGAGTGAAAAGGGATTTAAAAAATGCAGACTTTTTTCTTTCAGCTGTGAACACCTCTGGTCAGCTCTCAGGAGATTCATGATGTGGGAGGCTGCTAGGGTTACTTACAGTGAATTGGAAATAGAGGCAAAGCTGAGGCTGATGGCACTTGCTGATGTGCAGCTCATGCATGCCAAAATATGCCCTTAACTACTTCCCATGGTGGTGCTTTGCTGCTCCCAAGTTCATGACAGCAGGCAACTGAAACCTGGTAATTTAAATAGCATTGCAGCAGCCAGCAGAGGTGAGGCTGCAGAGGTGAAATGGAGACCCTAAACATAGCCCTGGCTGCAAATGGGATCCTGATTCCATTTGGTAGATCAGTTTAAAAAACCCAGGCAGGCCACAGAGATCCTTTCAAGGCTTAAAGCTGGGAGGCTGCCATCCAATTTTCAAACTGTCTTCTGTTGGCTTCATTCCTTATCAGTCTGGAAGTCTCTGGCTGGAGCAGAAATTGTCTGTGTCTCCTGGTGATTGCATAGTTGAGCTTCTAGACCAGTATCTTCCTCCTTTCACCTGTTTTTGTCCCTCCCTGGGTCAGAAGTAATCACTGTTGTGTGCTGTAGGAATGATGTTAAGCTCAGGAGTCTCTCTTGAGAAGCTCTCAGGTTGTCTGACCTTGAAATGGAAAATTGTTGGGCAGACACAGACTGAAAGCACTGCAGCTGCTTCCATCTCTCCCCTCCCTTTTCCAGTGGGACTGGCTGAGGCAGGTGGATCCTTCCCTCTGACCTGCTGCCCAGCCTCTGTCACCACATTCTGTGCTTTGCCTTCTCCAGCACCCACAGGGCATGAACCAGCACTTTGATCCTGCCCATTCAGGATGGGGACTGTGGCTTAGGTGGCTTCTTCCTGCTTCTTTAAGGGAATTCTTACAAAGAAATTCTTTCCAGGGAGGCTGGGGAGACACTTGAACAGGTTGCCCATGGAGGCTGTGGATGTCCTGTCCCTGGAGGTGTTTAGGGCCAGGCTGGATGAGGCTTTGAGCAACCTGGGCTCGTGGGAGGTGTCCCTGCCCATGGCAGGGGTTTGGAACTGGATCATCTTTAAGATACCTTCCAACCCAACCCATTCTGTGATCCCATGGACTAAATCCAGGTCTCTGAGTCCAGGTTTGACTCTTCCATTGGATCCTGTTTCATCTCCAGAGCAAGCCCAACTTGCTATAGATGTACAGCTGAGGTCATCCCAGCAGCAGCCCCTGCAGCCATAAGAGAGTGGTGAAACCAGCCCCAAAACCATGCAGGCAAGCATTGAGTCAAATTCAGGAGGAGTGATAATAGAGTCAAGGATAAAGGGACAAAGTTAGTAGCTCACAGTCGTTACTCAGGGATAATTTTTCTTGCCATCCAAAGAGAATATTAAACTACTGCCTAAGAAAAAAAAATAACCACTGAGCAGAAAAAAAGTTATTAAGAGAAGATAATGGAGGGAAGGGAATATTATGCTGATGCTCCCAACAGTTCTGAATGGATATAGATAGAGTGTCTGTGATAAAGGAAACACAATTCCCCACCGTGAACTAGCAAGCACCTGAGCCACTGCTGAGCACTGATCTCTCTTTCAAGTCCTGAGCACCAACACACAGCACCTTTGCAAGGTCCCTGTTGATAACTCCTAATGAGAATCTTTGAGTCATGCAAACATTTAGAGATTTCAATCTTGTCCTATAAGGGCAATAAATCATAAGGATGGGGCAGGCAGCCACTTCAGGAGGAGTCCCTGAATCAGTCATTTTGCACTTGAACAAAGAAAGTGCAGCAGCAGAAGCTGTCTGCTGAGCAGTGTTGATAATAGATCAAATGTCACTGCCTTAGCACAGCAATCAACCAAATTATGGCAGCAGCTCCTCTGCAAAAACCTCTGGAATTAGGAATCAGCCTGGCTCTGGGCACTGCACTTTGCTCACAGCCACTCACTTGAGAGCATCACAGGAATTGGTGTGGGAAAAGCAAAACAACTCTGCCAGAGGTCACTTCTGCCCCCCTTTGCTTTTCCCTGAGCAGTCTGATGTGTGCTGCTGCAGCTTGGCCACAAAAATACAGATTTGTCACCAGCTGAGAGCCTTTGCCCGTTGGGAAATTTCTGTTGGACTCCTCAAGTGAAACTGGACCCTGCTGTCAGCTTCCCCCAGACCCTTCCCCAGCTTTTCTGCCCTTCTTTCCTGGGTGTTTTGATTGTTCCTTTGCTCTCGTGAAGCCACCACAGCCAAGAGGACCTATCCCAGGCTCACTTGCTGAAGGCTGTTCCATGGACATTCATCCCTGAAGGTATTCTGAATCTCATACGCTCCAAGCTCTGCTCTGACCCTGCCCTTCCTGCTAACCAACCTGCACACAGCGATGAAGCACACTAAAGCATCTGGCAAGCACAGAAACTGCAGAACAAAACTGGTCTTGATATCAAAGCCACATTGCAGTATAATGGAGCAGATAATTAATCCATGAAAGAGATGACAAAGTCCCTAACCACAGAGAGCCTCAGCTGCTGCTGCATCGATTGGGTTACTAACTGGAGTGTTTCATTTAATACTGGGAGTTAATGAGGGGCTCACATCCTAACAAGCTGAACACTACTGGATTGCTGCACTCCACATAAGAACCTGGGAAGGTTTGGTGGCAAACAGAGGCAGCAATTATTAAAATGAAAAGGTGAGAAAGATGTTGGGAGTTTGTATGAGTTCACAGAGGGTTCAAAGCAGAAATCAGCACCCTGGAAGTTAGTTCTGCTTAGAGATTTATTTACTGAGAAGAAGAAACTCATCAGAAGCTGATTTCAGAGCAGAGAAAGAAAACTCATCCAGCTGTGGGAGGCTATGCAGGGAAAATCCCTTCCTGGCAAAGACTTGCTATGGTTAACAGAATCCTAGAGCAGTTTGGGCTGGAAAAGCCTCTAAGCTCATCCAGTCCACCCCCCATGGCCATCAAACCATGTCCCCAGGTTCCCTGTCCACAGGTTTTTTGAACACCTCCAGGGATGGGGACTCCTCCACCTCCCTGGGCAGCCTGTGCCAATGTCTACATCTGTAGATGCTGCCCAGCAAAGGTCTTGGCATCTTTCCTCC
The DNA here is from genome assembly GCF_027791375.1 of Indicator indicator. Lineage (NCBI taxonomy): Eukaryota > Metazoa > Chordata > Aves > Piciformes > Indicatoridae > Indicator > Indicator indicator. Next base: position 4,503,795 of record NC_072047.1, read on the forward strand.
AGAAGACTTACTATAGGCTGAGGAAAAGGCTGCCTCCCTCCCAGATTAATGACCTGGCATTACTAAAATGTTGTTTAACATTCCCAATTAAAAGCCCTTTCTGTCAGATCAATTTGCATAATTACATTGGATATTGCAGGATCCAATTCTCCTTCCCCCCAGAGTCTCTTTACACCACCTCCAGAGCATCAAGCTTCACTCCAAAGCATTACACCTGAACAGCTTCTTTCAACCTCTGATTCCAGCTTCTCCTCGTCCTCCTCTAACTGCCAGCCTTGAGCTGGGGGCAGCTGCTGCTGGTTGTGATGCAGGAAGTCAATAGCTTACAGCACTGTTTGTAAGGAAAAACAAAGCAGCAGAACGTGCAGCATGTAGACCTCACTAAAGGGCCTGGACAGCTGTCCTTGGGCTGTGTTGGTACTGAGGATGCTCCAAACATCATTAGTTTAATTGCATATATATTTAAATGGAGTGTTCACTGCTTGTGCTGAATGTACAGCTAGCTGGAGAAAATTAACACAATCTATTTGCTTCAAAAGCCTTTGCAATGAGTAAATCAACATCATTTACAAATTATATTATAGCTCTTGTAACAATTTCTGTCATTGAATTCACAAGTGCTGCAGGGAGCACTTTGGTTGCAAATGTTTGGGGAAAGAACTGGCTTAGGACTGTGGGAGCTGAGTGAGTGCTGCAGAAATCCTCACACCAGCTCCAGCCTATGGCTGCCCCCTCTCCAGATCACATTCCTGCCCCACAGGGAGCACTTAAAACAACATTCAGCTTCTAGAAGGAGTTTGCAGGCTGCCCAGAGGGGTTGTGGAGTCTCCACCTCTGGAGGGATCAAAAACTCACCTGGGTCTATTCCTCGGTGATTTACTGCAGCTGACCCTCCTCTACAAGGGGGGTTGGACTAGACGACCTCCAGAGGTCCCTTCCAACATCCACCATGCCAGGATTCAGTGACAAGAATACAGAAAATAGCTAATAAACACATCCCACCCCAAAATGAGGCAATGGCCTCAGGTTGCACCAGGGCAGGTTTAGGTTGGATGTCAGAAAGAGTTTCTCTCCTGCAGGAGTGGTCAGCAGGCTGCCCAGGGAGGTGCTGGAGTTAGGGAATGGTTGCTCTGGATGCTCTTAAGGAGCTTTTCCAGCCCAAACCATTCCATTTGTAAGGGCTTCACAAATCAAGCCCAGGTGAGAAGCTGAAGTGTGGAGGTTAGACAGGACCTGCTGACACCAGTTATGGAGACAGCCACTGGACCCCAGTGAGACCCAGCAGCAAGGGAGCAGAACTCAGCACAGGAAGGACTCCATTAGGACGTGGGAACCCTGCTGCTGCCATCAGGACCAGGCTACATCTGCAGCAAATGGCTCTTCAGATGTAGCCTGATGGATATCTTATTTTACATCCCTCGGCATCCCTAATGGCTTGTGAAACAAGAGTAAACAACATCATGGATCAAAGCTGGGATAAGCTGCTCTCCAGGGATTTGATTTAGATAATAAGAGGAAAGAAGCTCCAACAGTTTAAACCTAAGGGGTGCAAGACATCTGCCTGCCCAAAAGGGGCTGCAAAAGGCATCAGGAAGACCTCCTCTGCTCCCCCACTGCCAGCAGTGATCCATCTCAAATCTTAATGCCCCTCATGCAGCTGGTGGCCAACCTGAATCCAAGGTGTTATGAACTCTTACTCCATGCAGCTGTGTGCTTGAGCCACAGAATCACTCAGCTTGGAAACATCCTTTAGGATCATCAGGTTCAACTGCTGACTCAACACCACCATCTGGCCTGGGGAAAGGGCAGGAAACAGCTTTAAAAGGCACTGGGATGAGGCACTTTGAAGAGGCAGCAAGAAACGCCAAAGATGTAAAATGCTGGTGTTGTCCGAGGAGCCAACAGGAAGCACAGAACCAGCTCCAGCTGGAGCAGCAAAGCAGTGTCTGTGTGTGGACATCCCTTCAGACAGCCACTGGCTCTCTTGCCCTCTCTGCTGTACCCCAGGAAACACCCAAAATCCATGAGACTCACCCCTGGGTTTGGGCAGCCAAGGTGAATTGAGGTATTGGTGAGGTCTGTGACACTTCAAAGACAGTGCTAAGGAGCAAGCACTCGGAGGTGAGGGATGTGTTTATCTGCTGCAGCAGCCTGACTAGGGGACTGGGGAAATTAAATTTGTCCCCATAATTATCCTTTGTACAAACAGGCAGTGTCCCTCCAGCCAGGCAGCTTCTAAAAAGCCCATAATTATTGCATATAATAACTGCAGCATTCATCTTAGCTGCTGCTTGTACAGAAATTATAAATTACTGCACCAAAATCCTATTACAGCCACCAGGAGAAGTCTCCAAATGTTCATTTGAACCTGGGTGGGGTTTTTTTATTTTATTCTAAATTTTTTATTCTTGTAACTTTGTGTTAATTTTCTCCATCTTTCAAAACTCCAGCACTAAAAAATTCATTGCTCTGAGATTGGACTACAATGAAAAAAAAAAAAAGAAAAAACCTCTTGGAAACAGGGAGGGCCAAGGCTGTGGCTGGGGTTTGGCCAGCTCCAGGACTCTTCATTCTTGCATGTTCGTAGGATCACAGAATGCTTTGGGGTAGAAGGGACCCTAAGGTCATCTAATTCCAACACCCCACCATGGGCAGGGACACCTCCCACCAGCCCAGGTTGCTCAAGGCCTCATCCAGCCTGGTCCTGAATGCCTCCAGGCAGGAGGCATCCACAGCCTGTTCCAGTGCCTCCTTACCCTCACTGGAAAGAATTTCTTCCTCATCTCCAGTCTCAGTCTCCCCTCCCCCAGATGAAAGCCATTGTCCCTCATCCTGTCACTCCCAGTCCTTGTCAAGTCCCTCCCAGGCTCTCCAGGAGCCCCTTCAGGTACTGGAATCTGCTCTAAGGTCTCCCTGGAGTCTTCTCCTCTCCAGGCTGAACAGCCCCAACTCTTCCAGCCTGTCCCCACAAGATGATTCCAAGGCATCTTCCTGTATTCAGTAGCAATCATCTGCTCAAGGCAAACATCTTTTCCCCTCATATTGCTGTTCGACCCAGCAGCAGACCCTGATCACAGCTTTGCAGCTGATGGAGTTGCTGATTTCAGTGTTCTTAGCCCAGATCATCTGCAGGAGCTCTCTGGCTCCTTATTTCCATAGCCCACAGCTCACTGTGTCTGCAGGCAGGATTTCCAAGCCTGGAAGACCAACAGGGATCATTAATGGAATAAGCACTGAAGCAGTTCAAGTGTAACTGGAAGGAGAGGACAGGACAAGAGGATATTTTATGTCCCTGAAATGCAGTCCCAGAGCTCTCCTCTGAAGATGCTCTGCATTTGTTCTCTCCACATTTTGTTTTGTTGCATCTTTCTCTGCTCTTGATTCAACCCAGGGAAATCAGGAGCCAGATCCATTCCTCTTGGCCTCCACTTTTTGCCTAAGGAGGCTGATGGCACTGCAGGGCATCTCGGACCCAGGGCAGAGCTGCAGCTCTTGCTTGCCTGGAGCAATCTTCACCATCAGAACAAACAGGCAGGATGCTGACGTGGCTGCATTTAGCTCCTGCTTTACCATGAATTACTCCATAAAGTGCAGCAGAGTGAGGGTCAGAAGTTGAAGCTTTATGCAGAGCTGTAACTCCCTTCCTGCAGTCCTCTGTAACTGGATTAGTGCAGACTGCTCCCTGCCCTGAGGTGGGAGCTGCAGCCACCTGCACCCTTCCCAGCTGGGTTTGCAGCCACTCTCCAGGAAGCCTTGGCTCACAAAATCCTGCCTTTAACACCCCCTCAGACTGTCCAGGCATGGAATCCCAGACTCACTAAGGCTGGAAAAGCCTTCTGGGATCATCAGGTCCAACCATCAACCCAACACCAGCTTTCTTGTCCTGATTTCTTTCTGAGCTGACTGGTTGCAGTTCATCAGAAAGAGTCTTTCTGCTCCATAAACTCAATTGCTTGTCTAAATTATCTCCCTGCAGCCCCAGCAAAGACATTAAAAGGCCTTCCAGTGGTTCCACAGGGAAACCACAAAGTAGTTGTTGCCATCTGACTCATGAAGCTGCCCCTGCCCTGCCCTGCCCTGCCCTGCAGTGTGTTCCAGGGCATCTTCCTTGGCCTTGCTGCCCTCCTGGCCACTGGAGCAGGAGAGTGCATTAGGCAATGTGGTTAACCTTTGGTAGATGTGACCTTTCTGCTCCTCACTGTTCTCCCCAGAGCCTGTGTAGAGTGTGTTGGAGCAGGGTGTGCTGCTCAGTGAAGCCCTGCAGGGAAGGCTGAGGTGGCAATTTCTGCCTCTTCTTGCCTGATAAAACCATCTGGTGAAGATTTTCTCAGTTGGTTCCAGTGAGGTCAGGCCTGGCCTCTCCTTTTTACTGTTATTTCAATCCTAACATTTGTACTATTGAGGAGCAGAAGCATCTTTTAGTGTCTTCTGAAATGGGACTTGGTTCAGTCTTTTAATTATCTGATGAACCTGCAGTGTCATCTCCAAGGCCAAATCTCACATCATAAAGGTTCCTGAGTAATATATCCAAATGCTTCTTCGGTGAGACTGGAGCTGCTCTCATCTTAACTTCATTGACTTTTGGATAATTGTGCTTTTATTCTTGCTTTATGCTCCACTGAATGAGGTCCTTGTTCTCCTCCATCAACTTCTCTCTTGCCCTGCTGATGAGTGATGCAGAAGGTACCTGAGGGCTGGCAGAGTGTGGTTCTGATTCCCTCATATTGTGCTGGGTGTCCTACACCTCCTCACCCTCTTCTGCCAGCTGGGAGGCTTTAATGGACCTTTTGTTGTTGCAACACAGGCCCAGAGGTGCTCTCAGACCTCTTCTGTGCTCTGCCCTCAGACATCCCTTCCCCATTTCTGATTTATTCCTTCTTCAAAGATGCAGTGGCTGCTGTAGGTGAAAAACTCTCTCAGCTGCTTCAGGCTGGAGAGCAGGGGTCCTGCTCAGCCCCTAGTCCTTGAGCATCTCTTTCCCAGCCTCCTACTTGAGAGAAGGAATCAGCCCATTAAGAGAGCACATTGCTGGCTGCTCCAACAATTAATCTGCACCCTCCTGACTGCTATCCCTTGAGCCATGCAGAAATCACAGAGTTACAGAACTGGCTGAAAAGACCTCTAGGATCATCAAGTCCAACTGCTGACCTGACACCACCATGGCCACTAAACCACATCCCAAAGTGCCACAGTGGTTGGAAGAGTCCCTTGAGATCATCACAGCTCACCTAGAGCTCTACAAGGAGGTGGAGACAGATCACTTTCTTAGTTGCATCTGTGACATCTGGGAAAAACCCAACCTGGTTCTGCGCTTGGTGTGTTTGCAGGAGAGGGGACAGGACCATGAAAGGTTTGCAGCTCGGGGAGATTAGCTCCTGGGTTTGTTTAATATCAGCTTGTTCTACACCACACAGTGGTACACAGATTAATAGCTACAACAGGTATGGAGATGCAGTTAATATCCTCCTGCCTTGTTAATCCCCTTAATACTTGAGGTAAATAAGAAGGTGGCTTGCAGTGTGCTGTGCTCTTAAGGCAGTTGGCATTGCAAAGGAAGGAAGAATGTCCAAAACAGGAGGAGTTTTCATCTCTTCTTTGTATAGGAGCAGATATCAGGAGCTCTGGTGTTTGGACACAGAGATCTCTCTCCCAGGGTTGAATCACAGAATTGCCCAGCTTGGAAAAGACCAAGCATGTCCAAGTCCAACCATGACCCAAGACTGACAAGTCCTGGACTAAATCCTATCCCTAAGCACTCTGGCTACACAACTCATGAACGCCTCCAGGGGTGGGGACTCCACCACCTGCCTGGGCAGCCTGTGCCAATCCCTGACTAGGGTTTGGAGCAGGACAGAAATTGTTCCTCATGTCCACCCTGGCTCGCCTTCAGCAAGCCTTCAGTTAGCACACCCCCAGCTGCTGAAGGGCAGAGGAGAAAGCAGCAGTGCTCTGCTGGTTTGGAGTTTGGGTTGGTTTTGGACAGCAGTGTCCATGTGTTTTGTAGCAAGCTGAGCTCTGGCTGCAAAGCAGGGCCAGGAGCCTCCTGGCAGCAGGAACAGAGTGGTGCTGAAAGGCTCTGAGTGATGCCAGCACCCTCCATGTCTGACTCCCCTCTGGTCTCATCTGTGCTGTGCAGCTGCCTGCTGCTGTGTGCAGATGACAGCAGATAAGTGAGGCCATTTCTCTCGAGCTGGACTCCACATTTGTTCTCCTAAATGCACAGCTAATAACCAGAGCTGCTGCTGCTGCAGGAGCTGATAAGCCAGGGAGTGTTCCCAGGCTGGATTCTGGTGCTGCCATCCTGGATATGTTTCCAGATCTGTTACTGACCTGGGCTGGTCACTTGGGCAATGATCTTCAGCAGCTGCTTTTGAAATTCTCTTCCACATTCAGGACTGGAGGAAAGCCTTGGGGTGTTAAGGTGTGAGCTCATGGAAGATTTCACGTTGGACCAGGTCCAGCTGCCTCCTCAAAGCAGAGCTCATCTCAGCCAGGCTGGCCTTGGGTTGGTTGGAAAATCTCCTCGAAGGACATGGGTGCAGTAACTTCAATGCAGAAGCAGTTCTAGAGCTTTCCAAGCTGCAATGGTAGAGCAGTGTTCATGACTCAGAGTGCAGGACCCCCGAGTGCTGTGCTGGGGGTCTGCCTGGGCCCAGTGTCACAGGATTGTGCCCCGACTGCAATGAAATCTGTTGGTTTGCTGTTTGCTTTTAGTCTGCATTGATGTTGCAGAGATGGCAACTTGTCCTGATTGTCACAGAGCCAGGAGCAGGCTGCCCAGGGAGATGGTGGAGTCCCCATCCCCGGGGAGGGCTCAAGAAATGTGTGGCCATGGCACCTGGGGACAGGGTTTGGTGGCCATGGTGGTGCTGGGTTGCTGGTTGGGCTTTGTGACCTTGGGGTCTTTCCCAAACACAGCAGTTGTGTGCCTGCATGAGCAGAGGATGGAAGATGTTCTTTTCCTTCCTCTCTCTGCCATTTGGCTCCTGCCTCGCTCGGGGCCATACTGGTGCAACCCTCCTGCTTCTGCTGCTGGATTGGGGTCAGGAGGTGGCCTGAGGAATTATGAAGTGCAAAGGTCAGAAGCAGATAAACCCTCATGAAACCCACCTGCAAGAAGGAAGCCAAGGATGTATGTTTAGAAAGCTATTTGGGTCTCACCTTCTAGCTTAGGATGGCATTGGGTGATGGTTCCTGGCTGGGAAGGCAGCTAATGAAAAGCAGAGAGTCTAAAAGTTACCAAAATGTAAAAGTTGAATCTTTTATGTGAGCTTTGCTTTCCCAGTAAGCTTTTAAAGCCTGATTCTCATTTTAAGCAATCTACTGATACATTTAACAAATGTCAGGATGAAATGCTTCAGCAGAGATCAAAAAGACAGCGGGTTTATTGTGCTGCTCTTACAGCACCCACAGCCTCTGCTGAACCTGCATGCTAAGGATCAATAGCTTTATTTGATCAAATATGGGCAGCTATCAAAGCCACCAGGCTCTACCTAAAGGACACTTCAGATTGAGCTGTCTCCCTTGAGAGCATGAGGGCTCTTCAATTTGTGCTTTGATATTTGCTCCACTCCTTGCTTATTTTGAAATTACTTTTTAATTCCCACACACACCCTCCCCCCAGACACTCAGTTGTTGGATGCTCAGGAGTGGCATATGGAGGGCAAGGCCACTGCTTGCCATGGTGAGGCCACTGCTGGCCCTGGCACAGTGCTTGGGTTTACCTGAAGGGTAGAGTTGGAGCTAATCTCTGAAAATCCCAAACTCTGTGGTGCTGTAAGACCTGAGGTCACAAGGAGATGATGGCAAGAAGGGATGTGGCGGGACTGGGAAGTGCAAACCATAGGACTGTTTCATTTGGAAAAGCCCTCTGAGATCCCATGGCTGTGCAGGAGGAGGGGGAAATGCTTCTGCTGAGGCTGTGAGCTGAACAATTTGCCCCCCAAACTCCCCTGTCTCCCCCTCCCTCCACCTCCGCAGGAACTGGCTGAGAGCTCTCAGCTGCTGAGCTGAGAATCAACATTTGTTGTTGTCAACAGAGCTGCTGAAAGAGGAAAGTGGTGGGAGCAGGGTGGAGGTGGCTGGGGGAGAGGAGGAGAACAAGGACTGGAAGCATGTGGGGAGGGAGAATTAAAAAACACCAGAATTGAGCCTTCAACCATAGCTCAGCCCAGGATGACTAAAGCAGCACACCCAGGGGTGCACCTTAGAGGCTGAAAAGCAGGAGAGCCACAACAGCTATGGAGATGCATGGGTGAGGGGCAGGTGTTCTTGTGGGGACAGCCTCTGCAGCTTTCCCTCATGTCCAATCTAAACCAGGAGCTGTGGTGCTGAGGGCCATGGTTTGGTGGTGCCCTGGCAGTGCTGGGTTCAGGGTTGAACTGGAGGATCTGAAAGGTCTCTTCCATTCAAAATGATTCTGGGAAGTGCAGTAAACTGCAAACGATATGAGAAGCCTGCTGGAGCCCTGAGACAAAGGCATCTCCTCCAAGCTGATGAGGAGGACACTGAGTGAGCAGGGTGCTGCTTGTTCCTGCATCACATTTCTGGCCCTTCAGGTTGGAAGGAGAAAAGGCTCTAAATGAAGGGATTCTTGCTTAGGCTGCAGAGAGGGTGAGAAATGGAGAGCAGAGTGGCTGCTCACTGCAGCTCAATGAAGCACTAGATTGCAGGAGTGAGTCTCTTACACACATCTGAATAAACTCCATATTTATGAAGCCTCTGAAGGGAGATGATTTCACAGGAAAAAATACAGGAAAAGCTGTTAAGTACTGGAAGTCAGAGCTGCTGCTCTCCCTCCTGCTCTCTGGAAGGAGGCTGTGAGCACCCATCTTCAGCTGTATGGAAAGGGAAGTTCATGGAGCCAGCTCTTCCCTGCTGGCACTCTGCAAAGGTGCCTTGGGAATCGCTGTGTTTCCCCAATGTTTTCTGCTCCGCAGTGCTGAGAGCTTTAGCATCACAAAGTCCTGCATGGAGTGCTGCAGTGGGGACCATGGAGCCCCTACTGGGTTTGTCAGCTGTGTGTTGGTGTGAGCTGAAATTCCCCCCCCCACCAACAATAACCAGGCTAGCTCAGTCTGGAAGCAAATGAAAAGCTGTATTTACAAGCAGAGTCTAAAATCTACAATGAAATGCAATGAATATGTACAAATATACAAAATTCACGACATTCACAAATATATACAATCAACAGAAAAAGCACAATCGATCTCCCTTTGCTTCCCCCCAAGGGGACCCTCCCAAAGGGGCCTCTCTCTCTCCCAGGAGCTTCCCCCTCAGACCCCCCTGGACAGAGAAGCAGAGTTAGTTAAGCAGAAAGTTGTTAACTTAGCTGCCAAGGTCAGTACGTGTTATCTTCAGCCAGAAGAGAAGAAGAAACAGCAGCCAGACAGCCCAGCAACTGCCCCCACTGCCGAACGCAGAATGTGCAGAGTGCCTGCTTTGTTTTGGGTAATAGTTCTTAAACATTTCTATCTATCCAATGGAAGTGTTTAGAACAATCGTTATTTTGCTTTCTTACACCCAATAGTGACTTATTTACATTCTTTCACTTTCTCTGTTCTGAACTTTGCAAGGAAAAATTAAAGAGACAGTTTCAAACCATCACAAGCTGGAAGCTGAAGAGCATTGTTGTAGGGCTGGATGGGAGGGTCTGAACCTTCACCCTCACACTTGCCCCTGTGCTCAGCACTGCTGAGGCTGCACCCCCCACTCCAAAAAGGACATTGAGGGCTGCAGCAGGTCCAGAGAAGGCCAAAAAAGCTGGGGAAGGGTCTGGAGAGCAGGGCTGGGGAGGGAGCTGGGGAAGCTGGGGGTGTTCAGTCTGGAGAAGAGAAGGCTGAGGGGAGACCTCATTGCTCTCTACAGCTCCTGAGAGGATGTTAGAGCCAGGTGGGGTTGGGTTGGAGGCTGGACTGGATGATCTCAGAGAGCTTTCCCAGCCCAAACAATTCCATGATTCTGTGATTCTATGACTGACCTCTGCCCTATGCTCCCTGCTAATTCTGGGCAAGTTCTTCCTTGTTCCCATCACTTCTGCACAAATCAGAGCTGTCTCATCCTGCCTGGCCTGATTGGAGCAGCAGCAGTGTCATCCTACCTGCATTTGCAGATGCTCATTGGTCTTCCTTGATCATATTCATGGGGAGGACAAACAATTCAGTTCTTGTTTAAATATGTGCTAAAATTAGCAACTATTGAAGAGCATTCTCATTTTGTGTGGAGAGACAACAGGAAACATGGCAACATGGGCTTGCAAACAGCAGAATAGAGAGCAGGAGATTAAATTCCCTGTCTTAACTGTCATCACGTGGCCTGGGCACTGCTTAAAGCCTCCAATTGGGATCTAAATTGCTTACAGGAGCTGGGCTTGTGTCTCTTTATAGGGATAAATTTCATCTTGCAGCAGTGCCCTCACTGATTGAAATAAATTGCTTTGGGGAGTTGATGTGCCTGGAAGCAAACATAGTGGTTGGGGGGTAACTAATTTGACAGCAGATTTCTCTCCTGGTGTCTCTGGTTTCATTCAGATGCTCACAACCATCACAGTAGAAGTGTTGCTGGTTTGCATATTCCAGCAAAGAAACTCTGAGCAGTCAGGGCTGGGCTCGAAAGTGATGGAGAGCCCTGATCTGAGCATGTCTGCCTGCCTGCCTCACATGCCAGGGCACTGGAAATTAAACACCTGGAGCTGGTCTCCTCTGACCACAAAGGCCCTCTCTCAGTTAGCTGTTTGTCACCTGGACATTGGCTTTTATCTCTTAGAGATGCTGTGAAAAAAGAATTGTTTGGGGAAAACTCAAAAAGGAATGCTGAGAGCAATGCTGAGCTGGGTCTGCAGGGAAGGTTGAGAGTGATGTGCCTCAGCTCAGGGAGAGGTCCTCTGGCTGAACACTGGCATTGAAAAAGCAGAAGCCTTTGTCCTGCCTCTGTTTGCAGACCTTGCAGAAAACCTCCCAGAGCCCAGCAGCTCTTTTCCTTTGCTGCTCACCTGGGTCACCCCAGGGGAAAGAGCCTGCAGGAGGTGACTGTGATGAGTGAAGCTACCAGAGACTGCCCTCAGCCCCAGCACCCTTCTCAGCTGGCTGTTATTCACTGGGTGAGAACACACCCAGCAGTGGGTGACCCTCTTGCAGTAACTGCCTGTCCCAGAGGGGGGCTAAATTAATGAGTAACTACTCTGGGGTCAGTTCTCAGAAGGGTTTGGTTTTCTTTCTCTGCTGGCCCCTGAGTGCTGCCATTAAAGTGCATCCATGGAGCACTTAATGACCAGAAAATAATTTGATGGCCCCATCCTGCGTAATGAGATCTTCCAGCCATTTGTTCTGTGCAATAAGTTAACAGAAGAGATGAGAACTTTGGGCAGGCTGCTGGGCAGGTGTGAGAAACCTCTCCAGTCTCCCTGTAGACAAAATCTATTTACCATGGAAAAATTTCCTTTGGGATGTGTTTTTGTGGCTGCATGAAGTGAAAGCCAAATGGTGCACATTCAGAAAAGGTCATTAAGTTGTTGGACAAAATAAACGAGAATTTACCCTAGCACTGCTTGACATGAGCCAAAAAGTGGGGGTTGAGGTCTAGTAGGTTATTGTAATTCAGGAGAGATTGGGTTTGGGGTCAGGTGTCCTTTAGACTCAGCTATTTGTGATGGTATGCACCAGCCCCAGCTCCCTCAGCTGCTCCTCCCCAGCCTCCTCTAAACCCTTCCCCAGCTTTGTTACCCTTCTCTGGACCTGCTCCATCCCCTCAATGTCCTTCTTGCAGTGAGGGCCCCAAAACTGAACCCAGGACTCAGAGTGTGCCCCCCCAAGAGCCCAGCACAGGGGCAGGATCCCTGCCCCACACCCACAGCCCGGGGGGGAGGTGGGGAGGTGGGGAGGGGCAGGGTAGTCTCTTCTATCTAGTAACAAGAGATGGCCTCAAACTGCACCAGGGCAGGTCCTAATCTCCAGTCTCAATCTCTCCTCTTCCAGCTGTGACTTTCACCTTTCACTAGGCATGGATTTTCTCAAGCTAGCCCTTAGCAGTCCCCACTCTGCTCTCCAGGGCCACGTTTCCAAGTTCTCTGTTTTGCTTGGGTCGAGTTTCCTTTTGATCTGCTTTTAAATTTGGCCCTTTTAGTGCCTCACAGGGAACTGACTCTTGTAACTCTGCATTGCTCCAGAAGCACAGGACCTGCTCAGCCTAATTGGCTCCTGGGTAACCTACTCCTCTTCTTCTGACCCACTTTCCCTGTGGTTCTGTGAAGCCAGGCTGGAAAGCCCAGCAGAAGTGTCGGTGCATTTTTCCCTTTGTGGCCACAACATCTTCTCCTTGGCTATAAATCAGGATGTGGCCTCCCTATAAAGATTACTTTAGAAACAATCTGAAAGATGACATATTTATGGGATCATGACCATATTGCTCATATATGAGAAGGAGTTAGTTCCCTTCATTTTTTTCCCTGGTAAATGAGAGCAGGTTCTGCCTTCAGTACAGTGTGCTCCGTGATGTATGGCATGGAGCAGGGCAGTAATTTCGTTAGGATGATTGATGTCAGCCAGACCTGGGACTATTTTTTCCTGTCCTCTTATGGTGTGGTGCCAGGAAGGCTGTAAACAAATCATTGACCTTCCTATGAGTGTGGAGCTGTTGACCTGAGGGCTCCTCTGATTGATCCTGGATTTCCTGGCAGCTGGAGGATGCTTTGAGAGGAGGGCAAACACTTCTGTGCTCAAAGGCTCTCTGTGGAGCAGGGCAGATTGTGTTTTGTCCATAGAATTGTGGAGTTGTGTGGATTGGAAAAGACCTCCAAGTCCTCATAGCCCAACCATGGCCACTAACCCATGTCCCAAAATGCCATTCCACATAGATGGTGTGGAAATAGATTTTCACCTGCTGCCATCACTGCCCAGCTCCAGCCCAGGCCACTTGCTGCAGAGCTGGGTGAGGGTGAGCTGCTGCTGGGCAGCCTGTGAAGGTGCCAGGCCTGTGTTGGCAGAGGGTCTGTGCCCTGCCTGGCTGTGCTGGGTCACTGCAGACAAGTGGCCTTACAGCACCTGGCAGTTATGATGTTCAGATTGATCTTGAAGTGCTGCAAGGCCAGAAATGAAATGGAAACTATTATTAATGAGGCAGTAACCACCTCTTGGAGGCAATAAACCTTTTTCTTCTGAATTGGAAGTTGAGTTGTCCTTATTAAATTCAGGCAATTCACTGCAGAGGGACAGGCAGCTCTGCTCCACAGTGAAGAGGCTGCAGCAGGACAAACATCCTGGCCTGGCTCAGCAAGAGTGTGGGCAGCAGGGGCAGGGACCGAGCCCCTGGACCTTTTTCCAGCCCTGGCTGTTCTGTGTTCCCAGGAAAGCATAGCTGAAGCTTTCTGAGTTTCAGGTGATGCCAGTGAGCCTGGGGGGTCTCAGTGGTGTCATAAATGTATCTGAGCCCCATCCTGGAACAGATCATTGTGAGTGGCTGCTGTCATATCCTTCACTCAGGCAGCAGCAGAAGAGATTCCCTAGGCCGAGCAGAGCTGCACATCTGGGACAAGATTCCTGCCTTTGCCTCACTCTGAAAACCTGACCCTCTGTGCTGCTTGTGCCTTGAAATTGGGCCAGGTGCCCCTGCAGAGCCCTGAGCGCAGCCCTGGCTGCCCTGGGGAATTGAGGACTGCTCAGCTTGTCAGCTTCTTGTGCTTGTCCTGCTGCTCGGAACGGGCAGCGAGAGAAATAGAACTCAGAATCTTCTGACAGCTTCAGTGCAAATGACTTTTGTGTGCTCCTTGCAGTCTGCCCATGAAGTGCCCACTGCAGACCCTGCCACGTGTTTCTTGTAGCACTGTGGCTCTTCTGAAGGAAGAAAATTCTCCTTTAATGGTCCAAACAAATGCTGACGGCATGAGAGGCTGTGGAGAGCGACTGAGCCAGGCTAGAAATGAAGGACAAATGCTTCCTGCACTTCTTGCACCAAGAAGGTGGCCACAGGCCACCCTCCTTTCCTTGACTGGTAGTCAGTGACAAATTCATCCCCTCCAAGGTGCAGATTCTCCTGATGCTAGTCGGAGACTCTCCCCTCTGCACCCTGCTGGTTCCTGGGGCAGCAGTGGCAGTGAGAGCTGTGAGAATCTGTCCTTACCAGCTGGCACCTGACTCTCTGCTTTCCTTTAATTGCAGAGGTTCCTGCTGCTCCTTGGGTTTTCCCCTAGGAGTCTGTTTGTCTTGCAGCAAGCAGCAGCCATTAGTTACAGCAGTGAGCACAAATGCAGTGTTGAAATGGGAAAGGCCAAGCTCCTCCATTGAAAGCAGTGGAAGGCAATGTGGCCCTGTCAGGGTAATTAGCATGATGAACAAAAGTGACCTTTCGAGCAGGGAACATAATTGCACTGTCATGGCCCTTTATGTGACCTTCTCTAAACCGTCCTTCAGTCCTGTTAATGAGAGCTTGGCTCTGTGTTGACAGCCAGGGTGGTGTGGGGAGATGAGTGGCACTAGAAACCAAGCACAAACCTGGAGTGCAGAGGGTGCTGCAGAGGGTCCTGCTCATGGAGCTGCTCCATGGGCAGAGCCTTTGCAGAGCATTTGCACACCAGCCTCCTCTTCCCCTTCTTGAGGAGTGCTTGCCCCAGAGTACAGAGGCTCTCTGCTCCTCAGTGTCTACCAGTGCTGAATGGAGTGCTGGGACAGCCCCTCGCAGGAATGTTTGCAGCTGATCCTGACCCCACCATGGGGATTATCTCCTTCTGCTCATTTATAGCAAACCCATTCCATGGGAAAAAGACAATAACAGGGCTGTTGAAAAGCTGCCTCTGTTCTGTTTAGCATCAAGTGGCCTGGAAAAGTCATTAATTTTTCAGTGGGACCTGGGACTGTGTGGGAGGTGCTGTGGGAATTTCAGTTTCCTTGCCTGGCACTGCCAGCAAGGGCTGGTATTTGAAACAGGCTCCAGCAGACTCAACAGTTCTTTCCTTCTGCAAGCCAAAGATATTAATTATTGAGCCTATTTTCAGAAAAGTGGCTTTTAATGGTGGTTTAGAGGCTGCTAAATGGTTTGGCTTTCCTGTCTGGAGAGGATGCCAAAAGATAAGTTGCTCAAGGCCTGAACACTGAGTGTAATGAGACCACAGGGGATAAATAACAACATCCTGAGCACCCCCAGGAACAGACACAGGACAGGGCTGCTGGGGAGGGAGGCCAGCTCTGAATTCTGTGCTGTGCTGTGGCTACTCTGCTGACAGCAGCAGCAACATTCTGCAAGTTGCTGAGGAACACTCAAGCAAACCACTGCTCAGGCTCAGTGGACTCTGGCTGTCCTCAAAGCTCTCTTTCGAGCACTCAGACTTCTGTTGGTCACAGAACTGATGCTGGTTGACCAACAAAGTGCTGCAGAACTGGGCCAGGGATCTGCGGAGCAGAACTACCCTGCTGGCAGCACTCTGGTTTGGTCAGGTTTCATGGAGCAGCTCAGTCTGGAGTTGTGTTTTCCCTCCTGGCAGCTGCAGGGGTTTGTATTCCTCTCCTGCTCCAGAGCTAATGTGCAGCACTACCAACAGCAACAGGTTTGCCTTTGTCATCAGACTTCCCTGCCTGAAAGCAGCCCAGGCTTTGCTCTTCAGGGATATTCCTGTTTCTGGAGATGAGGTTGGGAGAAAAGGATTGGAAATACTCTTTGCAACAAAAGCATTAAAGAGTTCAATTTAATAAGTTAATCAAAACACTGCTGAAGGGAACTCGATCACAGCCAGCCCCCCCGGGGAGAGGCTCTGTGATTAAAAAGGGCTTTGTGTTCCTGAAAACCATTTCTGAGAGCTGCAAGCTGTCCAGGAAAGAAAATCCTTTCTCATGCCAGACAGCAGGAGCAGAGGGACAGCCACTGGCCACACCATTGCTGGTCCAGGCATTGCTGATTCCTGGACACCTGGGCACACCCTGGCTCATCTTCAGCTGCTGTCTAACAAGACCCCCAGGTCCTTCTCTGCCAAGCAGTTCTCCAGCCACTTCCAGCAGGGCTTCTGTGCCCTGACACAGAGTGGTGTGACCAGCACTGCCTGCCCCGAGGGCTTGTGGAGCCTCCTTCTCTGCAGAGAGTCCAAACCCACCTGGGCATTGTGATGCTGGGCAGGCTGCTGTGGGTGCCCTGCTGGAGCAGGGAGCTTGGACTGGATGATCTCCAGATGTCCCTTCCAGACCATACCATGCTGGGTGCTGTGATTCATGCCATGGAGTCAGCTCATGGAGTGTGCTGTCCTGCTGAGGTTGTCCCCAAGCTCACCTTATGGCTCCTGAATCACTGCTGGAGTTTCTCAGGTTAGTTGCGTGAGGTTTGGTTTGTGCCTAAGGCAACCACTTCTGAACATCTGCAACCACTTCTGGTGCCCACCACGGGTTCTGTGGTCTTGATAAATACATCAGGAGCTCTTTGTCTCTATTCCTGTGGACTTGGAGACAAGCAGCTCCTCTCCTGCTCAGCTGTCTGCCTTCTCTGTGCCTTGCTTAATGAGCTGTTGGAGTCTGGGATTTCCCTGGGACCAGCTCCCTTGATTTTCCTGAGAGCAGTCCAGAGCCTGCAAAACTTTGCAGTTGGGGTTTTGCTTGGCTCCCTGTCAAAACCCATGCTCTGATTTTACACGGAAACCTTCTAGTCAGGCAGGAGGTGATAAAGCAAATTGGAGCTTGGCAGGGCTGCTGGGGCTGTTAAATGCCATCAGCTCTGCTAACGACCCCAGGCACTGCCAGGGCCAGGCCTGCACCCATCCAAAGCCAAGGGGCACAGGGGGCTGTGTGTGCAGCCTGGTGCACATCTGGGCCTGGCTGTTGGGACAGAGTTGCTCAAGAGTCACTGAAAACCTCACTGCAACACAAAAGCACAAATGTAGACACTGCAGCCCCAGGGAGTTGGTGGAGTCCCCACCCCTGGAGGTGTTCAGGTAGCCTGTGGCCATGGCACTGGGGGCTGTGGTTTGGGGGCCATGGAGGTGTTGGATTGATGTTGGACTGGATGAGCCTGGAGGGCTGCTCCAGCCCAAACAGTTCTGGGGCTCTGTGGCTCTCACAAGGGTAAGAAGCAGCAAGTTAACAGAAGCAGGTAGACAGCAGCAGGTCTTCCCTCCCCAAACACAGCTCCTGGATTGTCTGGGTTGGATTTCAGATGATTTAGCATCGTCCAGGAGAGCCTGCAGCAGCTGATGACAAAGATGTATTGCCCTATGCTGGCTCTTCTAATCCAAACCCAAGGATGGAGCTCTAAGCTTGTGCCTCCAGCAGAGATCAGCCAGCAGAGGCATCAGGACAGAGGCCACAGTGAGTTCTTTAGGTCCCCACATGCACACTCCTCACCTTGATCCCAGGGGCTCCAGATTCCTTTCCAAACCACACACCTTGTTCCTTCCTCCAGGACGGTTTGGGCTCTTTCCTGCCCCTCTCCTCCCCCCTAGCCAAGTCACCTTGGCCATTTCCCCCTGCACACACCAAGAGCCTCTAAATACCAACTGCTGATCCCTGGGAGCCCTCCAGGAGCTGCTTCTTTAATGGATTAACTCTGACAGGGGCTGCACTCCCACAGTGTTTAAAATATACAGTAAGTATAGTACAGACTTTTAAAGCTATAAATAAGATTTATACACAACCCATGGGGATTTTCCATTAAAACTTCATAAATCACATTGTACATTATCCTTTCTAATCCTCAGCCTGGCAGTGGTAGGCACCAGGAAGCATCTTTAACCCTGTAGACAATTGCTGATAAGCAGGTGTGAGAATGCTAAGAGAGCTTTTATGTCCTCTCTGTTTTCTAACCCTACTGCTTTGGGTGGTTTGCTTCTCTCCCTGGCAATTATTTGTAATATTTGCAGTTATCTCCTGGTCCTGCAAACCCAGGGGCTCTGCCTGGCACAGGTCCAGTACAGAGCAGCAACTCTTTGGTTAGAGGGGTCCCTCTTGTCTGGGGCTAGGAGAAGACAACTTTCCCTCTGCACATCTCACTCACTCTCACCCTTCTGGTTAAGCTCTTCCTTTGCAGTGGATCCTGCTCTGAGCAGAGGGGGTGGGCTGGATGATCTCCAGAGGTGCCCTCCAACCCCTACCATCCTGTGACTCTGTGATACCAGGAAAAATCTCTTTGCTGCAGGAGTGGTCAGGGATTGGAACTGCCCAGGGAGGTGGTGGAGTCTCCATGCCTGGAGGTGTTCAAGAAATGTGTGGCCATGGCACTTGGGGACAGAATGGGTTGGGTTGGAAGGGACCTTAAAGATCACCAAGTTCCAACCCCTTGCCATGAGCAGGGACCCCTCCACCCGCCCAGGTTGTCCAAGAGCTCATACAACCTGGCCTTGGACACTTCCAGGGAGGGGACATGCACAGAACCTCCCTGGGCAACCTGTTCCAGAGTCTCAGCACCTTCACAGCAAAGAGCTTCTCCCACACATCCAATTTACCTCTACCCTCTCTCAGCTTAAAGCCATTACCCTTTGTGCCCTTGTGAAGGTGCCCTCAGAGCTGTTGAATGTGCCCTCAGAGCTGTTGGTCCTGCACAGTGCCAGTTACCCCACAGGTCTCTCTCTTCCTTAGCTCCACAGAGCTGATGTCAGTTCCTGCTCGAAGGTGAGAAGGTTGCATGGAAGAACCATTGGCAGCTGGCAGCCTGACGGGAAGGTAGCCAGAGGATGTCCCACTGGGGGAACCACTTGAGGAGTGCTGGCATTTGTGCAGCAGCAGCTGCTTGTGCAGCCCAGCAGAAGGTGCCAGATGCTGTCTGTGCAGCAAAAGCTTCTCTGCTTTGGCATCTGTGCCCTGCAATTTACAGCTCTGCCTCACAAATGTTGGGAGGGGACAGTCCCCTGCTGCTGAGCAGGGACTCAGCTCATTGATCTCTGTGGGAAAGGCTCTTGTCTGATCTCAGGTAAGCTCTCTCCCCACCTGCAGAGCAGCTTGAGACCTCCAGAGATTCCTGCTAGCACCTCCATGGCTTCAGGGGAATTCTCTCTTGTTCTGTAGATCTTGGACATAGGCAAGTGGTTTGATTTACAGGAGAGCACCATCATCTTTGAGGGCACTCACTCCAAGTTTTGGGCTCCTCACTCCAAGAAGGACATTGAGGGGCTGGAGAGTGTCCAGAGAGGGTCAAGAAAGCTGGGGAAGGGTCTGGAGAACAGGGCTGGGGAGGAGCTGCTGAGGGAGCTGGGGTTGTTCAGCCTGGAGAAGAGGAGGCTGAGGGAAGACCTCATTGCTCTCTACAGCTCCTGAGAGGAGACTGGAGCCAGCTGGGGGTTGGTCTCTTCTCCCTATTCTCAGGTGATAGAAGGAGAAGAAATGACTGAAATTGTGCCAGGGGAGGGTTAGGTTGAGGATGAGGAAACATTTCTGTGCTGCCAGAGTGGTCAGGGATTGGAACAGGCTGCCCAGGGAGGTGGTGGAGTCCCCATCCCTGGAGGTGTGGCCAAGGCACCTGGGGCCATGGTTCAGAGAATTCAAGAGTGAGAGCAGTGCTGCAAGGACCTGCTGAGTATTTGTGCCTGAGAGTGCAACAGACAAATGTCCCCTTTGGGATCTGCTGCAGGAAGCTAATATGGCTAATGAAGAACCCAGAGGGCTAATAGGCCCTAAATCAGGCTTCCCAGCCTCTTAATTATGCTGCATAATTATTGGAGATTTGCCATCATCTTTTTAATCTGGTTGATTAATAGGCAGCTCAGCCAATCACAGCCACACTCCACTGGTGATTGACTATCAGCTGGGAAATTGCAGAGGCATTGGCCAAGCAGCAGAACCCAGCACATTCATCTTCTGTGTCTAGCCTCAGCAGAGCTCCACTCTGGGCTCCTGCCCTGAGGAGCTCAGGAGGTGGCTGTTTGCCAGCCCAGGTTCTTCACAGAGAATTGAAGCACCTACAGAAGGCCAAGGTAGGACCACAGGATTGCTTTGGTTGGCAAAGCCCTTTGAGCTCCTCCAGTCCAACCATTCTCTAGCTCTGCCAAGGCTGGGGCTAAGCCATAGCCCTCAGCACATCTCTGTGGCTCTGAAACCCCTCCAGCGATGGGCATTCAGGTGGTAACATTCTAGATGAAAGGCCAGAAGCAGGCAGGAGAGCCTGGAGACCTCCAGCCCCAGAGAGGAGCTTCTCCTTCCTTATCATGGCCATGGTTAGGCAGACCCAGGATAAGACCTGAGACTCTCTTCAATGCAACCAGAATTCCAGCTGACCATAATTGCTCTCCACAAGGGAAATCTGTCAAGTGGCAGCCAGCAGGGATTGTGTTTTTTTAATGCCTGTGTCATAAACCCCAGGTAGAAGAGGTTGGAGCAGAATTGCTGACAGTCTCTTAGCTGTAGTGGCACCAGGACAAGGATATAACAGAGTGTGACAGAGAAATAGATTTTCCCATGTACAGGATGTGGATGTTGGTGGAATCAGTTGGACCAAAATTGCCACAGAAAATTGATTAGATCATTGTGTAATGAGAACCATAATTTTTGCAGTGGCTTCTTAACATGCTCTTGACAACATAATTAACCTGGGAGAGGTGGAGGCAATGAAAATAGAAAAGAAACCTGTGTAATTATTGGCAATAAAATACAGAAAGAAAGTTACAAGATAATAAAAAGCTTCATCTCTGCCTTCCTGGCACATTACCACAACTGCACCTTTTAATCCAGTGCCCTAAATCCCTTCACTGACCTCAACTGAAAAGCTTTATTTTAAATTATTTTTAAGATTCACAGAATGGGAGGGGTTGGAAGGGACCTCCAGAGATGATGGAGTGCAGGCTCCTGCCAGAGCAGGGCACCTAGGGCAGGTCTCACAGAAAAGCATCCAGGTAGGTCTTGAAAGTTCTAGAGAAGGAGACTCCACAACCTGTCTGGGCAGCAAGAGAGGACATGAGCCAGACACAAGGAACAATTTCTGCCCCAAAAGGGCTGTCCAGGCCTGGCCCAGGCTGCCCAGGGCAGTGGTGGAGCCCCCATCCCTGGAGGGGTTTGAAAGCTACAGAGATGTGGTGCTGAGGGCCATGGTTTAGAGGTTGTGGAGTCTCCTTCTCTGGAGAGATTCCAAACCCCCCTGTCCATTGTGATCCTGGGCAAGCTGTGGGTGCCCTACTGGAGCTGGGAGTTGACCTGAATGATCTCCAGAGGCCCCTTCCCACCCACCCCCCTTGCTGGGATTCTGTGGCACATGTCCTGTGTGAGCTGTTCCACCTTGCCAGGAAGGATCTGACCTTCCTCCTGGCAGTGCTGGTGGTGTGAGTGCTGAAGGCAGAGCAGCTCCTACCTTGCAGACTGAAGGAAAGCAACCCCCCGTGGCTCTGTTTAATCTCCAGCCTCTTTCTAGCCCAGCAGGGAGGGGTAGGCACGGTGGGGACAGAGGACAGAAGCCATCCCAGGTCCTCACCAAAGGGTTGGGATGAAGCAGCCAATTACTTACCCTGGATCTGCAATCCTGCATCCCCAGGCTTTCCTGCTGGGATCCAGCCCTCCACCTTTGACAACAGCAGCAGGAGAGAGGCACCTGGGGAGCTGGAAGCAGCATGCAGGCCAATTTCATAGCTGTTAGCAGGAAGGAGAGGGTGAGGGGGTGGGAGAGAGACATCACAGAGCCTCTCATTATCTGTTGACAGGAACTTGATCTTACCATCAAAAACGTGGCTGGGGAGAGGCAGCTCATGGAGCAAATGGAAGCCATGATCAGTGCTGGGGAAATGGGCCCAGAGTTGCTCTGTGTAACCAACACTGAGCCATGGAATATGGAATCTGGAGCTTCTGTTGGATCCTAGCAGGGCTCTGTTGGAAAATAGTGAGTGTCTGTTTCTGAAGAGCAGGCTGGCTGGCTGCACACTGAGGCTGGCAGCTGCCTTCCCTTGCACATGCTGGGGAAAGCCCAAAGGGCTGAGGCTCCCTGCAGATGTCCCAGGCTGTCTTGGGCTTGGCTTAAAGTCTCAAAACCCAGGACAAAGCCAACGTGAGCAGAGTGCTGAAAGCAAAATTCTGTGCTTGGGGGTCCTTGTAAGAGCTTCAAAGTGACCATTTGGGTGGGATGTCTAGGATGGGGCAGTGCTGTCCTGGGAGCCCTGTTGCTGGTGGCCAGGAGAGCATAAGGTGAGCCTCAGGTACAGCTTCTTGTGCTGGCACAGGGCTGGATGGACCTTGTGGACCTGTGGCCTGGCAGAGCCTTTTTCATTGTGCTGAACTGGTGGTGGCTGCCCCGAGGGAGGACAGAGGCATTGCCACCCCAGCCCCGAGGGGGGACAGAGGCATTGCCACCCCAGCCCTGAGGGGGGACAGAGGCATTGCCACCCCAGACCTGTCTATGCTGGTTTGGAGCTGCTCCCTGTGTGGGGGATGTGCAGATGGTGTCTTTTACACCTCCTCTTCACCAGCTTGGGTGTAGCTTAGCACATTCTCCCTTGCTGTCCTCACTGGCTCTGGCAAGACTCAGACTCTGGGTTTCAGTGTGTTTGGGTCCTGCAGGTGGCTGAGTTGGGCTTTGAACAGCCAGGAGATGACAATTAAAACCGGGCTGCTTAAAACTAATGACTGTGGTGATTAGAGGGAGCCAAGGAGGCAAGAGGAGTGGGGACAATGCCTGCTTCACAAGTCATCAGCGTGGGGTTTAACCATCTCTGATTCATTGATACATATTTGTTATGCTGTCAAGAGACAGATGAAGGTCGAGGTGGAAAGTGAAGGAATTTTTGCTTATTCCTGGTGCTTGGCTGTCACTGTGCATTCTGTGCCACCCTGTCCACAGCCTGGAGCCTTCAGGGGGGTGTTGTGACCCAAGTGCAGGACCCAGCACTGAGCCTTGTTGAACCAGTCCAGAGTCAGAGGTGCTGAACCAGAAAGGAGCAAGGAAGAGAAATGTTGGCTTTGTCCTGGGTTTGGAGACTTTAAGCTAAACTTAAATTGAGTTTTCCTCTCCTTCCCTGAAGACTTGCAGGCTTTCAGTTATCTGAAGAGAAAAAGAGGGGTTGGATCCTCACCAAAGCATGGCTGTATTGAATTGCCAAGGCAGCCATTCAGTTTTAGGAGGGCTCAGGAGGCCATCAAGAATAGCAGGGTGGCCTTTGCCCTCAGTGCCTCTTCAGAGCATGCAGGCAGGGCTGAAATTGGACAGCAGCTCAGAAACGTCCTCTCAGGGGTCCATTTCTGATCTGTTTGCTTGTCCTCTGTCCTTTTCTAACACAGCACCATTGAAGTTTCCTGTCTCCAGCATCTTGCAGGAGCAGCTCATCAGAGGGTCAGCTGTGAGGGTGCAGTGGGGCCCTTCCAACCTCAGCCATTCTAGGGGTGAAGTTGTGAGGTTGGCCACCCCCTTACTGCTGGGTTCTGTGTTACTGGCTACTTGCAGGTGGCTCAGGAGTCTTTTGGGGGCTATATTTAGCAGATTAGATTATCAGAGTCAGGTTGCCCTGCTATGCTAGAGGAGCACAGACATGGAGGGCAGCAGAAATGCTTTTTGTGAGCTTAATTTCTATCATCAATTTCCTGTGATTATTTTCTTTCCTTGCTGCTGGGGTGGGCACTTAGCTGGGAAGAGGTTGGCTGTGGGTTGTAAGCAATACTGAGCTGCTGTGGCTTTGGTGTTTTAGAGAGATTGCAAAGAAGGAAGGAAGAAAGAAATGCATCTGGGCTTGCATCCAATTGGATTACTGTCAGCCATGTCCAGCTGAGAAGGGAACAGGCAGAGGTATTGATGGTCACTGAAATGAGACGGAACAAAGGAGACAACCTGAGAAGGGAAACAAAGGTGGCTCTGAAAATGCCTGTGGTTTGGTGGGGCATTATTCTGGGCTGTCAGAGCTTCCTGCACACCTCTGTCTGCCAAGTAATCCCCTTCCCTTTTCTTTCCTTCTCCTTTTGCCTCAAGGACTTTCATTATTTCCTTTTCTTTTTTAATCAGAATGCGGCTCTGCTCCTTTCCTTCTCCTTTGTGCCCTGTGAGAGGCTGCTGCTCCTCCCCTTTCTACCACCTGCAAGATGCAAAGCCCTAGACCCTAGGGGGTGTTGGGTGTGTGGAGGAAAAGGCCTCTCAGTTGTGCCCCTTTGTCTCTGGCATTACATTTTCTCTTTGTCTCTTGGGTCCTTTTTTGGCCATGGTGCCATCAGAGCTCCCAGAGCAGAGGGGAAATGTGAGGTTTCTTCCCCAGAGTTTGCTCAGTGAGTCACCAACTACCCCAGGTCTTGCCTCAGCTGAGTTAGCTGCCTAGGTGCGAGTGGAGATGGCTCCAGCTGGCAGGGTGGTGCCCAAGGGACTTCACTGAGCCCAAGCCTACCTGTAGCCAAACCATCCCAAACCACACCAACTCCAAACCACATCTCTGCAGGCTTCATCTGGGCTCTGGGCTGATGTGCCTTTGGTTGCAGTGGGTCAGGAGCACACACCCAAGCACTGCAGTCAATAAAGGTGCTGTGGAAATCTGCCAGCTGTGGTATTGACCTTGGCTGGTTCCTAGGCTTGGCTTTGATTTACCTGAATCTGTGTAATGGGGAAATTGATGCCTTCCTTTCTGATTAAAGCTCAAGGTGTTATTTATGGAAGCCTCGCCCCTGAAAGGTGCTGTTCAGGAGTGTAAACTATTATTATTATTTCTCTAAAGCATGTTGCCCATAACTCAGAGCCCACAGAGCTCATGAAACATGTTAGCTATGCAGCCTTCATTTTTCATCCTTATTTATTAATGCCTTCTGAGAGCACTTGAGATAAGTGTTTGGAAACCTGCTTAGAGCAGAGTCGTATTTTGCCCATTTCCCTTTAACTGGGAGGAACGTTGTTTTCTGATTTTAATCATCAAAATGAAATGCTCCTAATAGAGTAGAGAAACCCAATTTCCTCCAGAAGCATTTGCAGCCTGATCTGGCTCAGATATTCCTGTGATCACCAGGGAGTAATATCTTGGGCACGAGAAAATGTTCTTCAGGACACCTGAAACAAATAGAGCTGTGCTGGACAATGATGTGCTTAGCATCATTGACTTTCAGCTGGATGGAGAAGATGCTCTCTAATGTCCAGTGCCAGCCATTAACCTTCACAGCCAAAGAGCTTTACAGTGCTGGGTGCAGAGTGTGCGTCAGATGGAGCCCTCGGAAAGAGGCACCTGGAAACCTCTCATCTAGAATCATAAAATCAAAGAATCTCTAAGCTCAATCCAGCCCAGACACTTACCCCACACCCCAGGTGCCATGGCCACAGGGATGGGGACTCCACTACCTCCCTGGACAGCCTGGGTCAGGCCTTGACAGCCCTTCTGGGGAAGAAACTGTTCCTCATGTCCAACCTAAGCCTCCCCTGGTGCAACCTGAGGCCATTTCCTCTTGTTCTGTCCCTGTTCTTGTGCATTTCTGACAGGCTGAGGCTGCAGTTCAGTGAAGCCTTCTCTCCATGCCTTTGCCCTCTGACCATTCTGTTTGTGCTGATAATAAACTTGCTGCTGCATTAGCTCAGAGTTAACCTCACCTCACTGGGCACCTCTGTGTGCGCCATACAGAGAGAGGAGGTTTGGAGCAAGCCCAGGAGTCCCCCGCAGTGCTCAGCAGCAGGTTGTTCCCCTTCTGGGTTGCAGGCAGCTGAGCTCCTCTCCCCTCTCTGCCCCCACCCCTTTTCTCCACAAATCTGAGCCAGCATCCCTTGATTTTTCAATATATATGCAAACAAATCCCAGGCAGTGATTTCATGGCCACTGCTGGCAGAGGCCATTTGGAGTCACACAGCAGCAGGCTGGAGAGCAGGGGATCAAACAGCAAATGATGTTGGCAGCTCACAGCCATGGCTGCTGAAGGATTAGGCAGCTGCCCTGAGCACTGGGACAGGCATGGTGGGATCAGAAGCAAACAGAAAACATTTGAGGCAACACTTCCCAGCCTGCCCAGGTAGCTTTAGGAGCCTTTGGCTTTCCCTTAGAGCTGGGGAAGATCCCCACCTGTGATATTATTTTTCCTATGTCATGGAATATAGGTTTGCAGGCACTGAGATACCTGCACTGCAGTACCCATCCTGACTCCTTCAAGATCTCACCAGCACTGTTCCATGAACTGGCTGGGTTTGGGGTTTGTCTCTCCACTGTCCAAAGAGCAATAAAAAGGGCCAGGTTCTAGGTGTTCTGCAGAGGGATTATTTACTGCCCCGTGGTGGCATGCATTAAATGTTAGCAGACAATGTCTTGCAGATTTACTGCAGGAACCTACTGCTGCTCCACTCTGAGCCACTGAGTGAGAATGAGAATTATTGCTAAGCATGATGAACAGCAACAGCATCTCCTGATAAGTTTGGCAATAACTCAGCATTTACTGCAGGTCACCACTGCAATGATAATGTGGAAGAAATTAATCTCTGGCCCTGGTGGAATGAATGCAGGACTAGCACAGGGGTGCCTGGCACTCAGATGAGGCTCAGCCATTAGGAAATGTATAGAGACAGAGCTCCTTCAGTCACTGGATGCTGGGCACCTCCTCTGCAGCTCATCTCATGGAGCCACAGGATGCTGTAGGTTGGTTTGTGGAGAACTCTGAAGCACAGCTGGGGTTTGAAGGCAGAGGATATGTTTAATAAGTTGAGGAATCACCATCAGACTTTGTTCTTCCCCTGGTAAATATCACAACTGGAAATAGTTAATCAACACCCAACAAAGTTTCAGCTAAGGCATTATCAGTGTCTCCCTATTCCCACTTTTCCCTCTGCAACTTATTTAAAGGAAGGATAAATTTAGCCAGGAAGACCTGTGCCTGAAATGATCTTGTTCTGTTCCTTTACATCAAGAAGCACAAATATAACCATCACTGCTTATAGGTGATCAAATATAGCCACAATTAGTGATTAAGTGCTAATTGACATTGATAGGCACTCAGTGTGGTCTGGGCCAGGCAGTGGGGAAAGCAGGGAGCTGGAGAAGCTCTTGAAGCTCGTCCAGTCCAACCATTCTCTAACTCTACCAAGGCTGGGGCTAAGCAATGGCCCTCAGCACCTTTTAAACCCCTCCAGGGTTTAAAGCCACCTCCCTGGGCAGCCTGTGCCAGTCTCTGAGAAGCCTTTCAGAGAAGATCTCATCCCAGGCTCATTTTTCTAACAACCTTGCTTGTGTCTGCATAAAACTGAACAAGGTGAAACAACCCAAAGCAAGGCCCCTGACAGCCCTCGGAAGGTGATTTGTTACCATCTCAGTCTGTGTGCAGCCCACGTGTAGCTTGCACACCGTGGGTAATTAAAAGGCTTGGAGCTGTAGCACTCCATGATGAATGCCCTGGGCAGGGGCTTCAGCTCCTAATGCTAATAGGAAGTGACTTGCTGTAAGTGGTGAGCAGAGCTGGGGTACCTCAGGAGTAATAAAGGCTGCTCCAGGCATATTGCATGGTTCCTTGACTCATTAATTATAGCTGCCCGAAGTGGAAAGTTTGTAATTAAACATATAGTTTACTCTTCTACTTTTGGATGAAGTAAATGAAGGTAATTAGATTGCTTTGCAATTAGGCATCTGGAGTTGTTTCCAGCCTGGTGAGGTGTGTGGAGCAAGGAGGCTTCCCTGCATGGGATTTTGTCTGGAGCTGCAGTGTGCTGCTTGGTTCCCCATACAGGTGAGTGTTGGCTGTTCAAAAGGAGAGGTGTGGAGGGAGCAGGCAGCTTCACTTGCTCGGAGGGAGCTGCTGTGGGGATGAAGCCAGCCCCATTTCATTGACTGGTGAATGGAGCTGCAGGGAAGTGTTGGAACTGAGAATATCAGAACACACAATTAGCAGAAAAAAAAAAAAGGAGCTGAGGTGTTCCAGTGCAGGCTTGGGAAGGTAAAAGAAAAAGGTTATTGGAATTGTTTTGGTTGGGAAAGGTCTTTTCGTTGGTGACAACAAAGTTGTTTTCAGACAGGATGCCTTTCCTTTTTTTTTTTTCCCCCTCCCTTTAAGCCATAAAAATCACAGAATCATTAAGACTGGAAAAGCCCTCTGAGATCATCCAGTCCAAGCACCAACCCATGGCCCCAGGTGCCATGTCCACATATTTCTTGAGCACCTCCAGGGATGGGGACTCCCTCCACCTGCTGCCCATCCTTCCTCTTGCTCTCTCTTTCTGAGCAGTTTTCTACCTGGCAGAGGATGGGAAAGGCTCTCAAAATGCCTCATTGGAGGGAAGAACCATCCTGGTGTGATAGAAAGGAACAGAAAAGGAAGGTTCTGGTTTCTTTTCTTCCTAATTTACTGACAACTGTGGCAGCCAGGGCTGGTGGTTGAATCACCTCCTGGAGACTCCATGTTTGAACTACGTTTGGATTCTTTTCCATCAAAGCTGTCCAAGACAGGGGAGGAGACTTCCCAAGCTGTACAAACAGGTAAGACATGGAGGAGCCCCTGGTTTGCAGTGGGAAATGAGCCTTTAGAGGAGGCTTTGTGCCTTTGAAAACCTTGATGTTGTTAGCTTCATGCTGGAAGAAGCCCTGGAGTGGTTTCATCTATGTTACCTTAGTTTGGAGAAGAAAATCCTTCCGAAGGTAACTTCATCATTGTTTGCCACATCCACGTGGGGAGGATGTTTCTGATCATTGCAGACTATTGAATGCACCTGACAAAAGCATAGCAAGACCCAAGAGTGGGAACCTGAAAGCAGCCAAGTTCAGGCTAGAGATTAAATTCCTGTTTTAAGCAGCCTGAGTTGTTAACCCTGGGAATCACCTGACAGGTTCAGTCTCACTAAGCTCTGCTGATGCCACCAGAGCAGCCTTGCTGCTGCACACAGCTCTGCACTAGTTATTCCAAGCTGATACTGGAGAGCTGAAGCTACTGGCCTGGGAGGAAAGGTGGCTCTTCCCCATGCAGATGTGCTGCTCTCTTGGACCTGTCAGCCTTGCCAGGGCTAATTGGGCTGTGGCCAAGGCAGCACTTTATTGTTCTCTGCAGCTGGTTAAGGTTGAGTTCAAGAGCAGTGGCAAGCATGACTGGAGAGTTTCTGCCTGCTTCTTAAAATCAGAGAATCACAGAATCATTTTGCTTTAGATGGTTTTTTGGTGTGGTCACATCAGGTTCTCAGTGTCTATTAATACCTTTCACATGGCTGGCCTCAGGCCAGTGAATGTACAGCAGCAAAGCTCTGGTCCCTCTGAGGTTCACATCTTCAGCTTTGCAAGG
The DNA here is from genome assembly GCF_027791375.1 of Indicator indicator. Lineage (NCBI taxonomy): Eukaryota > Metazoa > Chordata > Aves > Piciformes > Indicatoridae > Indicator > Indicator indicator. Next base: position 4,532,864 of record NC_072047.1, read on the forward strand.
ATAAACAAATCCTCCAAGGAATTGTGGAGAATCCACACAAGGTTGCCCTGGGCAGTTTATTGCAGCAAATCTCTTTGCAGAAGCACATGCTGGCAGTTGGCTCTCAGAGGACACCACAGCAGCCTGTGCCTGTGTCTCACCACCCTCACTGTGCAGAGCTTCCTCCTGATGTCCATCCTCAATCTGCCCTGCTCCAGTTCCAAACCACTGCCCCTCAGCCTATCCCCACAGGCCCTTCTGAACAGCCCCTCTCCAGCCTTCCTGGAGGATACTGAAATGCAGCCCTGAGGTCTCCCTGGAGCCTTCTCTTCTCCGGGCTGAACAGCCCATACTCTCCCAGCCTGTCCCCAGCACTGCTTTTCTGTGTTCTGAGCAAGTCTCAGCCATCACATCTCCTACCTGCAGATGCCTCCTGCCATGGAGCAGAGCCACCCCAAGCCAATTAAAACCCTTTTGTCAAAGGGCAAAGCTAACATCCCCCTGCACGTGGACTGCTCACAGCTCTCTGGCTGCTCCTGGAGGTCACAAATCACAGTAACTGTTCTGGTGAAGCTGTAAAAGAGAAGCAGGAAATCCTGCTCAACTCAATGAGCCATTAAACAGTTGACAATATTCTTTATAGGAACCTAGAATAGTTAATTAGTCCCCAAATACAAATGGTGAGCATGAATAATTACCATCATAGATCCCAATCAAGACAGCCAAGGCTAGATGTGCAGCTGGCATAAAGAGACCTGGCTTCAGGAGCAGCTGCAGCTCATACCAGTGGAGACTGGCCCTGAGAGGTTGGGTTTGTGCTTAAGCTACAGAGAACCTGGACAAGGACACCTTGCTTCCTGCCCCAATGCTGTCATTGACTTTCCATAAAATCTTCAAGCTTTTCTCTATCAGTTTCCCTTGAACACAAGGAAAAACATCTCTGAGAGTGTTGGAGGTCTGGAGCAGGCTGCCCAGAGAGGTTGTGGAGTCTCCTTCTCTGGAGAGATTCCATCCCCCCCTGGCCATTGTGATCCTGGGCAAGCTGCTGTGGGTATCCCTGCTTTGGCACAGGGGCTGGACTGAACAGTCTCCAGAAGTGCCTTCCAACCCCACCATGCTGTGACTCTTTTAGGATATCCACAGCAAGGTCTTCATTCCCTAAAAGCTTCCAAGGGAGTGGACAGCTGAGGTCTGTCTGCACTTCTGAGCAGCTGTTCTTTGAATTCCAGTGTGTGACAGAGATGGGGAATGGAACAGAACCTCCAACAGTGATGAGGCTGCTGAGGAGCTCTGTCTATCTGGAGCACTACAAGATTAGTTAAGGAGAAGTATTTTCCTGTACCAAAGCCATTGTTGTTACAGCAAATCTAATATCCTGAAATGAAAAGAGAGCCATAAGCAGCTGCAATGGAGCAGCAGTGAATTAAGAGGCAGCAGACTCTGGGAGCTTTGTATTACATTTTGAAGAGCTGACTTTAAGTGAGGGATAATTTGACTAAGATACTGTGAGGAATTTTTTCTGCATTAATTTTAGAGCCAGGTCTGAAATGGTTGGGAAATTGAAGCATCTGCAGAGATTTGTACCAGCAGAGAACCTGAGCATCTGTCTCTGGATGCGGAGCCAGAGCAGCAGCCCCGGGGGCTTGGTTCTGCCTCACCCTGAGCCACCAGCCCCAGCCCTGGCACTGCCCATTCCCTCTGCCCAGCAACACGCTGCAGGATGCCAGGGATGCCATGGCAGTTCCATGCAATCCCCAAGACCAACACAGGAGGGTAAATGAAGGCTTAATAAAAGCTGACATAGGAAAGGACTTTAAATTAATGCTCTCATTAATGCTTCAAGTTTAGCCCAAACAGGAAACTTACTGATCCTCCTTCCACTTTTACAGCACTGCACTCACCTCAGCAGTGATCAATTTCTGGCTCATTTGGCCCCAGGCCTGGAAAACATCCTCATGAAAAACTGTATGGAAGCCCAACCCAGTTCTGCTGCTGCCATGCTGAATTGCTGGCCTGGATAAGGCATGAGTTAGGGAGTTGATTAATAAGGTACAATCATAGGGGAAAGTTTGCATAACGGTCCCAAATTTGCTTCAAAAAGCTTCACTTAACCTCCTGCTGGAATGAGCATTGGTTCATTCTCCTGGAATCCTGCTGGAATGAGCATTGGTTCATTCTCCTGGAATCCGAACGGAATGAGCTTTCATCAGTGTTGGGAGGTCTCACTTATTGCAGCAGTTTTAGTGGAGTTGGTGTTTTTGGAGTCATTCTTCTTCATGGTCAGGAAGAGCCAACAGGCTACCAGAGCAGCAAGTTGTCTGCAGAGGAAGAGGAGAGCAGGAGCAGTGTTGGAAGGTTGGAGCAGCACCTGCAGGAGGATCTCAGCTGCTCACCTAATGCCATGGCTCCTGCAGACTGCCTTTGAGAACAGGAAACATGTTTTATCAGTTATTAAGAAAAAAATGCTCTGGGCCTGAGTCATCGTCACAAGAGGTGGCTTGGAGATGGATTCAGACTTTGAGTGAGATTCCTGCTGCAGTCAGTGAGGGTACTGAGCCTGCTGCAGCTCAGCTGTAATTGATCAGGGGCTGATAGATGAGCCCTGGGCTTTGCAGCAGCAGCAGCTTCTGCTCCTGTCTGTGGATGCAGCTTTCTCTCTCCAGGGGGGCTGAACTGGATGCCCTTGAAAGGTCCCATCCCACCCAAACCATGCCATGACTCTGCAGTGGTCAGGAAGCCACCTTGCCAGGCAGCACCCAGAGACATCCTCACCATGCCTGGCAGCCACCAAGAGGGAGAAGCTCCTGGCCTGCAAAGCTCAGGCTAAATGTGGCAGCAGGCAGGAAGCAGGAGGAGGAAGGGAGATGAAGGAGCTCACTCACAGTTGGCATCAGTGCTCAGAGGTGGAGCTGAGAAGGGGCCCTGGCCCGCAGGCTCTTTCCGTGGCTGTCACTCCTTCAGCCAAGCTGTCATCAGCCTGCTCCAGGCCGAGGTGGGAGGCATGTCAGACGTGCTTGGAAGGCTCACACCCATCCAAGGTGACAGAAAGCAAGGGGCAGCATCCTGCCTGGGAAAGAAACCCAAAAAGCTACTCCAGATCTGTCTCAAAACAATCAACTGCACAGGGTAGGAGTGATCCTTCCACCAGCAGAAAAAGCCTCCAGGAGAGTCCTGGGATGTCAGCTGGAGAAGGGCTGATCTCTGCAGCCCAGCCTGGGTCTTGGGCATCCTTCATGGGCAGTTAAGCTGTGACAAATTTATCAGAAAGCTGTTGTGAGGACTCTGGGAGGTTAGAGCAGGGAATAAATATCCTGGTCTTGCTTTCCTTCAGCTCCTGCTTCCATCTCTCCTGATGCAGCTCATAAATCTGAAGGCTCCAAGCACCAACAAAGGCAACTTTCAGGTGAGAGAGCCTGCAGAGCACCGAGGAGATGACAGCAAACAAAAGAGGTAGGCTGTACCACCAGCCAGATCACAAGGAAGTGAGGTCTGAAACAGCCTCCCCTGAGACCTGGAGCAGACAAGGACATAACGAATGCTCCTGAGAGCCTTCCCTCACTGCAAGGAGCCAGGCTGCAGAGAGCCAGCTCTGGAGATCTTCTCCATCATTGCTATGAGTCAGGATGGCCAGGGTCTGTCAGAAGCACTCAGCACCATTGCTCCTGGCCAGACACCTGTGAGCAGTCTGCATCAGTGAGCAAAGGGTGGTGTGAGTTCATTGACAGCTCACAAGGTGCATGGAGACTGAGGACATTTGTCAGCCTTGGCTGAGCCTCTTCCCAGGCACCTCTGTCACTTTAAGGGAGTTTATTACTTTTTAGTGAACAACAAGGAAAGAAATAGAATGGAAGGAGACTGGTGAGGCACTGCAAACCCAGCTCAGTAACCAGGAGCAGAGGAACTCCAGAGATGTGGCTTCAGGTCATTGCTGTTCTGCAGGCATAGATGCAGAGAAAGCTCCTGGAAAGGGCTGGGGGAGGCAGCTGCCAGGTGTTAACTCTTCCTGTGGCACTCAGTCACTTGTCACTATTGACTCAAACTTCTGTCAGTGTTTCCAAGTGGAAAAGAGACAAAAACCTGGATAGGAGTTTGGGCAATCTCAGAACCTGACTTAGAGCACTTGACTGGTGCCTTGCTCCGTGCTTTGGGGAGCCAAATGAGGCAGCTCCATCAGGTGCTGGGAGCTGAAGGCAGTGAGGAGGTGGAGGAGGGCCAGGAAAAAGTTCCTGCTGCAGCCTGTGGGAAGCTCTGTGAGGCAGAGCAGCCTCTTGTCCTGAACCAAGCCACCACCTCCCCAGTGTCTGCACCCTCACAGTGAAGAACCATTCCACGTTAGGCTGTCTGGGCTCTGAGCAACCTGCTGCAGTTGGGAATCTCCCTGCTGATTGCAGGGGGTTGGACTAGAGGAGCTTTAAAGGACCCTTCCAAACTCTGCCATGATTTAAACCCCAACTGCCATCAACTTTGGCTGAAAGCTGACTGTTGTCTGGGCCTGCAGCTCTGCCTGCTCACACAACAGAAGCCTTGGTGTGGGAAAGAAAAATTAATGTGCTGCATCATCTGCTGAAGAGGGAGAACAGCTCTGAGGTGCAGACATAGCAGGCTCATTATGAGCACTGTTAGTTAACCATAAAACTCCGACTGTGAAAGCCAGCAGACATCTGCCTCGTGTCCAGACCATCTCCTCATGGGCTGTAGACAACCCACCCAGGCTGTAGACTCCTGGTCTGCCTCCAGTGCTTGCTGGAGACAATACCATAGAATCATAGAACGGGTTGGGAGGGACCTTAAAGATCATCCAGTTCCAGCCCCCCTGCCTTGGGCAGGGACACCTCCTGCTAGCCCAGGTTGCTCAAGGCTTTCAGCCTGACCCCATAGGGGAGCTGCTCCAGCCTCTGATCATCTTCATGGCCTCCTCTGGACCCTCTCCAACAGTTCCCTGTCCTCCTTGTGTTGAGGGCCCCAGAACTGGATGCAGTCCTTACGTGATATGTAAGTCCCTGGCACACCAAAGCTCCTCAGGGTGAGCTATGACCAGAGAAGGGAGATCACCCAAACTCTATGGTCCTGAACTCCTGCCCTGCCCTTAGTGGCCACAGACATCTCCTGTCCTTGAGGATGGAGCAGCCTGCAGCAGTATAAAATATTCATTTCCCTCACTCCTTTGACTTTCTCCTGTATGAATTCTTTAGAGCCAAGGATTATCTCTGGCTGTGTTTTCCTGCAGCTCAGAGCCGAGCAGCTGCTGTAATAAATGTTTGTGACATTCTCAGACACTTTAGTCAGACAAGTCCTCCAGTTGGGGACATTTGTACATTTTAAGGTAAGCACAAATTTACTTCTCAGATGTTTCTGTGCTTCTCACATTAATTTCTGGGTCCCCTTGGGGCTGGATGAAGCTTTAAGTAATTCCCTGAGTGCAGTGCAGGTACCTGTGTGCTGATGCTGGGCAGAACTGTGCCTTTCCTGGCTGTACCATTGTCTCCAGTGCAGTGGTGACAGCTCTGCACCTCCTGCTTCCCAGAGCCACTACGTTTTCACCACGTCTCTGAGTCAGCCCAGAGCAAACTCCATCAGATGGATGCCTTGGCTGCAAATATTTCCAGCCCCCCCCTTAAAGAACAGTGAAGGATTCAGGTGTCTGTGGTCCAGACAGAGGTAGACAACACATTTCTGCTGTTCTCCTTGTAGCAGTTGAGTCCCAAGGACCGGGCTGGAAGGGAGGAGAGGCAGATGGAAGGGAAGTGGTGATGAAATGCAGCCATCCACAGGTCTAGATGGAAACACAAAGTGTTTGATTTCATGAGAGAACCTGCAAAGGTCTACTCTGCTCTGCTGTGACCTCACCAGGAGTGCAGCTCTGGAGCCCTCAGCAAAAGCAGGACATTGACCTGTTGGAGTGGTGCCAGAAGAGGCCACAAAAAAGATCCCACAGCCAGAACCCCTCTGCTGTGAGGCCAGGCTAAGGGAGTTGGGATCCTTCAGCCTGGAGAAGAGCAGGCTCCAGGGAGCCCCAATGCATTCCATGATTCTATGATTCCATGGCTCTATGACTCTGTGGATTGATGTGGATTTTGGAATAGATCACCTAAAAAAGTCCCAGAAGCCTTGTGGGGTGGTGGGGTGGGAGGTGTCTGTGTAGCAGCACCGTCAAGCTGGAGCTGAGGAAGCAAAGCCAAGTCTAAACCCATGCCAAGGATTTCAGCTCCCCAGAAATGGCTTCTTACACCTCCAGTCTCTGGGGAGAAAGGAAAGAGAAATGAGGAAGGCAGGAGGCAAGTGCAGCACAGACAGATTGATTTCAGCTGCTCTTTTTCCCTTTGCTTTCTGCCCGAGAAAATGGAGGTGGAACAGTTCCAAAGGCAGAGCTCAGATGAGCCTTGGTGCTGCCAGGAGAGGCCTTGGGCACTGAGCACACAGGGGCAGGAGTACCTCATGTCCTGGGCAGCCTGGGCTGCTGGGAGCTGTCCCTGCCCATGGCAGGGACTGGCACTGGGTGATCTTGAAGGTCCCTTCCAACCCAACACATCCTTTGGTGTTCTGTTGCTAGGGGAAGGTTCTCAAATGACTTTCCTGGAGAGAAAGGTTCAAGGCTGTGTTCTTGTTAGGGCTTTTTGTAGCTCCCACAGTGCAATGAGGCTGACTCCAAGGGACCCCTTTTTCCTCCCTTGCATGTTCCCAGAGGCTGTTGTTAGCCATGAATTCCCCTTTCCTGGAGCCTGGGATTGGTCAGGACTGGCAGAGGGGCTAAGGGTGTGGATAGGGAGTGATACATCAAACCACATCTGGCCAGATGTTCCCAGGGTGGTTTATCATTACCCTGACCCTCCACAGCTGTGCTTCCCTTGGTGCTGCTGCAGCTTCTCCACTCCCTAGCAGCAAATAGCAAAGCAACAGTCTCCAGGGATTCCTTTTCTTTTTTTTTCCCTCCCCAAGAGCTAATTTCTGGGAAGAAATATTGTTTCTAATGAATCATTTATCCACTTCATTAGGTGTTGTCAGCAATGGAATAAGAAATAGAGCTGCTGAGATGGTGCAGGCTTGCAGCTGGCTTTCCCCATCAGCAATGACTTCTTGCCCCAAAAATGCTGTTCCAGTGTCTCCCCACCCTCACTCTCAAGAATTTCTTCCTCCTCTCCAGTCTCAATCTCCCCTCTCTCAGCTCAGAGCCATTGTCCCTCATCCTGTCACTTCAAGTCCCTCTCAAAAGTCCCTCCCCAGCTTTCCTCTAGCCCCTTCAGGTACTAGAAGGCTGCTCTAAGGTCTCCCTGGAGCTCTTTGTGGCAGATGGAGTTGGTTTAGCCTGTCCCACTCTCTGGACAACCATTATTAGGCCAATAATTTCTGATGAACATGTTGTAGGAAGTGGTGTCAATGGTAACTGCACAGGACTTTGTTATTTCAGTCCATTGCCTGTAAATGAGTTATTCAGGAACAAGAAGTTCAATTGATAAAAGGCAAAAAATCAATAGGTGAGATTGTTGAGATTAATTCTGAGTTCCTAATGGATTTTCCCCCATTGAGGTTTCCAAAAGCTTTTGTAGGCTACCTGGCTTCCACTTCAGTTTCAGTTTCTTGGAGCCAAATCCATGACTGAACTCAAGCAAAACTTGTGGAGTGCTGTGTCCAGCACAAAAAGGACATGGAGCTGCTGAAGCAGGTTGTGGTTGTTCAGCCTGGAGAAGAGAAGGCTCCAGGGAGACCATTGCTGGCTCATGGGCAGCTTGTCCCCCAGTGCTCCCAGGTCCTTCTCCATGGAGCTGCTTCCCAGGAGGTCCCCCCTCACCTGTGCTGGTGCTGGGGGTTGTTCCCAGCAGGTGCAGGACCTATCCCTGACTCCAGTGACACCACAGCTCCTCATTTCCTTTAGTCTTTTCCTGCTGAGCCAGCACTTTTTGGCTCTCTATCCTCCCACCTTTGGCCGGAAGCTTGGAGCTATCATCTGCATCCCCAAGCCCATCAATTAGTTTCTGTTTTAATCAAGGGATGATATCTTTCTCCTCAGGCCCATCAATCATCTCTGGCTTGCTGTGAGCAGCAGCCATCCATCCTTCACCTGCCTCATTACTCAGAGGGATGTTGTGCTGCTGTGCCAGCACTGGCAGGAGATTGCAGCCTGCAGGGTGTTCCCCTCCAGCAGCCAGCATCAACATCATCTTCTCTTCTTCCTCTCCTTCTTCAGGGCACTGAGTGCCACATTGGGATCAGCTTCTTGCCTCTGCAGCAGCTCATCTCCTTCCTGCTCAGGCTGGGCAGGACCCCATGGAGGAGGGTTTGGCATCAGAGATTTAAATCAGGCCTTAGGAAGGAATCCTTCATGGTGAGGGTGGTGAGACTCTGGCCTGGTTGCCCAGGGAGGTGGTCAATGCCCCAGCTCTGGACATATTCCAATCCTTTTCTAGGGTGAAGGAGGCTGAGTAGATGCTGCCCAATGTCTGTTCTCCTGGCTGGGTGTCCCAGCACCAGGAAGCAAACACTCCAGAGATGTGTGCCCCAAGTCACAATCCCAGCATGGTGGGGGTTGGATGGGGCCTCTGGAGATCATCTCAAAAACCCCCTGAGCCTCAGAGACCCCTCAAGCCTCTCTCAAGGCTGCATTGGAGCTTTCCCTCCCTCAAGCAGAGGCAGGGCTGTGGTGCTGCTGGAGGACAGGAGGGTTAACCAAGATCTTCTCCTCAGCCATGAGAGCTGAGTGGAGAAGCGAAGATGACAAGTGTGGTGAGGCATATTTCTCATTAAAACAGCAACTGGAAACACAGCTTCTGGAGAAGGGAGCTCATTTATCATATCTCATGGCTGACACTGTGCTTTATTACCTCTGGGGCTGTAGGTAAACTTCTGTCTTGCTGGGGAGCAGAAGGAATCAGAGCGTTGGAGTTACCAAGGCTTCAGCTCCTGCCTTAATATTTCCTGACTGCTCCATTGCAGCTCCTCTTAATTCTGTGCTGGAATGGCCATGGAATCATAAAATAGAATCAGATAATCCTTAAGGTTGGAAAAGGCCTCCAAGAGCATCCAGTCCAACCATCAACTCAGCACCACCATGGCCACCAAACCATGGCCCCAAGTGCCATGGCCACAGGTTTCTGGAACACCACCTCCCTGGGCAGCCTGTTCCAGGCCCTGACCACTCTTGCAGGAAAAGATTTTTCCTAATCTCCAATTTAAACCTCCCCTGGTGCAGCATTTCCTCTTGTCCTATCAACTGATACTAGGGAGAAGAGACCAAGATGCTCTCCCCTGTTCTGTGGGTGAGCTCCCATTAGCCTGCACTGCTGCACTCCAGTCAGCCCTTTTCAAGCAGCACTCAGCAGCCAGAGGCAGGCAGCAGGCTGCAGGAGGTGAGCTGGGATGCTCCTCTCCTATGCTAACCTCTGTGCTAATTATGTTTTATTGATATTATGATGCTGATGCTCCGTGCTCTCCTTGCCACTCCTGGTCCCCAGTTGCAAATGAAGGAGTCCCACCTTGGACTGAGTGACCTGAGGCTGTTGGTTTCCATCGTGTTCAGAAGCAACCCCCACAGCCATCCCAGAGCTGGGTGAGTTTCTTTTTGTTATTATTTCACTGCCTCCCCTCCCTGGTTTTGAAGCCCTCTGTGGGTGACACTGACATTTGTGTTATGATCAGCTGGCTGAGTCGTTATCATCAGGAGCCAAGTGGGGTTCTTGTGTGTGTAACAAGGTGTTTGTCACTACAGAATGCAGGGGGGAGCAGCAGCTCTCTTTGTTTCAGAGGCTCACGGTGCAGCTGCTCTGTCAGAACTGCCATTAGGTGATGTTGCATTCTCCCCTTGTGATTCTTCGGGGATGCTTTCAAAAGCCTCATCAAAAAGCAATTGGAGCCTTGAGCTTGGCTGTTATCTGTAGATGAGCAAGGCTTTGAAGTTGAAGGCTGCAATCCAGGCACTTCTAGGTGTGTGGAATCCACAACAGGTAGCACAGGTTGGTGCTTTTATGGGGATGTATGGCAGGAGCCAGCCTCTTGTGCAGGGTGATGCCCAAACCCTGCAGTCTTTAATGGAGGAGCCACTGCTGGTGTGCAGAGGGAACCCCACGAAGTTCAGCCAGCGCAAGGGTAGGGTCCTGCCCCTGGAGAGGAGCAATCCCTGCAGCAACACAGGTGAGGGGGGACCTGCTGGGAAGCAGCTCCATGGAGAAGGAGCTGGGAGTGCTGGGGGACAGCAAGGTGCCCAGGAGCCTGCAATGAGCCCTGCTGGAGCAGAGGCTTGGACTGGATGAACAACAGAGGTCCCTTCCCACCCCAACCATGCTGGGATTGGGAGATTCTGTGATACAGCTTTGGGAGGGCTGAGCGATGACCATGGCTTGGCAGGGCCCTGCTGTGCCTGGAACATTTTGGTTTGTTGCTTTGGTATTGCTCAGATGCAGCAAGGGAGCAGCAGTGCTGGTGCAGGGCTGGTAAATGTGTGTCAGGCTGGGTTTGGACTCTGCTGCTCAAGATCTGCTTTGAGGGAAGTGCCAGATGCTATCAGCTGAGTTTATTTCAGGTGGCTCCTGCACAGCCTCCCTCTGCCTTGGCTATCTGTTGGTGCTGATGTTTGGTGGTTTTGGGTGAGGTTTTTTTTTTTGTAGAGAAGTGAGGGAGTGAGGATAGCCCTCACCATCTGGGGCACCCCTCCCCCACCAGTGACACCCCTCCCCGTCAGGGATAGCCCTCACCACCAGAGACAACTCTGAAGCCACTGTCCATGTTCTGCAGCCCTGGAAGTTTGCTTCTTTCCCAGAAGCAGCAAAATAATGCCTCGAGCAGAGAAAATATTTCTTGGTTGACAGAAACTATTTAAATGCATAATTAGCACTGGGGGGAGTCATTAAGATGATCTTCATTTATTTATTTATGAATGTATTGAATTATTGGTTGCATCAGAACCCTTTGGAGATGCAGCTCAGAGGTGCAGATAGGAGGTGGTGGCAGCCCTGGAGCTGGTGTCCCCTCACTGCAGCTGGGGGATGAGTGAAGGGCTCCCTTCAGAGCCTGCAGCTCCCAAAGCTGGCTGTGAATTCCTCAGCACTCAGAGGCTTCTCCTGGATTTTCCCAGATGTTACTCAGAGGTTAGCACCAGGCTTGGTAACTCACAGAATGCATTGGGTTGGAAGGGACCCTTGAAGGTCATCTTGTCCAACCCCCTAGAGCAGAAGGCCCTTGGAGGTCCCTTCCAGCCTAAAGCATTCTGTGATTCTCTGTTTCTTCATGGCAAGGGAGGACCTCAGGGCCTGAATCCCAAGGGTTTGTACAACTCAGTGTGACTCTGGCATCCCACCTCGGTCTTTCCCACGTGTCCAGGGACTGGAAACGTGCCTGGGTTTACAGGTTGTGGTATGGACTTCTGCAGGAAATGGAGGAGGTTTTGCATTCTCTGACTGTGTGATTCTGTGATCTCTGTCACCCAGGACCTGGGTCCTCCCCTGGCCCTCCAGGCAATAGCTGCCAGTGTGTTGTCTGTTTACTCTTTTCCCATCTCTTACCTTCATGAATATTGATGGAGAGCTCCAAAATAGCCAAGAGCACTTTAATCAGAGGACTATCTGCAGCCTAATCAGGATCAGACTAATCAGGAAGTTCAGAGCAGGCTTTGACACTTACTGCAGGAGGGGAAAGTTTACTCCCAGCTCCCAAGTGGAGTCTGGTGATGCCTCTTCTGCTTTTGCCCAGTCACCAGAGAAGAAACCAGAGATTTACTGCTTGCATCTGGTGGTTTGAAGCTTCTCATCAGGAGCAGTGAGATGCTGGATGTGGCACAGGAGGAACCGACACTGCCATGAGGAAGTTGTGCCAACAGCTCCATGCTGCTTTGGATCCAAGGTCTGCTGCATCTCCAGCCTTCAGGATCTCACTTCTCGAGCCAATCTTTTAAAATCTCATCTCTTTTTTTCCTTCATCACCCGGCTGGGGTTGGACAGATGCTGCACCCAGCTTGCAGGAGGGTGATTTGAGTGCAGAGGCACTGGTGTGAGCTGCTTTCCATCACTGCCTTTGCCATCTTGGTAACTGTTCCAGCAGAGACTGAGTTGAAAAGGGAAGCTCCAAAATAAATCAAGGCAGAACTTTTTGAGGCTCAGCAACCTTAAAATCAGAGCTCCTGAGGGTTTCAGACCTGCCAGGCAGTGCTGTGCATCTGTTCAGCGTGGTGCCCTGGCTGGGGTTGAGGTTTTTACTTCCATTGTCCCTCAGGGTTTGCAGCAAATCCTTTGACATGATGAAAGTCTCCACCAGTGGCAAAAGCTGACAGCACCTGCCCTGAGTTGCAGCTGCATCTCCGTTGGACAAGGAACCAGGATGCTGCTGGGCTGTGGCTCCAGTGCAGATTTGCTGCCAAGGTTTGGTGTTTCTGAAGCATTGCTCTGTAGAAATGTGTGAATTTCAGAAATCAATCAATCAATCAGCTCCCAGGTCATGATCCTGCTTCCCCTGCAGCCAGAGGAAGGGTGCAGTCCTGAGGCCACCGTTCTGCTCTCCACTCTGTCTCTGCTTGCTGGGTGCCAGAGGATCACAGCCTGGCTTGGGGTGGCAGGGACCTCCCAGATCATCAGGCCCCTGCCATGGGCAGGGACATCTCCCCCTAGCCCTTCATCCTTCACCCTGTGTTTTGCTCCTGGCTCAGCAGGGCTCACCCCTGCCTCTCCGTGCTACTTTCACCAAGTTTTATGTGTTTTAATTTTCTTTTATGCCTTTGTAGCCCATTTCCAACTGCTTCACAAGAGAAGCCAATGAGACAGAGCTCCTAATAAACCTGCATTCATCAATGCCTTGTTTCACTCCCTTTCATCTCTAACTACTACCCAATCCCTTGGACAACTGATGCTTCTGAGCTGGCAATTAGACCTCTGCTTTCTGCTCCTGATGGAGGATTAATTAAATCAGAGCTTTTCAAGACTAGAACAAATGCAGGAACATTTTTTGGCAGTTTTCTCCTTTCTTTCAACCTGTATCCTATTAAATCAAGACACCTGGCAGAGAACTAACATCTTGCCCTGAGAGAAAACAATAAACTGAGATTTATACGCTGGAGCCCTATGGAAAAGCTTCTTTTGCCTTCCCAAAATGCAAATTGTGGAACAAAACATTGTGAGAGTTTGTAAGTCTTCACCCAGTGCAGAAGGCAGAGTTCTGCAGTCATGGAATCACAGAATGGGTTGGGTTGGAAGGGACCTTAAAGATGATGCAGTTCCAACCCCCTGCCAGGGGCAGGGACACCTTCCACCAGCCCAAGTTGCTCAAGGCCTCATCCAAGCTGGCCTTGAACACTCCAATGAAGAGGACAACATCAACAGGGCTGTGTCTTGGGAGCTCAGCTTTGGGTGCTGGTTAGCTGCTCTTGAAATAGGCAAAGTCTCTGCCGGCATAACTTATGCTGGGGGAGACCTTCTGGCTCTCTACAGCTCCCTGAAAGGAGGTTGGAGCCAGGGGGGTGTCAGTCTCCTGCCCCTGCTGCCCATGCTGCTGGGGATCAGCCCAGGACAGGCTGGCTCTGGGCTGGCAGTGTGCAGTGCCAGCTCATCTCCAACTTTTCCCCCTCCAGCACCCCCAAGCCCTTCTCCTCAGGGCTGCTCTCCAGTCCTTCATCCCCAGCCTGGCTTGATGCTGGGGGTTGGCAGGACCTTGCACCTGGCCTTATTGAATCTCATAAGGTCATGAAGCTGAGCCTCAAGCATCTCAAGCATTAAAAACTTCCTTTCAGTCCCTGAGTCTATGCCCCATCCTTGTAAGTCTATCTCTGCAGGGTCTGAGGGTGCCTCTTGCTCTGCACTCTGCTGCTGTTTATCCTCAGAAGCCCTGGAGCCTGCTTCAGCATCGCTGCTCTCTAAATATAGCCACAGCAAAGTGTGTCAGCAGCAGGAGCCATCCTTGGCTGCAGGTAAGGCATTTCCCAGTGCTCAGATGAAAGAACTTCCCAGTGCCAAGCGTGGCTGCTACTGGGAGCCACTTCTGGTGGGGTTTTGCTGGGTTTCAGATCATTTGGAGTGTCCTCTGTAGTCTTCTGGCTAATGTTGCACCTGGACACGAAGGTGAGACACACACTGGATCTTGCCACAGTTTGTACTTACAGGAGACTGTGACACTGCTCTATGGTTTCCTCAAAGCCTTCTTCCCAGAGTCTTGCTCTGCATGTGCAAAATCAGAGCCCTAGATTTGTTTAGGCTGGAAAGGACCTTTAAGAGCATCAAGTCCAACACCACCAAGTCCACTCCTAAACCTTGTCCAACAGGTCCATGTCTCTCCTGTGCTGGTATCATCCAGTGTTCCAGCACCCCTACCGGGTCAGGGGTCTGCTTGGCCCCATTCAGAGTAGTGCCAGGAATGACTCCTGGCCATTCACCAGCAGACCAGCCCCAGACCACCTTTCAAAGAGAGCTCTGATGCTTTGCAAGGCCTCACGTTTCCATGGTACAGCAAAAGCAGCCTTGCAGGTCATGAGTAGCAGAAATGACCTCAGCAAATCCTGTGGAAGAGTTTTCATCTGTGGGGTGTGCAGGGAACAGGTAAGTCCTTGCTGTGCTCCTGTCCTATCTCACCCAACCCTTGACAGGCCAAGGGGTGATGGCTTTAAACTGAAAGAGGCAGATTTACACTGGAGAGAAGGAAGAAATTCTTCACTGTGAGGGTGGTGAGAGCCTGCCCCAGGTTGCCCAGGGCAGTGGGAGCTGCCCCATGCCCGGAACCATTCTAAGTCAGGTTGTTTGGGGCTCTGAGCAACCTGTTCCAGCTGCAGATGTCCCCTCCGGTAGCAGCTGAGGGCTGGAGCTGCATCACTGCCTGCAGCTGCTAAGAGAGGTCTCTGCAGCCCTCTGGTGCCCAGGAAACAGATGGAAAAAAGCAGAATTTGTAACAAACATGGGGAAAAGGACAAGGACAAGGACAGCCCAGGGCAAGGGTCCTTCACCTCCTGCAGCCAGGGATTTCCAACCTGGCACAGGCAGGAACATGTCACCTGCAGGCAGAAGCTTGAGCTGAGGCTCTCAAGTTGCCTCAGAGCAGGTTTAGGTTGGACAAGAGGAAGAATTTCTCTTCCCAAAAGGGCTGTCAAGGCCTGGCCCAGGCTGCCCAGGGCAGTGGTGGAGTCCCCATTCCTGGAGGGGTTTCAAAGCTGTGTAGATGTGGTGCTGAGGGCCATGGGTTAGCAGCAGGCTTGGCAGTGTTTGGTTAGGGTTGGACTCAACGATCTAACGTGGACCAGCGTGTGCCTAGGTGGCCAAGGAGACCAGCACCAGCACGACCAAGGAAGAGGTTGTGCCCTGTGCTGGGCACGGTGAGGCCACACTGCAATCCGTGGTCTCTGCAGCCCTCTAGTGTTCGTCAGACAGAGCTGTGACAAGCGCGGGGAAAGGGACTGGAACAGCACAGGGGCAGGGTTCTACCACCACTACCAAATTGTTCTCCTCTCTCTTGTCCATGTAGCGATGCCACCAATCTCCTGGTGGCTGCAGCAAGGTTTCCCCAGAAGTTCCCTGACCCCTTCCTGTTGCAGTTTGTTTGTTTTCCAGAGCAGAACAGAACCGTCCTCGCCTTGGTCTTCCTTGCTACCCCAGGACACCTTCCTTGCCACCTGCTGCCATGACAGAGCTCCATGTGGGATCTACCCAAACACCTGGAATGTTTTGACAAGCTCCCGACTCACAAAACACAGCAGAGAAGCTGCACAAGGGCACAAGGAGAGCCATGCAAAGGGTGCTTGTGGGTGGGAACCACCAGCACCTAGTGTGGAGGTCATTTATGACTTCAGCTCCCTGGACTCCTTTTCCACACTGCAGGCAAGTGGTTTGATTTACAGGAGAGCATCAGGGACCTCTGCCCTGGCCATCTGCTTATGTCTCCACCATCTTTGAGGCCCCTCACTGCAAGTTTTGGGCTCCTCACTCCAAGAAGGACACTGAGGGGCTGGAGTGTGTCCAGAGAAGGACAAGGAAGCTGGGGAAGGGTCTGGGGGATCTGGGGGTGTTCCGTCTGGAGAAGAGGAGGCTGAGGGGATACCACATTGCTCTCTGCAGCTCCCTGAGAGGAGGTTGGAGCCAGGCTGGGCTCGGGCCCTTCTCCCTAGTATGAAGCGATAGAACGAGAGGAAATGGCCTGGAATTGCGCCGGGGCAGGTTTATCGCGGGCGTTACCCCAGGAGAAACCTTTATCTCCCTTCCCGGGTCGCTCAGCGCCGGTCGGTACCGGCACTGCTGCTGTTCTGGCTGTCACCACAGGAGGGCGACAGCATCCCGGGTCTCGAGCTCCGGGAGAGGCTGCTCGGTGCCTGCCGAGGTGTCGGAGCCAGGTGGAGGCTCTGCTCCAGCAGCCTCAGAGCTTGGGAGCAGCTGCTCTTGCGTCTAAGTAAAAGACCCGGGAGTAACGGGACTGCACCACACCTCTGATCGAACTCCAGCTTCCTGAATCCTCTCCAGCTGTGGCTTTGGAGCGTGCCCTCAGTGCTGGGCATTTGTGTTTCTGTAAACTGAGTTAACCTCTGATGCAGCCTCAGTTAGAATCTAACTGGCTGCTGCTGCTTGGGGCAGGGAAGAACTGGATCCAGTCTCTGCACCATCAGTGGCCCTGGTTAAACAACACTGGAGCATTAAAAGAAAGAAAGAAGGTGAGGGGAAGTACTTGGCAATAATATAAAATGAAATGAAATTAAATGAGAGGTTTTCTGAGCTGAGCTTCCAGGGGTAGCTGAGGCTCTCTCTTCCTGTGCCCTGACATTTGCAACTAATTACACTCAATGAAACATTCACCAGCTTCCCTTGCTTCAGGAAGAAATCAGCCACTCGAGTCACTGCTTGTCTGTCTTTCATGCTTTGCTCTGTTTTTCATTTGCTGCCAAGAATTTGCTTTACCTGGGTCAGAAAATACTGGCACAGCTCAGCCAGCTTAGCTGCAGGAGCCAGAATCCAGGTTGTAGTCAGCCAGACTCCTGATGAGAGAACCTCTAGCCCAGGGCTTTGGCAGCCAGGACACAGGTGAGCTTTCAGAAGCTCATTTCAGGGTCTTTTCATAACCACTTTTCTTCTTCAATAATCTGGCCTCAGATCTAACAGTGTTCCCCAGTCCCCCTCTCGTCATTCACAAGATCCTACCCATCAAGCTGTTTCTCTCCTTTGCCTAGGATGGCTGAAAGAAACTGGATTGAGAGGAAATTCTTCCCCATGAGGGTGGTGAGGCACTGGAACAGGTTGCCCAGGGAAGCTGTGGAGACTCCAAGCCTGGCAGTGTTCAAAGCCAGGTTGGATGGGGCCTTGAGTGACCTGGCCTGGTAGGAGGTGTCCCTGCCTATGGCAGGGGGCTGGAACTGGGTGATTTGTTAAGGTCTCTTCCAACCCAACCTTTCAGCCAGAGGAACTGCAGGGTTTGTGCATAGGAACACTGACTCCACCTGTGTGCCAGTACAACATCTGAACATGGCTGGCTGGGGCAAATTAGTGCTTTGTAAATAACAAAGCAGCCAACCAGCTCCAGCTGGCAAATCTTGTCCATATTCTCTTGCTTTACACATGGCCATACTCTGAGATGGAGCTGCAGGTGCAGAGCCCATGCCGAGGTTTAAGCTCTGAGCTGCAGCATGCTCATGCTGAGTGGTTTCAATGGACACATCTGAACAGAGCTGGGAGCAGAGCAGATCGCTTTGGAGAAGGTTTGGCTGCCTGGAGGGAACTGGGTGTAGCATTACTACAGCTGGATGAGTAACACCCTGGTGTGTAACAAATCCATGGGCCACGCATTCTTGACAGCTGACAGATCCTCAGGTCCTCCTCACCCCAGTGTGCTGCAGCAGGATACTGTGGCTGAGGGTGGTATCAAGTGTCCTGATGTCTGGAATCCTGGCTTGCAGAGAAGAGGTTTATTTGTCAGAGCAAATTACCACAAATTAATTCTGATTTATATTACTTGGCCACTCTGAGGCAGCAGTGAAGATCAAGGCAAATTAAACTCCCTAGAAACGCAGGTGGAAGAGTCTGCAGCAGGAGAAGGTCTTCTGAACACATGGCAGGGATCATGGAATCGTTGCAGTAGGAAAAGACCTTTAAGATCATCGAGTCCAGCAGTGTCTATCTCTACACCAAGCCTGGATGGAGGGAATCAGAGACAAAGAGATCTGCCCAGAGCACCGCAACTGCTGAGCAGCAGAGCTGCCCCAAGTGCTCCTCTCTGGTAATGGAAGATAACAAACAGCCATTAGCTCCCCGGATTTTCATGCCTGAGTGCAATTAAACAGGTGGCTTGGTTCTGAAATGGTCTGATTGACCACAGTTCCCCTTGCCTTTCAGGAGAGATGGGCAGGCAGCACAGAGCAGGCTCAAAAACCTCACAGATCTCATTACTCAAGGCTCCAGAGGGATGCTGAGAGCCTGCATCTCCTCAGCTCAGACCGAATGCTTGGTAAGGAACCTGCCATCGGGCCTGGCAGTGCTGCTGTCTGGCTGAGGTTGGTAGTTGTTGGTGGACATCCTGCACTACAGCCACCACCACCAGCAGTTCCAGCCCGGCTGGGGCTGGGGCATCAGAGCTGCCCTGCAGGGTCCAGGGCCATACATGGCTTGTCTCGGTGGCACCAGTTTGAAGTAGTTTATTGACTCCCACTTGGCAGCACTGGAGTCAAGTGGAGGCTGCCGTCAGTGAGTGCCAGGTCAGTCTCAAGGAGAACATTTCGTCCCCTGCAGAGTGCAGACCTGTGAGCACCTCTCCAGGCGCCTGGGCTGCTTTCCGAGCGCCCGGGTTGTTTTCTCGGTTACTAATGAACTACCTTCAAAAATCTGCATTCCTGAGGCAGCGACGCCGGGACAGGGGCAGAGCAGCCTCGGCCGCCTGCCCTGCCCGTACCCTGCCCCCGCCCTCGCCCTCCTCCCCCGGCCCCGCCGCGCCGGCAGCGCAGGGCTCGGCTCCCGGGGCGGGGCAGCCTGGAGCAGGTGACCCCCGCCGGGGCGGGCACAGCCTCTTCCTCCGCGCTGCCTCCCTCCCTCGGCTCGGCGGGGCAGGGAAGTTGGGCGCTGCCGGGAAGTGCTGGGGCATGGCGGAGCGGCCCAGGGCGGGGGGTCGCGGGCAGCGCCGGCGGGCGGCGGCGGGCGAGCGGCCGCGCTGAGCCGAGCCGAGCTGAGCTCCGGCCGCCGGCATGGCTCGCTGGATCCCCACCAAGAAGGAGAAGTACGGGGTTGGTAAGTGCCAGCCCGGGCTGCTCGGGCTCCCGGCGTGCCCCTTCCTTGTCTGCCCTCCGGTCCTTCCCCGCGGCTCCTTTCCCGGAGCCTCCTCCTCTCTGGAGCCATCTTTCCCATCCCCGGAGCCTTTCTCCCTCCCCGGGACACAGCTCCCCGCACTCTTGCTGCTGGCCCCCCAGTCTCCCAGCTCTGCATGCTGCTTTGCCTCCCCCCTCTCCAGTGGCTCCTTTTCCCTTGCAGCCCCTGGGTCGCTTCCCCTCGAGCAGTTTATTCTCTGTTCTCAGTTTGTGCTCTCCTGCAGTGCCAAGTTCCAACAGCCGCTGATCGCTCTGAGCCCCCAGGGATGGGGCACTGGTGGGTGCCCAGCTTCCCCCGGCAGCTCTGGGGTGCCGCGGCTCGGGGCCGTCCGGAGGGGTTTTGCCTTTTCAGCAGCACAAGTGTGTGCCGCTGTCCCCAAAAGGAGAGGTAGCTGGGACGTGCTGGCAGGTCGAGAAGGTTGCAAAGAGTGAATGCCGGACTGGCAGGGGCAGATCATTGCAGGGGTGGAGATCCTGACAGTCGGGGGGAGGAACAATGAGAGTTGAGCTAGTACCTGGGCGTGAGAGGAGATGCTGAGTGCTGGCTCCCTACTCTCTAGCAGGAACGTGCCTGAAGTGTCCCTGACGACTTCTCCTTTTCTTGAGACTTTGTCAAATTGAAAACTGCACAATTCTGAGGCTGCTCGTGAGAACTGGAGAGAGAACAACAGGCAGGAAACCACCAATGACACAACTTCGGACAGTTTATTTTCATGAGGAGTACTCTGTGCCCCTTGTGCTCCACCTCGGGGCTTCCTGATGGGAGAAAATGTTTTGCTTTGATGATTGCAAAGTGTTAACTGTCCTGAGTCCTACAGAGTTGTTCATTCCAGATCAGCCCAGGGGTTTGCAGGTGAGGAGCCTCATCCTGTGGAGTTTTTTCAGTGTGAAATTGTTACTCACTCAGTTTTGCAGTGGCCTTGCAGAGGCAGCTCACTTCTTGCAGGACTGTGGCTTAAGCTTCAGAGATCCTGTACCCAGGAGAACCTTATCTGCTTTCTGCTCTCGTAGCTGGGAGGGTGTGGAGTGCTGCACGCCCTGAACTTTGGTTCTTTCTGCAGAGGTAACAGCCTGGGGATGGGTGAGGTTCCTCTGCAGCAGGAATTCAGGAATGCTGGGGTTACAATCAAGTACAATCCATGGTGGTAGTGGCTGTGCTGCGTTGTGGTGGAGGGCTCTCAGCACACCTCAAGCAAGGCTCCTGTGCCTCAGGAGTGGCCTTGGGTAGTGGATAAATCAGAGGCACTCCTCCAGCTTCCCCTTTATTGGCTTCCAGGAAGGTTTTGCGTGCTGGCTGGGGTCAACTGGTGCTGGCTGTGGTCAACTGCTGCTGACAGCTCCCGTCCCAGAAAGGGCACAGGAGGAGGGAAAAACTTCCTGTTCCTCACGCTGCCCACCAGAAAGTGCTGGTAGGACATCTCCTTTCCTGTGTGCTCAGACAGCTGTGTGAGGAGGGGACTCATTTTGCAGCCACAGAGCCTGGGCTTGCATTTAATTTGCAACCAGAACCGATGGGGTTAATCCAGAGGCAGCCAGCAGAGCTGTTTCTGCCGTGCCCAGCTTTATCAGGAGGGGTTTGATTCGTGGCATTAATGTGATCAAAATTTAGTCCATTTGGTGTTTGCAGACTTGTTGGGTTCCACTTGGCAGCTGCATCCTGTGCCCTGCTCAAGCCTTGTGCTCACCTGCCAGCCCCTGCTGGGTTTGTGCTTCTGGTTTGTGCATTTGGAGGAGCTGATGAGGTCTGAAAGCCAAGTGTGAGCTTCTGGGGCCACTGATCTACCTGCTGACCAAGATGCCTCTTGGTGCCAGTTGTGAAGGTGACTGTGAGGCCACTGATCTGTATGACACAGGTTAGTAGATGGTAACAACTTCCAGTCCCTGGTGGCTTGGCTAAGTTGATAGCTCTGAAGTGTGAAGATGCAATTTAGAGAATCACAGAATCATTGAGGCTGGAAAAGATCTCTGAGATCAGCACTTGGCCTTGTTGCACTGCACTTCAGTCTTTGTGTGGCTGTTACTGAGCTGTGCTTTGGAAACTAATCTGGAGCTACTTGGAGTCATTGTAGACACAGCCCTGTAAGTCACAGCAGCAGTCAGGAATTCCAGGAAGCAAACTGTGATTCAGGGCCGCTTGTCTGAGTTTTGCATTTCAGTTCAGCTCATGTCCTGCGTCATGCTCTGCAGATCTGTTGAGTGTGGGTTCAGGTTGGTTTGCTGCCTCAGTTGGATAGGCTGCAGGCTGCCACCTTTACCAATCTGCTCTCACCATGTGGGGTTTTTCTTTTGGAGCAGACTGTTCTGGTAACATGACAGGAAATTGCCCCTGATACTTTCTGGCTACCTTTGGAACCCATCCTGCTTCCCTGCTGGAGCTCAGGCCTGCTCTGGCCACTGACAAGTATTTACTCAGTCAGAATCCCATGTGGTGGCTGAGGGGAGCTCAGCTGCCTCACGCCTCAGGAATAGCAGCAATTGTTCAGGGGTGAACGAGTGCCTGCCAGCAAGGTCCTGATTTATGTGAGGAGAAATGCAGAGGATCAGAGAGAGAAAGGGAGTGCTGCAGGATGAGATATTCTTACTAATGGTTTGATGTGCTGAGCTGTCCAGGCTTGGCTTCACCTTCAGACCTTACAGATCTTTTGCACAGCTGTCTGGCAATGCAAGCTGTGATCAGGGGAGTTTCATGGCATTGATAGAACTCCATCATGTAAACTGGGGCAAAACTCAGATTTGCTGCAACTTGCTGCTTGTCTCTGCCTCCTGTTCCTGCAGAACACTTCTGCCTGGAAACTCAAGTCCAGTGATGTGCAGCAGGTTCATGGCAAGGGCTCTAGAAGGACAGAGAACAGGATTCCTACTGCAGAAGTGATTCTCTTCTTTCCATTAAGGGCTGTCAGGGATTGTGGTGCATTTGCCAGGAAGCCTGTTAATAAAACAGGAACATAAATCTGAATTATTAAACAGCTTCCTAGGTGGCCAGCTTGTGGTTGCCTTCGGAAATGGGAGAGGTTACAGTGTGCTGGCTGAGCATCAGTGATGGAAATGTCTCTGGTACGGTGCAGGCTGTCCCTCCTCAGAAGGCCTCCCAGGAATGGAGGTGGGGAGCACTCTTTAAAGGGTGAATTGCTCAGGCAGGCTCTTGAAGCTTTCAGGGAGGTGTCTGGCAAGATGTCAGAGCATAGCTGGAAAATCCCAGCAATTGTTCCACGGAGATTATTCTTTGGCCACGTTTTTTGCTGTCTGGTTTTTGGAGGTGTTGCTGCAATAAAAGTGGACCTGAGGCTGGGCAGAAAGTTCGTCAAGATACAGTGGAGATAATGATTTTTTTTTTCCTGCTCTTGGGCAGCTTGGTACTTTGATCCTCTGTAATCACCAACCAGTTCTTAACTTCAGCTCTAAAGTTCTCTTTCAGAATGTCCCAGGCGAGTGGTGGCCAGGTGGTTGTGATGGAGAATGCAGGGGCAGCTGAAATGTGAGAGACCTGATTGTTGTAGCACTTACACCCTCATTGCTCTGATGATGTGCAGCTTCAGGCTGCAGAGAGCTTCATGTAAAGGAGTAAGTTAGCTCCAGAAACAGAAGGAAAGGCTGCAGTGAATGGTGCCCAGTTCCCAGTCCTTTACCTGCCTGCATCCTGTGCAGTTTAATGGAGATTGATTTGCTTATTGCAGATCTGGGAGTCATTTGCAGTAGCTTGTTCTTCATCCTCCTTGACAGCACAGGGATCAATATTACTGTTTGGCTTTATTCCTTCCAGAGGAGGACCCTTGGTGCCCGGCCAGGATTTCCTGCTCTTCCTTTCAGCACTGTTCTGCTGTTTGCCATTTGCTTGTTGCCACCTGAGATAGGTGGCAAGATAAAAACTCTTTGGGATTAAAGGTCTCTGGAAGTTTGAAGCTGTGGGTCTGGCTGTGCAGCACCAGGTCTCTGGTCTCTGCTCAGGGCTTTGTGTCCCTTTGCAGACATGAATCAGTGAAACCACAGGCATCCAAAGGAAGCTGCTGGCCTGTGGAGAGTGAGAGCTGAAGGTGCAGGGGCAGCTGAGCTGCTCTGGCAATGCACAGCAGAGATGCTGCTGGAGTCAGCCCTGCCAGCGCCAGGTAGCTCCAGTGCTGCTTTCCATGGAGCTGCTGTCCAGTGCAGGTGGAGGGGTTCCTGTCATCTTGTTCCAAGGTTCTGGAAGTGCAGTGGGACAAGCTGTGCTAAGACTTCTTCTCATGCCAGCTGTGGTTGGTTCCCTGTCCATTTTCTTCCGAGTCTCCTGCTCCAAAAGCACAATGCAGAGATCACAAAAGACTTTCAGGTGATTGAATTCCCGTGACACCAGAGGGGTAACCTGAGTACAAACCAGGCTCTGATTCAGCTAAAATGGCCAAAGTGTTGATTCTGTGGCCACGTGGTGGTAGAGGCCACATAAGCTGAAGGATTGCTCTGAAGGACAGGACTATGACTTAACATCCTTTGTGGAGGATACTGATTCTTCAGGCTGGATGTTGCTGCTCACATTTCAAAGAGGCAGAATAAAGCTGCAGGGCTTGGAAGATCCACACCTTACAATAATATCAAGCACCCTTTAGCCTACTGAGATCTAAAAGCCACCTGTCCTTTGGTATCTCCTTGTAGCCTCGCCAGCAGACGAAAAGGAGCAGCCTTGTCTTGTATCCTGTGTGTTGAGGAGGTCACTGTGCCACAGGGAAAGCAGTTGAATGTGTATCTTGGTGGGTGAATGCAGTCATCAAACCCACCAGGTAGATGTGCTTTGTGAAGCTAGAGCTGGTAAAGATGCAGCTGTGGTAGCAGCAGGATCTGAGACTGCTCTGGGTGCAGCAGTAACAGTCCTGGCAGCTGCTGCTGCACCTTTCCTCCCTGAGCCAGCTTCACCCTGCTCAGAACTGAACCTCCAAAGCAGGAATAGCATCTGGTGTCACTGCCACCTTCTGTGCCAGCTGGAGGAAGGTTGGCTTCATGAGCCAGCAAGATCTCCCAACAGCAGCTGGGTTGAGACCCACTAAGCCAAGGACCACCTTCCAGACCCCACAGGCTTTGTGTTGTCATCTTTCTGCACTTGGAATCTGCTTTCAGCTCCTGAATTCCAAGCTAGGTCTCCTGCATCTGTTCATTCCACATGAGCTCTTGACACGCTGCTGCATGTTGCTTGCTTGAGTCAAACAGATCTGAAGCAGGCTGCAGCCTCAGAAACTGTTTTACACCTCAGTATTTTATCAGCCTTTCTGCCACTGAGCTCTGGCAGGTGGCACCATCCTCCCTGCCTGCAGGTGGAGGCTGGGAAAGGCTAAGGGCATTCCTCCTCACCACAGCCTGGGGAGTCTTGCAGACCACCCTTAGTGGTGGATGTGCAGCAGAGTCTGCGTTGGTGCCCCACAGTGCAATAAATGTTGGAGGGGAGGATGAGTAATGGGAATCCTGCAGACAGGAAAGGTGGAGATGATTTCTTTTTCCCTTCTAGTCACTGTCTTTTGCTTCAGCAGTTCTGAGCCCTCTTGGTTTCCCTGATCTGAATCTGCTCAGAAGCTCTAATTAAAAGACTTCGGCTCATGTGTCCTTGTGTCTGCCTCTTGCTGCAGAGCATTCTTGTGGCACTGGCTGTGGTTTCTAAAGCCACAAGAGACCATTAGCTCATCCAGCTGGAGCACTTGTGCGATGCTCCTGGAGCCATCTATGGGCCCAGGGGCTGAGTTGTTAAACTGGGGCTTTCTAAAGCAGGCCAGGCCTAAAGAGATTAAACCTAGATCCTGATGCCACCTATGACAGAACAAGACAGAAAGATCCACAAGTTGGTGATGGCATCACTGGAAGTCTTCCCCAGTCTCAACTTTGGAAATGAGTTTGATTCAGCCTGTGCAGGATAGACTCTGCCAAGCCTTGGCTGCACTACCTGTCCCAGCTCCAGGATGCTGCCTCTCACTCAGAGGAAATCAGGAAAATCTGAGCAGGCTCTTGGCCAGCTGCGTTGGGCAGACACTTCCCTGTCTTGGCAGGTGAGCAGCAGCAGCCTGCTTTGGGTCTGGTTGTTGGAACAGACTGAGGTTGGAGCTGGCAGTGTGCTGAGGACAGTGACTCTTCCTGTTCTTCCCGTGGTTCTCAAAAGAGGGAATGAGCAAAGGGGCAGAGGCTGTGCCCTGCCGTCCTGCAGAGGCAGCAGTGCCACTTCTGTCAGTTCAGTGACCTCTGTAAGAGGACCAGGCTTAAAAATGTTAAAGATAAGTAAAAGCCCTTCCAAGTGTACTCCTGTGTGTGAAGGCAGCCTGGAGCAGTAAGGACACAGGATGCTAAATGTCCACCTCTAGCTCATCAGGTGTTTGCCTCTGGAGTCTAACGATGGCTGTTAATTAAAGCATTTCCAGCCCCTAATCCTGTTACTCTGGATTATTTGCATTCAAAATGCTAAGCAGTCACTGGGAACTTTGCAGATGAGGCTGAACATCATCACCAACCCTGTCAGGAGCAGTCACTGCTTATCTAGCAGCCAGTCAGTGGCTGTGGGACCAGGGCTGACTCTGCCCCAGCCGTGGCAGTCTTGGTGCCCTGATTCTTCGTTTTGCAGACACAAATTCCTGGGCAGTTCCCAGAAGGTTTTTGCTCCAACATCAAAAAGCCTTTGTTCCTATGAAGAATGAATTCGTTGGGCAGTTCCTTGTTTAAATAAAGGCTCTGTTTTTTGGGTTGCATGTTGGCAGCAGAGAGCATCCCAGCCCTCTCCAAACAGGGCTGTCCAGCACAGAGGCTGCCTGGGTGCCTGCGAGAGGCTTTGACTGCAGCTGAAAGATGCCAGGAGATGAAGTCTGCCTATTGCAGCAGCCCTGAATGTGAGCCTTTGTTCTGGGCAAGCAAGGCACAGCCCTCTGCTATCAGATAGTGGTGGGGGCAGCCTGCAGAGGGTGGGATGTGGCATTTGGAAGTGGTTCTGTGCCTGATGGGTGGAGGGCTGAGTGTTCTGAGCCAGCTCACAGATAGCATCTCTCAGAGACTCTGATTTTCAGGCCAGTAATCCACGTTTTGAATGCATTTGAACAAGTTCTCCAGGAAAGGATTCAGTTTCATTCTGCTTTGAGGTCTGACACTTTCTGCCTCCTTCACTTCAGTGTGGGACTGAAGTGTCCTTTCCCGTCCCTGCAGTCCTGGCTGCTGGTGTCTGGTGCCTCAGAGCAGTGTGCCCCTGACATCCCCTGTGCACACCCAGTTGTGCAATGCCTTTAGAGTCTCTTCTCAATCCATTTTGGGGAATCCCCTCCTGCCTTGAAGCACAAGAATTGCTTCTCCTTATCTCCACCTGCATGACTCTGGCTGCTGTCATCAGTTATCTGCTGCCCTTTTCAGCTCAGCCCTGATGGTGACTCCTCTGCCCTTCCCTCCTCATGAATTCCATGGGCTGGAGACACAGTGGAAACCTCAGTTCTTAAACTCTCTACTCATCAAGGTGGGGGGGAGGGGGGTGGTAAATTAAACCCCATGGGACATTGCCTTTATTCTGCTCAGAGAATGGGATCATTGAAGCAGAGCTGGGACCTCCTTGTGGATCCTGTTTTCCACCTTTGCCTCTTTATTTAGATTAAATTTGCTGGAGTTCAGTGCTGCTTTTCATTCTGGCTGATAACAGTAACAGGATCAACCAGCCTGAAGTCAGTTTCAAAGGAGAAAGTCTCAGCTGAAGTTTAACTTGAAGTGAAACGACTTAGCCTGAGATATTCCTGCACGTTTGGGAACAAAAAGCTCTACTTTTTTTTTTATTTCTTCTTCCTTTCTTGCTGCTCTGTGAGGATTCTCTCTGAAGGATTTTTATTTTTCCATGCCATGTCTATGTTTGTTGTGTGCAGTTTCCTTTTAAGTCTGGAAGAGGTCAGCTTAGATACACACAGTGCAGAGAAGGGTAAGCAGCTCTCAGAGCTGGGACTGCTGGGGCAGGGCTGGCTTCGAGCAGCAGGAAGCATCCCTGAAGCTCCCAGAGAAAATATGCCAGCAATTTGCCTCTGCTAACCTCCTGCAGCACCACTGGGCAGGGGATTTCTGAAGGGACCCTCTGTGCTTGCTTAATTCAGCCCAGCAAAGCAGGGTGCTCCAGACTCTGCCTGACTTTTTCTCTGGCCATGAGCATTACCCAAATGTTTTGTTTTTCCCAAAGACGTTGATGGAATTTGTACTTCTGGGCCTGATCTGGGGCATTTGGGTGTCCAAGCTGCATAACCAGGTCAGCAGTCAGCTTTTAATGTCTTGGCCTGCAGCAGCACTGTGGGGAGGAAAGGAAGGTGGCTGCTGCAGCAGCCAGTGCCATGGGAGCAGGAGTCCAGGAAGGTTCCTGCCAGCCTCTGGCAAACAGAGGCAGGGGTTTGGGCACTGAGGGCAGGGTGGGCAAGGGCCAGGGCCACTGCAGCATGAGGCAGTGAGCATCTGCCCCTGCTCAGGGGATTCACATCAGTGCTGCTCCTGGTTATTTATAGCTGCAGGGTTAAGGAGAGCCAAGAGCAGTGAGGTCACTTCCAGCACGGGGAGCTGCAGGCATCTGCTTGCTCTGGGTGCTGGCCAGGAGGCAAAGCAGCTCCTGTGAGGGCAGTGCAGGCATCCCATGGGAACTTCCCAGCACAGGAGCTCACAGGTTTATTTATTTATTTCATCTGCAGAGAGAGTTCTTCAAATACAGCCCCTGGGAGGTCTGAGGAATTTTTCCAAAGCCCCTTGCAGCCAACGGTTCAGTCTAGAGCCATGGGGGGACCGTGTGGCAGAGCAGCAGCTTAGGCAGTTGCTGCTGTTCTGGCAGTGCCTGGGGATGCTCCACTGGGGTTAGTCCTGTGAAAAGCCAACAAAAAATGGCAATGATCTGACTGAGCATCAGCTGAGGTGAGACTGGCCTTTACTGGGCAGGTTGTCAGTGGAGCAGGAGGCACAGAATGGCTTAGGGTGGAAGGGACCTAGTGGAGCATCTGCTCCAACCTCCCCACGATGGGCAGGGCTGCCTCTGCCCTGTGTTCTCAAAGGCAGCAGACAGACTTGGTTGGCTGTTAAGAATCTTTCTCCTTGAAGGACCTGATGCTAGGATCTGCATCTGGGGCTGGCTTCTCTAGTGTGTTACATCCACATAGGAGCTCAGGAACTTGAGAGAGCTTTTCCAAAATCATCTGCTGCCTTCAGCAGCTGCTGTGATCCCAGATTTCTAACTCTGCTCACCTCACACCTTCCAGGACTGTTTCTCATCTCTCTCCCCTCTCTCCCCTCTCAGCAATCTACAATTACAATGCTGCCCAAGATGTGGAGCTCTCCTTGGAAGTGGGTGACACTGTGCACATTCTGGAGATGTATGAAGGTAGGTTGCTGATCCTTCCCAATCCTTTGCAGTGGGTTTTGAAAGAAACAATGATAAATCAAGATTATTTTGGTTTAAAATAACACAGACTTCAGATCTTGGCTTTCTGCTTTGGATCCACCCAGGAGCACAGAGCTCACTCTGCAGTGTTTGCTGCATGCACTTCATTTTTCAGATGACATTAAAAATGCTGTCCTGGCAGAGGTTTGTCAAGGTAAGAAACACTCCTGGCTGCTCAGTCCTGGTGTTACACCACACCTGTTTGCCTTGGCTGCTCTTCATGCCAGGCCAGGCACTGGTATAGTCCTGTGGTGCAGCTGCAAAGCAAGGATGATTTCTTTAAAGTAGCTTTTAACCTGAATTGGTTCTTTGATCTGAGACAAGGGAGGCAGCAGATGAAAGAAAAGCAGAGAGCAGATCTGATTATTCCCGAGGTGGTGCAGGTTTAACCCCAAATATCACCAACTGGCAGAGGATGTTTGAAAAGGCCTCCAGTTATGGAGCTTCCTTGCCTTTTTTTAGGCTGTTTCTCCCAGAGTTTTACTGGGAAGCTTTTTGTAATCCACACCCCAATGTCAAACGTCTTGCAGCAAGGAAATGAGAATGAGCCTGGTGTGTTCCAGCCTCCTCCCTAAGCCAGACTGTTTGGTGAGGATTCCAGCATGGAACACAGCCATTTAATTACTGCAGGGGTTGTAGGAGCCACTGCTCCCTGTGGAAAGCTCCATCCTCTTTCCAAAGTCTGAATTCAATCGTTTTCAGCAGCAGCATCGATTTGAAATGGACTCAGAGTACAAAACCTGGGAACAGCAAGCTGCTTGTTTAGCAATTTGTTCTTAGCCAGTTGTTCTCTTTCCACTTGGCTTTGACCTTGACAGTGAAAACATCCTCTGGTGTATCCAGCCAAAGCAGCTGCTGCCGGTGTGAGTGGGGAGTGTCTGGCAGGGCAGGGAGAGAGGCTCAGAAAGGCAGAGCCTAGGCACTGAGTTTGGAAAAGGACACGAGGAAAAGGGAGTGCCAGGGGTGAAAACTGCCCTCAGGAAGAGGATACGTTTTGTCCTTCCCAAAGCTCACCTTAAACCCTCCAAATTCTGATGCTGTTTGCTTGGGAGGAGACTCTCCTGCCTCACTGGGTCTGCTTTTCTTTTTCTGGGCCATTAGCTTTCAGCTTTGTTTCCACCTCTCTGTGGGTTGTTTCTGAGCTGCAGTGCTCTCACAAGAGGCTTTTTCTGTTCCTTCTCATGCTAATGATGTACCCTTAGAAATCCAACTCCAGGCTGATAAAAGTGGGCTTTTGTTCCGCTAATCACTGTTCTTATGTGGGTATACAAGTCCTGATTTAGAAGAAGTTTCCATTTATCCAGGGTGGTGGCTCTGCAAGAGGAAAGGCTCAGAGATGCCTCCTGAAGTCATTCTCTAGTCAGTGTAAGTGAGCCCTGCAGCTCAGCTCTGCCTGAGGGCAACCCCTGGACTGTCAGCAGAGTTCTTAAGAGAATCCCTGAGTCCCAAGGTTTGGAAGGGACCTCTGGGATCATTCATTCCAAGCCCCCTGCTAAAGCAGGGTCTTGGGTCACTCCAGAGGAGACTCTACAACCTCTCTGGGAAGCCTGCTGCAGGGCTCCAGCACCTTCACACCAAAGAAGTTTCTCCTCATGTTCAGCTGGAACCTCCTGGGTCCATTTGTGCCCATTGGCCCTTGTCCCTTCCCTGCCTCAGGATGCACAGGAGCACCTTTGTGAGCTACCAGAAGGTTCTCAGGGCTGTTGCACTGCAGTTCACTTCCTCTCTGCTGGTCCCCTAGAACATGATTCCTTTTTCTCCTGGTTAAAGGCAGTAGGTTTGCTCTCCTCAGCCTCCTTCAATGGAGGCCCTCTCTGTATCAAACAGCCTCACTTGGCAAATCTCTGCAGTCTGCATCTGGACTTGTGGCTGGCTCCAGCCTGTTCTGCAAGAGCTGAAGTGCAGAGTTTGATCCTTGACAGGAGGCATCCAGGGTGAAGCTTGGGCTGGGTTTTGGTGTTAACAAGAAATGTTATCGGACCCTCAGCTGCCTGAAGAGCTCTGAGACACAGCAGTGATAGAGCTAAGCCACAGCAGGATATGTGTGAGGCAGAGGGCATTCAAGGGAGTTAAAATGCAGGCCAGAAGCTGTGGATGGAGCTTGGTGACCCCTCTGCCACGCAGGCTTCTGATGGACCCAGAGCTGCAAGGTGGAACAGGAGCAGAGCCCTTGTGGTTGAGCACATGGCCTGGGGTTGCATCACTCTGCATAGCTTTTCCTTATCTCAGTTATTGGCATCTGAATAATTTTTCTTAGGTTTTCTGACCTTTTACACACTGCATAAAATCCATGCAAGGAAAGGTGAAATTGAGGCCCTGTGTGCCCTGAGCAGCCAGACACAACCCCCCAGCCCTGCTGACGGTTCTGTGCTGTCTTTGTGTAACCAGACTTCAGCTGGAAGCAGAGAACACTCAGGCATGCCAGTAGCCTGTCCTGCCTCTGAAGCTTTAGGCAGATTTTGCTGGGTTTTAAGAGGAAATCAAGCAAGCAATGGAGGTCTGCCCAAAGCTTTTGTTCCTCTGAGGATGATGGATGAAGATTATTGACAATCAGAGCAGAATCCTGGAAAGGCAGCACAAGCTGCTTGCTAACACCCAGAATGGTTTTGTGCAGTGACTGCAGAATGATTCACAGGACTCTGGGTGAGGCCAGGAGCCCCTTTGAAATGAGGAGGCTGTGGTAGAGGACAGCTGAGCCTGTGTCCAGTGGAACTGACATCAGTGGGAAATGTCCTGGTTGAATTTCATGAACTTTGTATCCCAAGTAACTTGTACAACTTAGGTTGTACAAGTTACTAACTAACTAGTTACTAACTAACAAGTTACTAACATTACAACTTAGGTAAAAATAGAAGCTAAATCTTCTCATCCCTAATCCAGTACCTTATCCATGGCTCCATGATAATCTCATCCTCTGGAAGGAGAGGAATTTCTTCTTTCTTCCTGACTTTACTGCTGGTATATTGAGGTTTGCATGGTCAGGCTGAGTCACCTTCTCATTGCTAGAGAAAAGGGCCAAAGCTGTGCTTAAAAAAGACCTTGGCAGCTTTGTGGCGCAAGGACTGTCACGTCCAAAGTGTGCAGCACAGGGGAGCAGCTTCTCCTTTGAGCCCTCTCAGCACCCAGTGGCTGTGCTGCAGAGCAGGAGGGCAAGGTCCATGGTGGGAAGAGAGCCTTCAGCCCTGCTCTTGAGACCCAAGCCTCCCACAGACAGAGCAGGAGTGTCCAGGGTCAGCTGATGCCATAGGGACAGTGGGGATGCCAGGGTGCCTTTGGTTGCTTTAGGACAGGAGAATCCTAACTGCTGCTGTCTCCACTGCAGGCTGGTACCGAGGCTACACACTCCGCAACAAAGCTAAGAAGGTAAGGCTGAGCTTGAGCCTTGCCAGCCCCCTGCTGCTCTGCTGGGCTCCTGTCTTGGTACCATGCAGGTCTCCTGAGCTCTGTGTCCTTCTCCTCAGAGACAGAGACAAATGCCCCTGAGCAGCCTGGTTCAGAGCCATTGGCTGGGTGTTGCTCCCCTGTAAGCAGGAGGAGTGCAGCCTGAGCTCACAGAGCTGCCTGTTGCACATCTGCATGCACAAGGTTATTGCTTTATTGTTATGGGCTGGGACCTGGCATTAGTGATGTGTGATGGTAAGGGTAGAGTTTGGATTTGACTTGCAAAACATTCCCCAGATTATGCATGCAGGGCTCTCAGCCAGACCTGGTGAGGTTTGTGAAACCAGTCTGAGAACTGCATGGAAATTGGGGTTCCCATAGGAGTCCTGGCACCTCTCATGTGGTATCATCCTTCACAGTCCCCATTTTTGAGTCATAAAGGCAGTGAAAAGAAAATGGAAGAGGACCAGAGCATTCCTAGAAGGTTTCTCTTAAGTAAAGGAAACCTGGGGCTGGTGCAAGCCTACAAATGCTATCACAGCAACCCCCACAGCACTCCAGGCTGGGGCAGAGTGGCTGGAAAGCTGCCAAGCAGAAAAGGCCCTGGGGGTGCTGGCTGACAGCAGCTGGAGATGAGCCAGGGGGTGCTGGCCTGGGTCAGCAATGGTGTGGGCAGCAGGAGCAGAGCAGGGATGGTGCCCCTGAGCTGGGCACTGCTGAGGCCACCCCTCAAACACTGAGGTCAGTTCTGGGCCCTCACAGCAAGAAGGACATTGAGGGCTGGAGCAGGTCCAGAGGAGGGCAACAAAGCTGGAGAAGAGTCTGGAGAACAGGGCTGGGGAGGAGCTGCTGGGGGAACTGGGGGTGTTGAGCCTGGAGAAGAGGAGGCTGAGGGGAGACCTCCTGGCTCTCTCCACCCCCTGCACAGGAGGGCAGTCACTGATTTGTGGTTTTCCTCCCAGGGCATTTTCCCAGAGACGTACATCCACCTGAAGGAGGCCACTGTGAAGGACCGGGGGTAGGTTGGCACTTCTGGAGCTGTGCTCTTGGGCCCCAAACTAGTGGAATGCTGCTTCCCTTGAAAACAAAACCCCAGCTTCAGGAGTGGTTGCCACGAGTGCTGCTGGTCTGTGTGCCCAGCAGGGCACAGCACCAGTGCCAGGCTCTGGTGAGACTGCTGCAGAAGTTGTCTTTTGTCAGAGCACTGCACCCCAGAGAGCTGCAGGCATAGGTGCAGGAGGGTGCTGCTGGCAGGGGTACAGCTCTGCTAAACCAGTTAGCAGTGGGGCAGGTCAGTCAGGCTGCACTGCAGCTCCTCTGGGGACTACTGCAAGTCATAACAGACTCCTGCTGGCAGCCAGCAGGAGTGTGGAGTCCTTCCTGTCTTGGAAAACATCTGAGGAAATGACTTCTCATTTGGTTCCTAGAGCTGGCTCTGGGGTGACTGCAGGGAGAGGCAAAGAGCAGAGGCTGTAGAAAGAGCTTCAGCTGTAGCCAGGTTACCACAGCAAGGGGTGACTGTTCCAGAGTATGTTTCTGTCTGCCCCTGGTGTTTGTGGAATGGATCCATGGAGGAGAGCAGGACACAGAGGAACTGGTACCATGATGAGCAGTGGCTGGAGGCTGTGTGTGGGAGGAGCAGCTGAGCCCTCCCAGCCCCTGGGCTGTGTGAGTACACTGTGACACCTTTTGTCTGTTCTGTCCTCTGTTCTCTAGACAGCATGAAACAGTGATCCCAAGTGAGCTGCCCCTGGGCCAGGAGCTGGCCTCTACCCTGAGGGAATGGGCAGTTATCTGGCACAAGCTGTATGTGGTAAGTTGGGATTCATTGCATGACCTCAGAAGATCTGAGTCTGCACTTTCTGCAGGGCCCTTTAAGACTTGGAGTGGAACATTTTGCAGACTGTAAACCTCTCATCAGTGTAGAGTTGGTGCTAGGAGGCTGGAACTGTTCTGCTCTGCACTGAGCAGACTGTGTGGGCACACAGGGCTGTGGGTTAGTCCCTGCTGCAGTGCCCACTGTGCCTGGGTGAGTGTGTGGTGCCAGCACTGGTGAGGCACCAGGCACCCTGCTGCCAGTTGACCCAATGATCACCTCAGGAGACCAGAGCCAAGGCAGTGCATGGGCTGGGTCCTTGCTCAGGCAGAGCTGGGGGTCACAAGAAGTTGCCTTCTGTGGAAGATGACTATTGAGCCACATTAACGAGTCAAACTTGATTTTTCTTCAGTTAGTAGTGATTCAGGCTGCTTAGTGTGTGCTCTGAGGCTTTAATTAAGGTGAGGGAATGAGTTTTAATTAGCTGGAAGCACTGTCAAAGCACGCTCTCCTCTGGAAGGTCTCAGCAGGCCACAAGTGTGTCTGGTCTATGTGCCACCAAGCCACAAGAATTTTTTCCATCCTCTTAATTTAGCAAGCAGCCTTCTGTGCCTGCATGGCTGTGTGAAAAGAGAGGTTTGTCCCTGGCTTCTTTTTCCTGAGTGACTTTGGGATCCTAGCCTCAGAATCTAGCTTTAGTGAAGAGCAAAAGTCTTTGATGTTCCTGTGCTTAACCAATGTAAGTCTTAAAATAGTCCTGGAAAATGTTTTGGTTTGAACTGGCTCTGAGTGGTGTGAGCTGCAGTAAGAAGAAAGAGAAAATCAAAAAGCCAGAGGAAGAAGGAGGTGTTTGAGGAGAGAAAGGAAACACAGAAGCTTTGAGTCTCTGGCAGTGTTCCCCTTCCTCAATTTCTGAGGTTTGCAGCAGGCATTGCACCAGGGAAGGCATCTCCACTGCACAATGAACCTAAAAATCTCTCTTGGATTGAGGTCTGCCCAGGTCTGGGGCTGGAAGCAGCCATCAGGTTGCTTGGCTCCAGGCATGGTAGGTTACCCAGTTGTGGGGCAGGAGTGTCTCAGAGCTGTGGCTCAGAGCTGTCCTTGTCCTTGCAGGACCACAAGACGACGCAGTTCCGGCACGTGCAGCAGCTGACCTACAGCCTGATCGAGTGGAGGTCACAGATCCTGTCTGGGACCCTGCCCAAGGATGAGTTGGCTGAGCTGAAGAAGAAAGTCACTGCCAAGATTGACTATGGCAACAGGCAAGCTCCAAATGGTGTCTTGAGGGCACCTGCAGCTCCCAAACCCCACAGAAGGCTCTCGGTGGCATGCCAGGGGGGCACTGGCTGAGACTGGCATTGGCCCTTGGAAAGGCTCCAGGCCCAGCTTTCAGCTCCCATCCCTGCTGACCAGCCTGGCAGGTGGGCATGTAGCAGTTGGTTCTTCACATGCCAGCAGTCTCTGTGCCCTGGCAGGGAAGCTCACCTGCCTCAGCCCTGCAGCAGTGCTGGCACCTGATGGCATTTCCCATCCGGCACAGCTTGTGCCTGGCTGGGGCCAGCTGTGGCTCTGGGGGTGAAGTCAAACTGCTTTAGCAGCAGCTGAGCAATGAGGTTCTATAGGCCACCAAAACTCCATCCTGGACTGGTTTTGTACAGGACAGGGACTGTCTCCAGAAGGCATTTCCCTGCCTGCCAGGCTTGGGTCAGGTCAGATAAGTCAAGGAACAAGAGAGGAATCATTGATGAGCCACAGCCATGAGCTGGGCAGAGACACCACTGCTGCTGCTGTGGTTTGTGCTCCTGCAAGTCACTCTCCACTTAGCTGTTGTGTCCTTTGCTGACTTCCCTGCTGTTCAGGATCCTGGGCTTGGACCTGGTGGTACGAGATGACAATGGGAACATCCTGGACCCAGATGAAACCAGCACAATCTCTCTCTTCAAGACCCATGAGACAGCATCCAAGAGGATTGATGAAAGGATCCAGGAAGAGAAGGTACATCTTTTGTCTTTGTCTTCCTCCAGCAGGGGCCACCCATTGCAATTCTGCCTTCCTCTGAAGCGTATTTGCTGCCCTGGCTGAGCTGAGCCCTGGTGGTGTTTAATGGAAGCCTTCTGCCCCTTTGCAGTCCCTGCAGCAGAACCTGGAGCTGAGAGGGCAGCCAGTGTTCACCACCACTCACACCTACAGCCTCTATGTCAACTTCAAGAACTTTGTCTGCAACATTGGGGAGGATGCAGAGCTGTTCATGAGCCTCTACGACCCTGAGCTCTCCAAGTTCATCAGGTAGGGCTCTTCCTTCTGCAGGCATAAAGCAATCCAGACACCACAGTGTTCATTCTAGAGAAGCCAGAGGAGCTTAGGAGCAGCTAAGCCTTTCAGTTCTGTTGCTTGCTGCCTCAATGGTGATTTGGGTGTTAACTTCAGAGGAGACATAGAGTGAAGATGCTGAGCCCATGCTGAGCCCTTGTGCTCCCTTTCTGACTGCTGGGGGTTTCTGTGGTGCCTTAGTCACAGTCCCAGCCTGTGGGGTGGTTTTGCTCTTTGTTTTGCTGCTGGGGTCACTGGAGGCTGTGCTTGATTGATGGCTCCCTTTTGGTGTGCATGGTTTGCTGTCAAGTCAGTGCAAGCTCACACCAGGAGCTGGGCATCTTGTACCAGCAGGAGAAGGTCTGCAGAGCTTTATCAGGGAAGCCTGGATGTGGCAGGCAGCCTCTGTCTCCAGCACTGCAGCTATCAGCTGAGGCTGTGCAGGCAGAGCTCACATCCTGCCTGCCTTCTGCCCTTCCTGGAATGAGTCACTTCAGAGTCACTTCTTCAAATGTTCCCAAAGGAACAAAGTGCTTTTGAGCTGTGTCCAGGTAAAGGGAATGTCAGTGTTGATTTATTTACTCATTCCTCACTTCCTTGGCAGTGAGAGCTACCTGGTGCGTTGGGGCAGCAATGGGATGCCCAAGGAGATTGAGAAACTGAACAACCTGCAAGCAGTCTTCACTGTAAGTGACTTATTTCCTGGGGCTGCTTCCCCATCCTGCAGACAGCCCAGCTGTGGGTTCTTTCCCTCTCCCTTCTCCTCTCTTCATGCAACAGGGAGAGAGGTGTCACATGGATTGATTTAGGCTGGACGAGACCTTTAAGCTCATTGAGTCCAAACAATGCAACCAAGTCTGCTGCTAACCCATGTCCCTCAGCACCACATCTCCAAGGCATCCCCTGCAGGAATGGGGATTCAAGCAGTGTCCTGGGAAGCCTGTTTCAGGCCTTAACAGCTCTGTCTCCTTCTTTCCCATTCCTAAAGCAGGTTGACACAACTTTATTTTGCATCATTCCTAGGATCTGAGCAGTTCTGACTTGATCAGACCCAGAATCAGCTTGGTGTGCCAGATTGTAAGAGTGGGACACATGGAGCTGAAGGATGGGAAGAAGCACACCTGTGGGCTCCGGAGGCCCTTTGGGGTGGCAGGTAGGACAGCTTCAGTCAGTGGAGAGAGCAGCAGGACCTGTGGCTGGGACAGGGAGCTTGGCTCTGGGAAACACATCCTGGGGGTTGGCAGAGCCTGAGAGCCTCCTGGGGTCAGCATCTCTGCCCTCCAAGTGGAGACAGTCAAGACAGAAGAGAAACACAGAATGGTTTGGTTTCAGACCATCCAGCCTGGGGCTGAGCCACAGCCCCCAGCACCACATCTCTGTGGCTTTGAATCCCCCCCAGGGATGGGAGTTCAGTCATCTCCCTGGGCAGCCTGTGCCAGTGGTGATGAGAGTGGTGCTCTGTGTGCTATGGGTGGCACTGCCCCAGTGTTGTTTGCATTCTGATGGGGCTGCTCTCTGTTCTTCAGCAATGTGACAAAGCTGTGTGATGACCTTGTGTTGTTGCAGTGATGGACATAACTGACATCATCCATGGGAAGGTGGATGATGAAGAAAAGCAACATTTTATTCCCTTCCAGCAGTAAGTACCTCAGAGTTCAGCTCATGTTGGCTCATTCAGAGCAGTTGTCCTTTGCAGAAGGGCAGATTTGCCTGGGAGCCTGGCACTGTCCCAAGGCCAGATTAGCTTATGGCAGCACTCAGATCTTTGAAGGAAAAGGCTTTTGTCAGCCCTCTGGAGGCTTTGTTCCCCTTGGCTCACAGGCCTGGCTGATGAGCTGCATTGCCTGGGGAGCTTTGGTGCTGCAGCTGCGTTGCTGGTTGCCCCTCTCAGCCAAGGAGGGCAAGAGCAGCACAGTGCCCAGCAGTGCTGTGAGGTCCTGGGGTGTGACCTTCAGATGCCTGTCCTAGAATGAGAGGTTTAGGGCAGTCCCACTGGGAAGAAGAGTAACATCCCAGGGGCTCCTTGTCTGGAGGAGAGGCAGGTGCTGGGCAGCCCTCCTGCTGCAGAGCACCCCTGGTGACTGTCCTTTGGTGTGCTGTGCTGCTGCCCAGGATCGCCATGGAGATGTCGGTGCGGCAGCGCCAGCTGATCATGTCCCCCCTGATGCCCTCCCACGGCATCGGCGAGAGCGAGCCCCTCACTGCCATCTTCAACAAGGTCATCGCCGCCAAGGAGGTCAACCACAAGGGGCAAGGTGAGCAGCTGCCTTACAGAGGGGAAGCAGTAGAAGGGATCAAGTCTGGCTGGAGTTTGCTGCCTCACCAGACCCAGGCTGTGTGCCTGTGGTGGTGTCGCTACAGCATGCTGGAAGATGAGAGAGAAAGCCAGAAGCTATCCTGCCCTGTGGGAACAGCCCTGCTCTGCCTGCTGCCTTCTTCCCTAGGGATGCAAGACTTAAAGGTCAAACTCTTGGGGTGGATGGAAAACACTTTTACTGTGGCTGGTTGCATGTTAGAAATGGCTGCACTGTTCAGGATTCTTCTGCTCTTGCCCATGTGTGGCCTCTGCTCAGGCACACCAGAGCCTTTGTGGTGGACTTTGGAGAATCCTCTTGCCCAGTAAAGTCTCAGCAATGGGGAGAGGGAACTGGGGCAGGTGAGAAGCAGCTTGGGATGTTTAAGGAGCTGTTGCAGGGGTGTCAGGAGGAAAGGTCTCTGTCAGGCTCAGGTTTCCTGGGGCTGTGCATTCTTCAGTAAAAGTGTTCCCTTTTTCCTCAGGTCTCTGGGTCTCCCTGAAGCTGCTTCCTGGTGACCTAGTGCAGGTTCAGAAGGAGTTTTCC
This sequence comes from Indicator indicator, assembly GCF_027791375.1. Lineage (NCBI taxonomy): Eukaryota > Metazoa > Chordata > Aves > Piciformes > Indicatoridae > Indicator > Indicator indicator. Next base: position 4,571,800 of record NC_072047.1, read on the forward strand.
CACCTTATAGACAGATCAACTGCTGTGGCTCGCAAAATGGGGTTCCCTGAGATAATCCTTCCTGGTAGGTCCCTGGTGCCTCCACACTTCATGGGCTGAAGGAGCCAGCTGACATTCTGGGCCTCCTGCTCTGCTCAGGTTTATTTTAGAGCCAGCTGAAGCCTTGTTTTCAGCTTTCCTTGCATTTCCAGCTATCTTTTAATATCTTCTTGGCCAAGAGGTGCAAGCTTAAGCTTGCTTCTTCAGACTGAGAAATGATGCTGTGAGTGCTCGTGGAGGAGAGTTCCAGTTCAGTCAGACACTTTTGGTGGGTGTAGCTTAGACCCTGCTCTGTTCAACCTATTCCAAGGGCATTTGGCCCTGCAGAGCTCAGTACACTTCACAAAGTAGCATAAAGACAGAGATGTCTAAAGGGGAGAATGGTTGGATGCTGAAGGAGGTGGGATCAGTGTAGAGTAAGGAGAAGTTCAGGTGGGACCCAAGGGTGGTAGATGTTCAGCTGCAGAGCAACTGATGGAGCCCTGTGGCTTGCAGGGGATGTTCGCAATGACATCTATGTCACCCTGGTGCAAGGGGAGTTTGACAAGGGGAAGAAGAAGACTCCCAAGAACGTGGAGGTCACCATGTCTGTACATGATGAGGATGGAAATCTCCAAGAGGTACTGTGGCCCTTGCAGGAGCTGCTGCCAGGTGACAGCTCTGGTCCAGGGGCTCTTGGTATGCAAAACCTGTGTGGTAAAGAAAAGAGATCTTGGAGGTGATCTCAGGGACCAGGTCTGGACACCCACTGAGGGTTTGGTTTGAAATTAAGAGAAAGAAGCAAATCCTCCAAGAAGCTCTCAGGTGCTATGCAGTGACTTCCCCTGAGTGGGAAGTACAGGCTGAGGAACTCTGACAGTTCTGTCTTCTGACCCCAGCTACTTGTTGCTTTCATTCTAGACCTTACCTGTTCTTTCCCTGCCTCCTCTTGTCTTTTTGTCCAAAGAAAGCTATCCACCCTGGAGCTGGCTACGAAGGAGTCTCTGAGTACAAGTCTGTTGTGTATTATCAAGTCAAGCAGCCCTGCTGGTATGAAACTGTGAAGGTAGGAGCCTGGCATTTGCACCCTGGCCAGGGCATGTGTCAGTAGCAACGGTCTGGAAACTGGGACCACAAAGAGGATCAGAGGGCTGGAGCACCTCTGGAGCACCTCTCCTATGAGGACAGACTGGGAGAGTTGGGGCTGTTCACCCTGGAGAAGGGGAGGCTGCAGGGAGACCTTAGAGCAGCCTTCCAGTACCCGAAGGGGCTACAGGAGAGCTGGGGAGGGACAGGACAAGGGGTAATTGTTTGACACTAGAGCAGGGTAGATTTAGATTGGACATTAGCAAGAAGTTCTTTACTAGGAGGGTGGTGGGACACTGGAACAGGCCACCCAGAGAGGTGGCGAAGGCCCCATCTCAGGAGACATTCAGAATCAGGCTTGACAGGGCTCTGAGCAACCTGCTGTGGTTGGGGATGACCCTGCTGACTGCAGGGGGTTGGACTGCATGGCCTCTAGAGGTGCATGCTGTGATTCTATGGAGCTGTCTGGAGCTGCAGTGCTGGTGCTGGGTTTTGATGGTGCTGTCACCTGCAGGTGTCCATCGCCATCGAGGAGGTCAGTCGCTGCCATCTGAGGTTCACCTTCCGCCATCGGTCCTCACAGGAGTGTGAGTGTCAGGGAGACCTGCAGGGCACGCACACAGGCTGCTCAGGAGCACAATGTCCAGCTGGGCTTGGAATCTCTTCAGAGGAGGAGACTCCACCACCTCTCTGGAGAGCCTTCTCCAGGGCTCCAGCACCCTCACTGCCAATGGCTTTGCTATGCAGTTGCAGATACCAAGTCCCTTGGGATGAGAGGGAAGGGAAGAGCTCTGCGGCGGGTCACAGAGCCCACATGGTGCAGTTAAATAAAGGAGAAGCTGCACACAGAGAGCACCACGGGCAGAAGTAAGACCTCTCCTGATGAGGATTCCTCTTTCTCCTTGCAGCCAGGGATAAGTCTGAGAGAGCTTTTGGCATGAGCTTCGTGAAGCTGATGAATGCAGATGGAACCACACTGCAGGATGGCAAACACAACCTGATTGTCTATAAGGTAGGTTGACTGCAGCCTCCACTCTGGGGTCACCAAGCAAAATAGCTCCCTGGGCTGCCTCTTTCCCAGCAGAGTCCCCAGGTGCCAGGGCCACACATTGTAGAGAGCAATGAGCTTTGCCCTCAGCCTCTGCAGACTGAACACCCCTAGCTCTCTCAGCTGCCCCTCACCAGCCCTCTTCTCCAACCCCTCACCTTGCCTCTGGCTGTCCCTGTGCTGAAGTGTTTGCAGGTGAGAGCTGCAGGAGGTCAGCTGAAGTGTGCTGAGTGTGGGCAAACTCTTCCCTTTGCTGTGTCCCAACAGGGTGACAACAAGAAAATGGAAGATGCCAAATGCTATTTAACTCTTCCTTGTACCAAAATGGAGATAGAGGAGAAGGAGGGCCCCCTGGGGAAGAATATGGCTAACTTCACCCCTTCTAAAGACAGTACCAAAGACAGCTTCCAGATTGCCACTTTGATCTGCTCCACCAAACTGACCCAGAACGGTAGGTGTCTGGAATTCAGAACCTCTCCTGCCTGCTCCAGGTGGTGCTGCAGCCACAGGGGCAGCTGTGGAGCTGTGATCTCTCTCTGCCTGTGGTTTCTGTCCCTGCCAGTTGACCTGCTGGGGCTGCTGAACTGGCGTTCCAACTCCCAGAACATAGCTCACAACCTGAGGAAGCTCATGGAGGTGGATGGAGGAGAAATTGTCAAGGTATGCACAGGGATTTGAGTGCCTTTGTCCTGCAAACACTTCTGTGTGTGCCTACTGCTGGCCTTGAAGGGCTGTGATTGTGCTGTACCAAAAGCTGCCTCTCTAGGCTGGGAGCCATTCCAGCTGCTGAGCAACAGGAAAACAAAAGTTCTGCCTTGCCCCAAGAGCCCTCAGGGGAATTCCACAGGACAGGAGTTAGCAGGGTCGGGGAGCTAGTGGTGGTTTATTTCCCCTGGGTCCTGACCAAACCAGAAACAGTCCAAGCCTGACCTTGCACTTCAGTGGTGGCTCTGGGCCTCCTTTGTGAACAGGGAGTTGCTGGGGATCTGGGAACAGAGCAGGTCACAGCACCCTGGGGAACAGACCTGAAATGTGGGGAGCACACAGAAAAGAGTCTGCTGAAGGGGCTAGGAAGTGAGACTTGCTGCTGTTCCAAGTGTGAGTGGTTGGGACTGGCAGGTGAAGGCTTTGCACTGCTGAGCAGCTGCAGGAAGCGCTGGGACACTGCAGAGCAGGCTCTGTGTAAAGTGCTTTGCTCTGACCCAGGCAGGTGGGAACTGCACAGGTAGGGCTTCGTGTGTTCAGAAGGTCTCCTGCTGGCTAACAAGGCAGTGAAGCAGGAAACTGGGACCCCTCAGAGTTGTTGATAAAAGATCCTCCCTGCTGTAGTGAGGGACAACAGCTTGATGAACAGGGCAGGCATGGGAGCAGATGCAGATGGATGCAGATCCCTTCCTCAATCTTTGCTGCAGAGCTTTCACACTTCAGCTGGGCTTGGCTGGAAAGGGAAACACATCCTAAGGAGTCTGCTCTCCTGCAGGAGTCCAGAAGCAGTCCTTTTCCCACCGTTTTCCTCATTTCTTTCCCTCTAGTTCCTGCAGGACACCCTTGATGCTCTGTTCAACATCATGATGGAGATGTCAGAAAATGAAACCTATGACTTCCTGGTGTTTGATGCCCTGGTGAGTGAGGCCTCTGCTGCTTTGAGAACCACATCTCCACATCTGTTCCTGGTGCTTCCTTGCAATAAGTGTTGGAGAAATGAATGACATTGAGACAGTTCTGGAGGTGTTTTCAGGAGCTAGGGCTGGGATGTGCACTGAGCTTCAGGGCAGCCCCAGAGTGATGCACACCACATCACTTACAGGAGTCCCTTCAGCTGCTTGCATCAGAGCAGGGTACAGGAGGGTAAGCTCTCTTGTCTGTCTGAGGCACAAAGTGAGGGGAGCTGTTCATGATGGTGGAGGATTTGTGGCAGTGGTGGGCATGAGCCTATAGACCCTCACCCTGCAGGCCTTTGCCTCGCTGGTCACAGGTCTTGCTGGGTTGTTTCTCTAGCAGCAGGAATGCCACAGGCACTGTCACTCATGTGCCAGCAGTGGGCAGAGCTGCAGAGCCCCCAGCTCCAGCAGAACTCAGGCTCTGTCCATCTCCTTCCTTCTGCACTTCTGGCAGGTGTTTATCATCTCTTTGATTGGAGACATCAAGTTCCAGCATTTCAACCCTGTCCTTGAAACTTACATCTACAAACACTTCAGTGCAACCCTGGCATATGTGTGAGTATGGTGAGCACAGCCCCACAGGCTGTCAGCTGGGTGAGAGGGGCAGCAGGGGCCAGGCAGGAGTGTGCAGGACAAAAGCAAAGCCTCTGGCTGCTCCTTTGTACCCTGTCCAAAGTTTCTGTTGTAGGGATTTTCTCAGTAAGAAGGAAACCCTTGCCCTCATGGGAGACCTCCCTCTCCTGCTTCAGGAGGACTTTGTGCCCTGCACATGGCAGTGCAGACACCTGGAGAAGTGTCAGTCAGTGATGGTTTTCCAGCTTCCTGAACACTTCCTATTAGAACTAAAACACAAAAGCCAAAGGTTCCGGAAGGAGCTCTCTCTGTGGTCCATTCCTTAGGAAGCAGTTCTCTCTGGGATGAGGAAGCTGCCCCACACAGCCTCTCATTGCCTGCCTCTTCTCCTTTCTCTCCAAAGGAAGCTGACCAAAGTGCTCAACTGTTATGTGGGGAGTGCTGAGGACTGCAGCAGGACAGAGCTGCTCTTTGCTGCTCTGAAAGCCCTCAAGTACCTGTTCCGCTTCATCGTGCAGTCACGAATCCTCTACCTGAGGTGAGACCAAGCTCCTTCCATCCTTACACAGAGTTACTGCCAACCAGCACCCTGGGGAGGATGCCCTCAGTGTATTCTCATCCTTGAACTAACTCAGAGGAGGATTTTTCTGCCCTGGTCTGCAGCTGGAGCAAAGAAGCTGAGTGAAAATCCCCTTTGAAGGAGAGAGTCCTTCAGCCACCTGTAGCCTGCTACAGGCAGCACTTGGCAGTGCTGGAGAGGAACCTGTTAGGTGTTAAAAAAAAGAAGCCATGGAATGGCCTCCTCCTTTTGAGGAACTTTCAGAGACTAAGGCACAGTTCCTCACTAGGTAAGAACAGCACATTGTGCACTTAGAGGATGGTCACTGGCATCTTGTTTTAGGGATTTCCAGTGTTTTAGGGATTTCCCTCGTCTTTGATACAAAATGAGCTCCTGGACTCTGGGGAGCCAAGAACCCAAGCAGGCAGTGGAGTTTAGAAGGTGTAGCCTCTGCCTTGCAGCAGGTCCCAGCAGGAAGTCACTGCAGAGCCCCAGCTGCCACTTTGCCCCTCCTGTCTCTGTGCAGGGAGGCTGCATCCAGTTCCACAGGATGCAATCCTGCTCAGCTGCTGTGGCACTGCTGGCCTGGCTTTGTCCCTGACCAGCTCTCCCTGCTCCCTGTAGGTTTTATGGGAAGAGTGAGGATGGGGACGAGTTCAACGACGCCATTCGCAGGCTCTTCCTGTCCTTCAACCTGCTCATGGACCGGCCCCTGGAGGAGGCTGTCAAGATCAAGGTAGGGTCAGGTGCAGCTGCAGCAAGAGGTTGCTGTCTTTTATTAGATCACTGATACAGCTGTGGGGGTAGCAGAGGAAGGGACAAGCTCTGAGGCAATAAAGCATATCCAGATGAGTCCCAGCACCTCTGTGTTAATGAGCTCTGTGTGGCAGGAGTGGAATATTTAACCCCAAAGTTTGTCAAATAAAGCTGAGAGCTGTGGTGTTGCTTGAACCCCTTTAGCACCTGCTGGGATGAGAGCTGGCAAGCAGTGAAGGTGTAAACTGCTGCAGAGGGGGGGACACTTCAGCCAGTGGCACCAAGCTTGGAAATGTGAAACTACTGCAAAAGTCAAAGGAGTGGTGGGAATGAAAGTAATGAAAACCCAAATGATTTTTAATTGTCTTGGATTTTCTCCTTCCCTCTGGTGCCAGCTGGATTGTGAACCTGCTGTTTGTGCTCTGAGCAGGAGCAGAGCAGCCATGCAGTGAGGCTGGTGAGGTGCTGAGGGCACTGAGGCCTTTAGCTTGCTTGCTTCAGTTCAGTTCTAGCCAACCTGCTTTTGTCTACTTGAGGAGAGGATGGGTTCTGACTTTTGCAGTAGCACTTGGGTGATGTAGAGCCCAGTGTGGGTTCTCATGCAGTCAGAGCTGTGAAAGAGCACAGTCTGAGCTGCTGTTGTCTATCTGGATGCCACACTGATGGAAGCCTTTCCAGTGCTTGGACAGCTCCTGGCTGTAGGCATGCTGGGGTGTGCAGGACCCTGAGCCAGTTTCCCTGACTGCTGCTTTTCATGTCAGGCTCTAAGGAGCTTAACCCTGCAATTCCAGGGGGTTTACAAGGACTCAAGAGCTTGGCTGTGACTCCTTCCTCTCACCTTCCTGCTCTGCCCTGCAGGTGTGTGGCTGCTGGAGGCTCTTTGGATGCATAACTTCAATCTGAAGCCAGCTGTCTGCCTGTGTGCTCCTCCCAAGCTGGATCTGCCGTAGGAGCTCTGGGCAGTGCTGAGGCTTTACCCCATTTCAGCCTGGGCTGGCCAGGCCAACTCAGTCTCCATCTGTGCTTTATGTCCTTGTGCTTTTTCTTGCAGGGTGCAGCTTTAAAATATTTGCCAAGCATCATAAATGATGTCAAGCTGGTGTTTGACCCTGTGGAGCTCAGGTAACCACATTCTGTTTGTCCTCTAAAGCCAGGGAAGAGTTTGGAAACTCCTAAGAGCGGCCACCTGCTGAGGTGGTGATGCTCATCCTGTGTGTGAGGCTATGACAGGAGGCCAGTGCAGCTCAAAGGGATCTCAGCTGCTCCTTCTGAAGCACTTTGAGATGTTGCTGAGGACCTAAACATGAGGGCTGGGGGATGATTGTGCAAAATGTGTTGGCCAGAGAAGCAGAAGTTGAGTTGATTCAGGAGGTTCCCAGCATTCTGGGGAGTTGTGTTCTCTGCTCTTTGGAGCTCTGCCCAGCCCCTCCCAGCTCTGGCTCCCTGTTCTGACAGCAGCCAGACAGCAAACACAGAGGGAATTTAATTTAATGGAATCTCAGGCTGCAGTGAGTCATCTGTTGGTGCAAGGGGCATCTGGAAGGGTATCTCCTGCTGCTGTCCATGGCAGTGTTTCACCTTCCTGTTCTGCTGAAGCTTTGCTTTTATTTATTGTGGAAGAAGCCTGGTTGCCTGCTGCTGGCACTGAGGGCAGGCAGCACTGCCTGGCTCTGCAGATCTGGGGTGCCTTGGGGTGCAAGCTGCACTAGAAGATTACAAGCAGAACCTGCAGGTTCTGGATCCTGTTTGCTTTTAGTCAAAGTCCTGTGCTAGGTTCCTTGATGCTAAGTTAGGGCTCTGTAGTCCTCATCCTTGGAGACCACTTGCTGGCAAGGTGTCCATAGTGTCAGAGCTGCCTGTCCTGCCCGAGTGCAGGGCACTGTGGTTGTAGGATGGGGGGAAGGTGCTGACCATCTGCTTGTTTGTGGCTTGCACCCTCAGTGAACTCTTCAGCAAGTTCATCCAGAGCATTCCTGACAACCAGCTGGTTCGGCAGAAGCTGAACTGCATGACCAAGGTGGTGGAGAGTGACCTGTTCAGGCAGGCTGGTGAGTGGCAGACTCTGGGTGCTGCGTGGGGTCACACAGCCTGCAAAGCAGAAATGGCTTCCTTTAGACATCATCAGTGGTAGCCTGCCCTGAAATCCATCTCCAGAAATGCTGCTTGCCATAGGGCAGCTGAGGCTGTCCTTGCTCTGCAGGCTTTATGCAGTGCCTAGAACGAGGCAGATGACAGTGCTCTGTGTGGTGTCATTGCAGCTTAGTTATGGCTCCCTCTGCTCTCAGTGGCAACTCAAGTGGATCTAAGCCTGTTTTGGTGTCCAGGTTAATGCTATGAGCAGGCTGCTGGGTGCTGCTGGAGAAGTTGCTGAGCCCAAGAAGCTTGGTGCTGTTTGCTTTCCAGAGTGCAGAGATGCCCTCCTGCCACTGCTGGTAGATCAGCTGAGCGGGCAGCTGGATGACAACTCCAGCAAGCCTGACCATGAGGCCAGCTCACAGCTGCTCAGCAGCGTCCTTGAAGTCCTGGATCGGAAAGATGTGGTGAGTGTGACCTGCTGAGAGTTAATTGTCCTCTTGAGGAGGTGCAGCACAGAAATGTTGTCAGCTTAGGCTTCAAAGAATGAGGAAGTTCTGCTCCCTGCAGGAACTGTGTTACTTTGCTGGATGGTTCTGGGAAACTCCTGCACACAAAGAAGCTGTGTTTGAAAAGGAGCCATGAGAGGTTGGGTGCATGGTGATCACTGCAGTACAAAGGGAAACCAAAGGGACCAAATGTTATTTCCAGCTGCTTTGGTGGCTTGTGAGTTGTTTGAAGCAAGTCTTGGAAGTGTTTGGTTTCTGGTTTCCTCTTCTATGAAGCAGGGACAGCAATCGTTACTTGGTCAGGAGAACAGAGCCATGGAAATTGGTTCTAAGGTGCTGTTTGGAGGAGGGTTTAAGGTGTTCAGGGACCCCAGAGCCGAATCACAGCACCAGGTCCGGCTCAGTTGTGCCAGGCTGAACTGGCCAGGCTGGTGCAGGGCAGTTTTTTGCTGGCTTTCCACCTACAGCTGGCTCACCTACAGCTTGTGGGGTTTACAGCTCCGTTGTTGCATCCTCTAACAGCAGTTAAGCACTGCCAGGGCAGTTCCCCCCACCCAGGGAGCTCTCTGCAGAGCACTCCAGATCCAGAGCTGCCTCAGAGTCTCTCGTTGCACCCCCAGGGCCCCACTGGAAAGCACATCCAGGTGGTGATGGAGAGGCTGCTGAGGAGGATCAACCGCACAGTGATCGCCATGAGCAGGCAGTCCCCACACAGCGTGAGAGCCTCGCTTTGTCATGGCTGGGAGGATGTGTTTGGTTTGCAAACTGACCCCTGGCGAGCAGGAAATGCACACAGAGACTTCACAGCGGCAGTGTGGGGAGCTGTGGCTGGCCTGGGGCACAGACTGAGGGCAGGACAGAGCCGGGCAGGGAGCTGCTTGGTGCCATTGCTGAGGCAGAGCTCTGACGGCAGCTGCCTCGCTCTGAGCTACCAGGGCTGGACACAGGATAGCAACCAAGGGCCGCCTTCTTCCCCTCCTAGGGCATCTTTGTGGCCTGCATGACAGCCATCCTGAGGCAGATGGAGGACTCCCACTACAGCCACTACATCAGCACCTTCAAAACCCCTCAGGACACCATTGTAAGTCAGCCTGGCTGGGGACCAGCTCAGCCATGAGCAGTGGCACTGCTCCTGAAAGGCCATCCCAAGGTGTTTGCAGTGATCCCTTGCCCTCTGCAGCTGGAGCTGCCTGTGATCTGCAGGGTAACACAGCTACCTGCAGGGCACTCATGGCTGGCACCTGTGCTGCCCAGGCCACCAGCTGCACTGGCCAAGCAAAGCATCCTCTGGTTTGGGAAAGGCTTTTAGTGTTACCCAGGTGACCCATGGGGAAGGAAAACCAAAATAAGCAGCTTGAGCTGCTCTGAGCAGGCCTCAGGGCAGAGCTTTCTTTGCTTGGAGGATGTTTCCTGAGGCAGCTCCAAGAGCCCTTTCTCCTCTCCACAGTGCTGCTTGCCAGTTCCTCAGAGCAAGCTGCCTAGCACAGCAGAGGCTTTTCCTTGTCTTTGCAAGGTGGTGACTTTTTAGTCCAGCTCCTGCCCCAGAACTCCCAACAACCCATCTTAATGCAGAACAGCACAGGCAGATTTAATTACACAGATCCACGTGGGGGGAATCATTGCTCCTCCTGTAACTGAATGGAGGAGATGTCAGAAATAATTTAGTTACTGGAATACAGAATGAGAGCTCCTGCTTGGGAGGTGCAGTGTGTGGATTGCTGAGCAGTGCAGGCATTGATCAGTCAATGCAGCTGCAGACATTTGCCTTTCCCACTCTTTTCCCAGACTCACCTTGGTGATTTTGTTTTCCTGCAGGACTTCCTGATGGAAACCTTCATTATGTTTAAGGATCTGCTTGGGAAGAATGTGTATGCCCCTGACTGGATGGTGATGAACATGATGCAGAGCAGGTATGAGGCTACTGCTGCACTGGGGCCTTTCTGGTGCTGCAGGGAGGGTGAGTGGCACAAGCATGTTGTGAGCAGCTGGAGTTCACAGGCTGTGTCCTCTGCAGCTTCAGGGTGTGATCTGAATGAGGTTTCGGCAGTGAGGTTTCAGTAGCTGGTGCTGCCCCCATGCCCTGCTGCTGCTGGAACTCAGCATCTCTTTGCCCAATGGGCAGCTCTGCAGTGTCCTGCCCAAGCAGTGTGGAGGAGGACAGGGCAGTGGCAACTTTTCTGAGTGCTTCAGGGGTGGGGACAGGCTGAACTTCAGAGAAGCCACCATCTGAAGTGACACTCCCCTGCCAGACAGATGGGATGACCCAAAAAGTGTTTTGTGTTTCATTTGCCTCCATCCCACGTTTCTTTCTTAGAAACAGAGCAGTAACTTTCCCTGAGTGTCCCTCTGCTGGGAAGGAGGTGAAATGCCTCCTGGAGGAACAGCTGCCCAGATTGGGAGCTCTGCTACTGTTTCCTGAGCTCACATCTAGGGGCTGTAGACCCAGTCCTGCAGGGGTATTTTCAGAGGAGCCACTTCACTCCTAAATTTTCTCTCTTCCAGGGTTTTCCTCCGGGCAGTGAACCAGTTTGCCTCTGTCCTCAACCGGTCCTTTCTGGGTCAGACCAGCTTTGAACTCCAGGTAACAGCTCCTTGTTTCTGCATTTTCATGTGGATTCCAGCCCTGAAAGGCAGGAAGGACAAACAAATCCCACTGTTAACAAGAGATCATAGAAGCATTAAGGTTGGAAAAGCCTCTGAGAACACAGAGTCCAACCATCAGCCCAACACCACCAGCTGTGCTGTGCTGGTTTCTGCTTTGCCTTCTGCTGTTTCAGGCTTTTTTCTCTTCCACAGCTCTGGAATAACTATTTCCATTTGGCAGTGGCCTTCCTCACTCATGAGTCCCTACAGCTGGAGACCTTCTCACAAGCCAAACGCAACAAGATCATCAAGAAGTGAGTTTGCAGTGCAAGGGTTCCAGGCCTTTTCTTCTCAGAGCCACCTTTGTGCCGCTGAGGACAGACCCCTTGGGGTGGGCTGAAGCATGCCAGGGAAGTGCTTGGTTAGAGTGGTGAGAGGCACCAAACACCACAGAATCCTGAGTCCAGCTGCAGTGAGCAGCAGGGCACATCCAGGCTGCTGTCGGGGGGGGTTAAGGAGAGACCAGCAGATTTGGTGGGTTTGCCATTAAATGTCTGTGACAGCTTTGCACAGGTCCCGCTCTGCTTTTGCTTTCCAATACTTTCTGTTGTAGGTATGGGGACATGAGGAAAGAAATCGGCTTCAGAATAAGGGACATGTGGTACAACCTGGGTGAGTTCCAGCCAAAGAATGGTCTCTGTTCAGGCTCTCAAGATGGGTTTCAAACCCTTTCTTGCTTTCTAGAAGCTGCTCGAGTGAGTGTGGGGAGTGGCACTTCAGGCTCAGCAGCCTCAGAGCACAGCCTCTGTTTCTGTAGAGCTCACAGGAGCTGGTCTTGGCCCACATCAGCTGCTCAGACAGTTGTGTGGGTTCCTCACCAAGGTTGTTCTGCCATGGGGAGGGCAGGAGCAGAATGCTGAGAGCCTTTGTGAGCTGTAGAATGGTGTGCCGTTCAGCTCAGCTGTTTTTCTGAGCTGTTCCTGTGGTTTGCAGCATATTAGCTGCAGACATGCAGAGCAAACGTGCTGCCCCACAGGGTGTCTGTGCGTCATGGTCTATCCATGGCACCTGCTTCAGCATTTGGATATCCAGACCCAGCCACTGGCACCTGTCTGACTCCAGCCTTGCTTGCAGGTCTCCACAAAATCAAATTCATCCCAGCCATGGTGGGCCCCATCCTGGAGGTGACGCTGGTGCCAGAGCCGGAGCTGCGCAGAGCAACCATCCCAATCTTCTTCGACATGATGCAGTGCGAGTTCACCTTCAGTGGCAACAGGAACTTCCACATGGTGAGGGGCTGGGGGCTGCAGGGGCTGTGAGCTCACCTTCAATGCCAACAGGAACTTCCACATGGTGAGTGGCTAGGGGATGCAGGAGCTGTGAGCTCACCTTCAAGGCCAACAGGAACTTCCACATGGTGAGGGGCTGGGGGCTGCAGGAGCTGTGAGCTTACCTTCAGTGCCAACAGGAACTTCCACATGGTGAGGGGCTGGGTACTGCAGGGGGCTGCAGAAAGGGAAGAACATTTCCACACAGCCAACCAAACAAGGGCTAGGCTAAAGAGAAGCTTCACTTTGGCCCTGAGGGGAAGCTTTCACTGCTGTTTCTGAGGACTTCTACAGCTTCCCCCCAGGGAGCTCAGGCACTGCCATCTCTGCTGGCAGGCATTGCAGACAGGCTTCTCCCTGGAGATGGGCAGGAGCCATCCATCCAGAGGCAGCCACCTTGGCTCTTCAGGCTCTTGTCAGCTGTGACATTTGTCTCCCTGAACAGCATCCTCACAGCAGCTCAGCCCCAGCACATGGACAGGGTTTTGCTTCCTTTGGGGTCGTCACTCTCTGGTGTGGCTGGCCCCGAGCTCAGGGGAGTTGGAATGGGCAGCAGGAAGCAGGACGTGGGGCTTGGCTTTTCCATTCCAGTGGTGTTTATGTGCTGGCAATCACCCAGGGCTTGGTTCTTGTGGCATTCTTTAGCAGCCAGCAGTGTTCTGGTGGCCAGAGAGCTCTGACTTGCCCTCCACTGGTGGAAGTTCAGTTCCCCTAGGGTGAGTGAGAGACCATTTTGTGACCTGGCTGCTGGAGTGCAGCTCCTTCTGCTAGCAAACTTGAACTGCTGATGGGCAGTGAAAAAAGGGGAGAGCTGCTCCAGAGCCTGACTTCCAGAGGCTGCAGGCTGAGAGGAAGGACAGGAATTTCCTTTCTCCAGTCCTGGCACTTTGACTTCCTACCATTGGTGTTCTGCTCCATCTGTGAACATGTCCTTTAGCCTGGCTTGTGGAGCCAGTGGGTGGTGGTGAGGAGGCTCAGAAACAGCAGCCACGAGCACTGCTGATGCTCAGACCACGCTTCTGAGAGCTGCTCTCTCTGTCTGATTGGGGTTTTTTTTGCCTTTTCAGTTTGAAAATGAACTGATAACCAAGCTGGACCAGGAAGTGGAAGGTGGCCGAGGGGATGAGCAGTACAAGATCTTGCTGGAGAAACTGTAAGTGCCACAGAGACCCTGGGGAGCCTTCTGCAGCTCCCTGGCCTGTGTCTGTAAGCAAGCAAACCCTAGGGCATTGCCCCAGTGACCAGGGAACAGAGCAGCTGGCAGTGATATCAATGCCATACAGATACTCTGAGACTCTTTGCTCCAAATGATGACTCTGGAGCAGCAGCTGGCACGATTGCCCTAAACTTGGAGATGAAAGCCAAGGGCAGGTGCCAGACTGGCAAGGAAGGGGCTTGTGAAGAGCTTGGGAGCAGCAGGCTCAGAGTTAATGCAAAATCAGAGACTTCTTCCAGCACCGAGAGTAGAAGAGCCCAGGGTTTGGTTGAGTAAGGCAGGCTTTGACCTGCCCTGCTTGGGTGTCTGGGGTTGTGGGGTGCTGCTTGGCACTGCCAGGGTCCCCGGGCAGGGAGTGTGTCTGGCTGTGAGCTGAGGGCTCTGGGTGGCTTACACTGGAGCTGGGCTGCAGCTGCACCTCCCCTCCCACAGCCTCCTGGAGCACTGTCGGAAGCACAAGTACCTGGCTGCCCCTGGGGAGGTGTTTGCCCTGCTGGTCAGCAGCCTGCTGGAGCACCTGCTGGACTACAGGACCACCATGCAGGAGGAGAGCAGGGAGAACCGCATGAGCTGCACAGTCAACCTGCTGGTATGGGCTGGGGGCTGCCCTGTGCTGGGGGCTCTCAGGCGTTGATGCACAGCTGTCTGTGCTTGAACAGACAAAGTGACACCAGAGGGCTTTGACACAGCCAAAGCTGCTGCTTGGATGGCCTGTCTGGAGGGGATGGTGCAAACCCTTGGCGCTTCACATCATAAAGTTTGGTTTCTTTCTCTTGTTGGCAGAACTTTTATAAGGAGAAGAAGAGAGAGGACATTTACATCAGGTAGGGAACATTTACATTAGCCCGTGCAGAGGCCTTTCTTCCTGCTGCAATTCTGCACACAGGAGCCCCCCTGCAGGTGGCACTCAGGTGACAGCTGTTGTGCTGTGCTCAGGTACCTCTACAAGCTGCGGGACCTGCACATAGACTGTGAGAACTACACTGAAGCAGCTTACACCCTGCTGCTGCACGCAGAGCTGCTGCAGGTACTGCTCCACAGCCACTTCTGGTTTCTTCTCTCAGGGTGTGGGGGTTCAGTGAAATGCAAACAGCTCAGAGGAAATAGTTGCCTTCTTTATTCTCTTTCCTCTGATGTACCTTGGCATTCCCCAGGCTCTGGTAATCACCAAGGAGCTTCACAAGTTTGCAGAGCAGCTCAGTGGATGAAAGCAAGGAGTTTGTTACCTGCTCTGGGTGGAACAGAGCTGTAGTGAGCTGGGAGAAAATGCCCATGGCCAGAGTCATAGGACAGAGCTTTTCCAGCTCTGTGGGAACAGCCTGCAACACCCTGGCCTAAGCCATTTTAATGTAGATTGGGCACCCTGTGGAGCATGCAGGGTCAGGTAGTGCCCCTGTGGGAGCCTTTGAGCCAGAGGCACCTCAGCTGTGCAGCTCTGCCCACACTGGAAAGCTCTTTTTAATGTGACTGAAAATGGTGCAAGTTCAGATGAATTCCTGAACTGACTTTAAATGAACTTCTGATGCTGGAAGAACTTTGCATGGGACTGAAGCTTTCTGGCTGCGTGTGCTGGGGGAGAGGAGGCTCCTAGCAGCCAGTTGGAGGGGTTGAAGTTGTTCCTTGCTAGCTGCTGGTGGCCCCAGCCATGCTGTGAGGTGCAGTGTGTGTGTGCATGCCTGGCTTGCTCTGTGCCACTGCACAGCTGCCTTGTCTTCCCTCTGCCTTGTCTTAACTGCATCCCTGCAGCCTGTGAGGATCTGATACCTGAAGATGCTCCAGTTCTTCAGCTTTGCCTTTTCTCCTCCTCTTCCAGTGGTCTGAGAAGCCCTGTGTGCCCCACCTCCTGCAGAGGGACAGCTACTATGTGTACTCCCAGCAGGAGCTCAAGGAGAAGCTCTACCAGGAAATCATCTCCTTCTTCGACAGGGGCAAGGTGAGTGTCCTGCCTGAGTGGAGTCAGCTGAGCTTGCTGCTCCACTCCCTCTGCCATCAGCTGCTTTTAACTGAATCTTTTCTTGTGCTTGTGCTCTCCTTCCTCACCTGCCTCCCTTCACCCTCCCTGGAGATGTGGGAAAAAGCTATTCAACTGAGCAAGGAGCTGGCTGCCATGTATGAGAACAAGGTCTTTGATTATGAGGGACTTGGTCATCTCCTGGTAAGAATTTTTTCTCCATTTTCAGCAGGCTGCTGGCTGCCTAAGGTGATATGGAGCATGAGAAGCCCCAAACACATTTCTGTGAAGTAGTTCCCATGGCTTTTATAAAGCCCAGTACTAGGATAGTTCATATTCTGTCACAAAGTGTGGGTTTGACATTGTAACCACCATCACAACCTCATGTGCAGATGTTTGGCATTCCTGATGTTAATCAGGGCAGGTAACCTTTGCATGGTGCATTTTCAGGCTCCATAAATCTCATCCCCTGGTTGTTCCTGTGCTGAAACCACTGTCTGAGCACAGAGCTGTAGGATCAGCTGGGCTCTGAGTACAGTGGTTCAAGATGTAACCAGATGGGTTTTATGTTTCTTCATCTGAGAGTCATCTGCTCAGCTCTGCTGCTGCCAGTTCTCTGACATTTGTTCCCCTTTGTCCCTGCTCCCTTCCAGAGCAGGCTGATGCTGGGCTTCTGCTGCAGCAGTGCAGGGGTTTGAGGACCCTCCTGGAGCACAAGGCATTGTCCTCACAGCTGCCAGCCAGGACATGAAATTGGCTCTGGCCCAGACAAAACAAATATCGAACCAAGTCAATGGGTGTGAGATCCTGTATCAAAGAAACAAATGTGAAAAGCCTTCTGTGGGGAGAGCTGAGATCAGGAGGGGTCAGTGGGAGCATGGGCTACAGCCTGGCAGTGTCCCTGGGCACTGACTGCTGCTCACCTTCTGCCTTTCAGAAGAAACGAGCTGCTTTTTATGAGAACATCATGAAGGCCATGAGGCCCCAGCCAGAGTACTTTGCTGTTGGATACTATGGGCAGGGCTTCCCCTCCTTCCTCCGGGTAAGAGTTCTGCAGCGCTCAGCTGCTGTCTGTGCCTGGGGGATCCCCAGGCAGCTCTCACCAGGCGCAGTTTGGCGAGGAGCCTGCGGTCCCCTGCCTTGAAGAGTGCTTTGGCCACACCAGATCAGAGCTGTGGCTGAGGTTCCATGAGCTGGATGTGTGATTCTTGGAGTGCTGGCAAGCAAGGCCAGGATCAAGAGCACTGTGTGTGGAGCAGGGAATTTTGAAGCTGATCAGGTTGACATTGCAGGGTCTTGACCTGAGAGCTGCTGTGTTCAGCCCAGCCTGGTTTCTCTCTCCCACCTTCTGACTGTCTGCTCAGCTGGGAGACACACTGTTCCTGCCAGTAGGCTTACTGCTCTGTTTAGTGTTAATTCCCTTTTTCTTCTGCTACCCACAGAATAAAATCTTCATCTACCGTGGCAAAGAGTATGAGCGAAGGGAGGACTTCAACCTGAAGCTGCTGACTCAGTTTCCCAGTGCTGAGAAGATGACCAGCACTGCTCCTCCAGGAAAGGAGATCAAGTCCTCTCCTAAGCAGTGTATCTTTTGCTTCTGTTGTGGTCTTGGCACCTTCAGGATCTGCCTCTTCCCTAGAATAGCAGCATTGGTAAAGAGTAATAAGCAAGGAACTGACAGCTCCTGGGGGCCTTTGAAGGCAGGCAAGGGGTATGGGAATGAGACTGTCCAGGACTGCTGTGGTGAGCCAAAACCTGCTGAGAGAAAGGGCTTGGTGTTGGCAGAGTTAAGGGAGCTGAGGCTGGGGTGAAGCCCTAACACTGCAGGTCAGCATTTCTCGTGCTGTCTTCTCAAGCAGGTGGTGCTGGCTGCTGCAGGGCATTGTGCTCCAGTTTGGAGTTTGGAGGAGCAAGAGGTGAAATGCAGCCAAGTGGGGTACAGAAAGTGGCAGCCTGCTCTCTTGCTGCAGTTTCCTGGCAATTCTGAGGTTGCTGCCTTCTCATTTTTCCATTCGAGTCACTTTTGGAGGAGTGTGGAGTGATGATGTTGCTGGAGGTTGCTGACTGAGCAGCCTTTCCCTTGTCTGCTTGTGCTGGGGACACTCCCAGCTGTGTGCCACAGCACACCACGAGGCTTGAGGTCCTCTGGACTCTGGGCATGGTCAGCAGCCTGGCCAAGATGCCTCAGATTCTTGTTTGTGACTTCCAGTCAACAGCAGGCATGCTCCTGGAAGATGTAGATCAGTACAAGCCTGGGCTCCCAGCCTGTGTTTCAGAGGCCAGGCTGGAGCCTGATGGTCCATCTTGGCTCACAAAGCTGTGCATAAAGGCACAGCCCAAGCAGTGCTACCAGATGCTGCTCCTGCAAGGAGTCTGCCAAGCACTGAAGCCACACAGGAAATTAAAATTCATTCAGGACCAAACTTGGTATCAAAAAATGCCTCTTCTATTGCTGCTTTGTTTCAGCTACTTCCTTTGCATCTGTTTGTGTTTGTTCTGATGTTTTTGGCCCAAGATGAACCCGAACTGCAAAATTTGGAGTCAGATCTGAACTCTTCCAAAAGTTTGGGGGTGTTTGGTTCCAGGTTTCTGGCCTCATTCTAAAGGGGAGCAGCTGCATAGCTTGGATTTGGCACAGGTGGTTCTTGGATCCTTGCAGATGTCTTCAGAAGAGCTGAGGAGCTGGGGTGCCCAGGTCACGGTTGTGTTGGGCAGGGGGGATGGGGCTGCAGTTTGTGCTCTTTTTAACCTCCTTTGTCTCAGGCTCTTTTTTTTCCCTTTTGCTCAGAACCTGTTCCTTGCCCTTCCCTGCTGAAGTGCCTCCTTCCTCCTCTGGTTGTGCCATAGGAGTGTGCTGGAGGGTACCCAGTGAGCTGGGCACACTGCACCAGGCTGGTATCCCACCAGTGCTGAGCTGGAAGCAGTGGCACACAGCTTCCCAAGCACTCAGCAGAGAGCTGCTGTGGCTGGAAGTGTCTGTGGAGCCCTTTGGGCTGCTGCGCAACATGCAGCAGCACAGTGCCTGTGAGAGCTTCTGCAGCCATGGCAAGAGCAGAGGGAGGTGTTGAGAAGTCTTTCACGCTCAATGAACACAGGAAGGGTATTGCTCTCCCTCTCCTCTTTCCCCTGAAGGATTCAGAGTTTCTCATCCTTAACTGCAGCTGCCCAGATGTGCAGTGCTTCATTGTGAAGCCTGTGATGAACCTGCCACCTAATTACAAAGACAAATCTGTTCCTGAGCAGATCCTGAAGTAATTTCTTTGCCTTTTCCCTCAGCATCTCCTCTGTAGTTCTCTCAGCTAGCCTGGGCACAGGCTGGAGGCACCTTGGTGTCTGCTTTCTCAGTCCATTTCAGACCTTGTTGTTCCTGGGAGCAAGCAGCAGTGCACTGCTGCAGGGAGGGTGAGAGGTGGCAGCACTCACCACTGCCTCTGCTTCCTCCTAGCTACTACAGAGCCAACGAGGTGCAGCAGTTCACCCACTCCCGACCCCTGCGCAAGGGAGAGAAGGACCCTGAGAACGAGTTTGCTGTGAGTCCTCTGCTCTTGGTGCCAGCTGCTCTGGGGGTCTGTGCTGTCAGGGGGCATCCTGTGGGATGATTTGTGTTTGGTGGCATCTTGAACCACTGACACAATGTTCTTTCCCTCCCCTGTGGCACACGAGGATCTGTGCTTCACTTTGCAGTCTTTGCACAAAGCCAGTGACAGGGCTGAGGGCTCTGCTGCTGATGCTGCAGCACTCAGAGTCCTTGATCTAGGGTCCATGAATGTTGTGGTGTCCAAGCACAGCTCCCTGCAGGGTCCAGCTGTGTGTCTGGCAGGCTGTGGGTGGTGCAGCCATCCTCCAGAGGCCAGCCTCTGACCATGAAGGATCAGTTAAGCTGTTGAGATGTGCAGTGCCATGGCATCTTCCCTTGCTCCTGTGCTCATGTAGATTTGCTCCTTCTCCCCCCAGAACATGTGGATAGAAAGGACAACGTACACCACAGCCTACTCCTTTCCAGGCATCCTCAAGTGGTTTGAAGTCAAGCAGATCACAACGGTGAGTTTTGGCCAGGGCTGCGCCTTGCTCCCTCCTGTCCTGCACTGCTGCAGTCAGGGCTGCCTGGGGATGTGGCACAGGATAGGAGCTCCCCACAGCAAATGTGCACCTCCTTGGTGTGCTTGTCCTTTGATGCCATCTGCAGACAGCTCTGCCCAAGGCAGCAAAGCTCTGCATGGACTGTCTGGAGAGTGGTCGCCTCTGCAACCTGCTCCACAGCCAGCAGCCAAGTCCTAAGCTGCTGTTCCTTCAGGCTAAGGCCTGAGAGCAGGACAGCACAAAATCCTCTGCTGGAGGCTCCTGGGTGCCCTTCACACACCAGGGCTGACTCAGCTCCATACGGAGTGGAGGTGACTGAAAGCTGTGCTGTTCTGTCTGCCAGGAGGAGCTGAGCCCCCTGCAGAATGCCATCGAGACGATGGAGCTGACCAACGAGAGGATCAGCAACATGGTGCAGCAGCAGGGCTGGGACCGCAGCCTGCCTGTGCACCCTCTCTCCATGCTGCTGAGTGGCATCGTGGACCCTGCCGTCATGGGGGGGTACAGCAACTATGAAAAGGTCTCTTGAGGGGTACAGCAACTATGGAAATGTGTCTGGGGGGGGTACTGCAACTATGAAAAGGTCTCTTGCACTAAGCTGTAGCTCAGCCTGGTGGCCTCTGCTTGGTGTGGGTCCTGTAGCTGTGTCTGTGGGTCCTGAGCAGAACAGAGAGATTTCCAGCAGAGCCCAGGTGGGAACCCCCACACCTGCAGTGCCAGCTGTAGTGCTGTACACCAGGAGCCCTCTGGGCTCATCCCCAGTGGGAACAATAATCTGGACCTGGCCCTGGCTCATAGGGACATGGAGGTTCTTGGGCAGCACAGTGAGCAGTGCAGGTAGGGCAGTGCTGATGTTCCTGCACTGGGTTGGTGTCACAGGCTGAGGGAGAGGAGGATTTCTCCTTCCAGCAGAGAATGTTTGTGGAGTCCTGCAGCAAAGGGAATGTTCAGGGCAAGAGCCCCAGTTCCCCTCCAGCTTCAGTCAGTTGGCTTCAGCTGAGCAGGGAATGTTCTCCCTTGTTCTGGCTGTGGTTCACTGTGCTGCCTGTCCCCGGTATCTGATGCTGGTGTTCCCAGCACAAGGGCTTGCTCACTTCCATCAGCTGCATGGGTGGTGTTAAAAGCTTTTGATGGGTTCCAGGCACATGGAGTGAAGTGCAAAAGCTGAATGGCAGAGGTCCGATTTATCTGGGATCCAGCTCTGCTGCTTCCAGAGGAGCTGCACACTTTGCCAGGCTGAGCTTGGCCCTAGATCCTCCCATTTTATGAATTAAGGTTGACATCAAGTTTAGAATTACAAAAGTGGGAAATCAGTTGAAAGTGGGAACCAGAAAATATCTGCAGCCACATCTGGAAGTACTCAGTTCTGGGTCACATTTTCCTATTTCAGTTGAAGATCAGCAAAGGACATTTGGCTTTTGTGGGTGGGCTGAAATGTTGAGTTTTAATTGTTCCACTGCAGCCAAAAGCCAGAGTCTGCATTTTTAAGATGTGCTTTCTTGCAATAATTAAACACTTTCAAGCAAGCCACCCCACTGGGAGCTGCTGGGCAGCCCTCTCCCAGGCTGACTTCCTCTTGACACCAGAGCCCTGCCACTGGGCCTGTAAAGCCTGGGGGACACAGGTCCTGCTCATGGAAGGCAGGGCAAGGAATGCAGGCAGAGGCTGAAGGAGATCAGAGAGACCTTTCTTGAAAGCAAATGAAAAACTGTGAAGGATTTTATTTAGAAAAAAGAAAAGTTAAATTCTTCTGAGCAGGAATTGTGATGCAGGTGAGGGCAGCAGCTGCAAACACAGGGTGAGAATGGGCACCACTGTAAGGCTGCAAGCCCAGGGCAGTGCATTTGTGCTCAGCTCTGAACCAGCACCAGATCCTGTTGGTGAAAGGTAAACACTTGAGGAGCTTTGGGAGTCAAACCTCATCAGACTTTGTTCCTACTGAATCTTCCTCACAAGCCCCGTGTGAGGATGTTGTGCTTCAGAGGACAGAGCCTGAGGAGATCACAGGCAGGAGGTGTCCTGCTCTGCAGCTGAACTTCTTTGGCTGTCTGTTCTGAGGTCACTGAGTGCTTTTTGAACTGAGAGTCAAGAGATTGGAGCTGCTGCTGGCATTTGAGCAAGGAGTGCTGCAAGCTTGGTCATGCAGATCAGGACTGGTTGTGAGAAGGGAGTTGGAACTGAAGAAAACCCTGCCCATGAGGTCACTGCTTGGGCAGAGCTCTGCTTTACTGAAAAATAACTTGGGGTTATTTTTTCTAACAAAAATCCCCAAAGTCTGCTTTGTACCCAGTTCCCAACAACCAACCACTGATCTTTGTCCCTCAGCCCTCTGTCAGGGAGGTAGTAAAATCTAGGTTTAATCTGAGGAGTAATGGCAATGAATTGCTTTTGAAATAAAGGGATCCTTGCTCAGTTAGCTGTGAGCCAAGCAGTGTCTGATTCACCTCTCTGCTCTCAGGCCTTTTTCACAGAGAAGTATCTTCAAGAACATCCTGAAGATCAAGAGAAAATTGAACTGCTGAAGTACCTGATTGCTCTGCAGGTATGGCCCTGGGAAGGGAGTGGGAGCACCGTGTTGAGTGCAGGTGGGACCTGAGTGGGAAGAGGGAACTGTAGGGAGCAATGGAGAAAAGTGTTCCTGTTCCTTGAGCATATGGAGATCCTGCAGTGTCCTGAGCCAGGGCCTGAGCTGTCATCTGAGGTGTGCATAGAAAATTCTGCCCTGGAGCAGCAGAGATGATGTGTCCTTTTGTGGCTTAGCTTTGTTCCTCCTTCCAGATGCCACTGTTGGCAGAAGGGATCAGGGTGCACGGTGAGAAGCTGACGGAGCAGCTGAAGCCCCTGCACAACAGGCTGGCAGCCTGCTTCCAAGAGCTGAGGAGGAAGGTGGAGAGGCAGTACGGGGTGATAACTCTGGTGAGCCAGCCTGGCTGTGCCTGGCACGCTGCTGTCCCCTCCCTGCTGGGCTCGTGCTGCGTGGCTCACCTAGGTGTCTGCTGCAGCCTCCCTCGCTGACCGAGCGGAAGCCGAGCAGGTCAGGCTCCGTGGTGCTGCCTTACATCCTCTCTTCCATGCTGCGGCGGCTCTCCGTCACCTCCCTGGCATCCTCTGTGCTCTCCACGTCTTCTGCCTCGTCTGACAGCACTTCCTCCAGGCCAGGCTCAGACAGGTCAGTGCTCAGCCTCTGCGTGTGCCAGGCAGCTGGCTCCTGCCTAGAGTCACTGCTGCAGCACCTTGCAGATGTGAGGTGGAGTACAGCAGTGTGCATCCTACACACAGCCAGGGACACTCCTGGGAACTGGACCCCCTGTCTGCCTCTGACCCCACTTGTCTGCATGCTGCTGCAGGGGGTGTCAGATGCACACCAGTCCAGTTTCCCAGGAATGCTGAAATCAGAGGTGTGAGATCCCACAGGGCTGGGTAGTCTGCTTTGCTCTGCACAGGGCTGCACTCAGGGGGTGCTGCACAGCTCCTGGTATCACTGCTCTGGACATGGAGTTTGCAGCTGTGCTAGCCAGGGAGTGGAGGTGCTGAGGCATGCTCTGTAGGCCTGAGGACTCTGTGCTGTACACAAGACAGCGCACAGCTGATAGAGCAGCTTTAGCAGCACAGCTGTCAGGAGAGCTCCGTGGTCACAGCTCAAGCTTTTGCAACCACCTCTGAGGCAAGCTGCAGGGTCACAGTGTGTTGACACCCAGAGCTTTAAATGGCCAATGGACTCATGCCTCGTGGCTTCTCCCTCTTTGGGTGTGGGCCACAGCTCTATTCTGGAGCCTCTCTTGGAGAGGAGAACATCGACAACTTCCAGAGCTGAGGAGCTGCCCCTGAAGGATGATGCTGACAGCAGGATCTGCAAGCTGAAGCGGAAGGAGTGGAGTCTCAGGAAGTCTCAGGTCATTGTAGAGAAGGAGCCAGAAGTGGAACTGACCTCCAAAATGGTAAAAAGATGTCCTAATAATAACAGAGTCATAAAGTCCAGAGCAGGAAGTGTCAGTGCTTGCTTGGGTTTCAGCCATGCCTGTCGCTGGAAACTTCATTACATGGTGGGAGGGGTTCAGATCCCAACAGCTTTGCTCATCTGAGCCACTCCTGCTCGGAACACTGCTGGCACAGCTGGGCTGCAGCATGAGGCACTGATGTTCCATCCAGGTGCTGAGTGCCCTCATGTCCTGTGGGAGGGGAGGAGACTCCCCGATGTGCTCAGCACCACCTAGAATGGTTCTGGGCTTCAGAGCAGGCAGACACTACTAGCCCAAAATCCAGCTGTCAAGCCAGATGTTTAGCTGCTATCACTCAGCATCACTGCACAGATCAGATGCAGTGCAAGGTGAAGGTCAGTCTGGTGGACTGGGAGCTGGAGGAAGGTGGTCTGGTAGCCAGGTGACCAGCTTGGGCTTTTGGAAAGCTGTTTCATGCAGGCTCTGTTTTGCAGCAGACCTCTGGGGGCAGGAGCTCACTGCTGGGGCAAATTATCTGCAAAGACTGCATGAGAGAGACTGGGAGTGCTGTGATGGAGAGTGTGCTGGGGACCCCTAGGCACTGAGACTGGCAGTGGGACCCAGGGTGATCATCTGGTCCCAAATGTCCATGTCAGCCCCAAGCAGGGAGCACAGGCAGTGTCCTGGGAGCAGACTCAGTGCTCCCTGGTGGGGCTCAGCCAGGCCAGGGTTTTCACCCCAGTGCACCTTCCTGGAGCATGCTGATGCCTTTGTGACAGCTCTGACTGCCTGTGCATCAGCCTTGCTGACTGCTGAAGCTTCTCTCTGCTCTTTGTTCCAACCAGGGCATGTCTGGGAAAGCACAAAGGCCAAAGAGTCTTCAGCTAGGAGACAACAGACTGACTCTGCTTCAGGGATCCTCACTCCAGCAGCCAAGCACTTGGAGCCCACCACCCATCACTCCCAAAACCCCACGAACCCAAAGTAAGTTCTGCTGTGGAGCAGTTGCCACATCCTTCAGCAGCACCTCCAGGAGCAGGAATTGCCACTGGGAAGGGAGAGGAGGAGGGAGGAGCTGCTCTTGAAGGAGTTCACAGAAAGTGGCTCTGGCTCTTTGTGGAGGTGTTTGTTAGGTAACAACATCTGGCAGGTTATCAAAGCATTGCTGTCATTCATACCTGGAGCTTCATCTCACTTGTCAGAATTGGTCTCTCAGATGAATTCCAGAGCACAATTTTTATCTTCAGTTTCTTTCTTATCTTCTCCTGTGTGGACTCATGGGGAGATGCATGGAACCCCACCCTGGACAGCACATTTCATCAGCGTGGATGCTCCTAAATGCATCCAGCCAGGGGGTTCAGCACACACCTGAGGAGTATCTGCTGAGAGTTCTGGGCTGGGACTACAGCAGTGCAGCATGGTGCTCCTCAGCAGCTCTGTGGCATAAGACAAGCCCTGGAGGCTTTGTTAGTTAATGATCAAGAGCTCCCCCCACGTGGCAAGCTACAGGCAAAGCTGCTCTGCAGCTTGGAAACTCAGCTGAGAGCTGCTAGCAGATGGGAAGCACCAGAGGGTGAATGAATCTGCTTGCTCTGTCCCTTTGCTGTCCCTTTTCTGCCTGCTCTGATGCCTTCTCTTGTTGGTGCTTCCAGGCTTCCCCTCGCTGCAGGCTGATGGGTTGGTGACTGCTGCCCTACCGAGCACCCCACCTCCCCCTCCCCCCAAAAGCAAACCCTACGAGAACAGCAACCCCAGGAACTCTGCCGAGGTGAGGAGATAAGAGCTGGTGTGGGGCTTTGGAAAAGGAGACTCCTGGGGGGGTTTCCCAGCTGCTTCTAGGGTGATGCTGCTGGAAACACATCTGAGATCAGAAGCAGCTGAAGCTAGAAATCAAAAACTTTCTGCTTCTGTTAGCTGCTGCAGACCTGTCCTTGTTTGCTCCTCTCATCCACTGCATGTGGCACTGAGGGGCCAAAGATCTGGGCCTGAAAGAGGCATCAAGTCCTGCAGGACCCTTTGCATTTGCCTGGGCCAGCAGGATGCCTCAACGTGCTGGTAATGGTTTCCTTTTCTGTTTTTGGTTTACCTTCTCAGGTTGCTCCACCACTACCCAGCAGACATGAAGCCAAACCTCCCCCCCCACCCCCCAAAACCAGAAAATCCAGCGTGGTGTCTGCAGAGCAGGGACTGCAGTGAGGATCTTCCCTGCCCGCTCTGGCAGAAGACCCTGGAGTGAAGTGGCTGCTTGCTTTCCACTGATGTGCTGGGGCTGGGGACTCCCCTGCCAGCCCATCCACAGCCCTGGGACTTTGCTGTGGGGAATACCAAGAGGAGCTCTTGTGGCTGCATTCCCTGCCCTCTGGTTTGCGTTTCCAGAGGCTTCCCTGCTGCAATTCCTCTGTCTTGGGCTTCTTTGTCATGAGGTTTTCTCACTGCTGCAGTTCCAGCAGCTCATTCCCAGTCTGAACCTGGTACAGTGGTGATTGGCACCAGAGTTTGACACAAGGGAAGCCACTCCAGTGTGAGAGGTGTCCTGCAGGGTTTTCACACCAGTTGACTGCAGCTTTGCAGCCCTCCTGAGGCTTCCATCCCTCCCCCTGTGCCTGCAGCACAGCAAGCCCTGGCTGGCATGAAGGGGAGCAGATCACAGCCATTCTGAAGCCCTGAAGCTCCTGAGGTGCCAGGTGCTGGGATGTGATCTGCAGTCTCCCAAGGTCCTTGAGTGCAGGCAGAGACCTGAGCGTTGTCAGCAGGAGTCTTTGTCCTGCAGTCCTCTCTCTTCTTCTCTCTCTCCTTCTCTCTCTCTCTCTCCTTCTCTCTCTCTCTCTCCTTCTCTCTCTCTCTCTCCTTCTCTCTCTCTCTCTCCTTCTCTCTCTCTCTCTCCTTCTCTCTCTCTCTCTCCTTCTCTCTCTCTCTCTCCTTCTCTCTCTCTCTCTCCTTCTCTCTCTCTCTCTCCTTCTCTCTCTCTCTCTCCTTCTCTCTCTCTCTCCTTCTCTCTCTCTCTCTCCTTCTCTCTCTCTCTCTCCTTCTCTCTCTCTCTCCTTCTCTCTCTCTCTCTCCTTCTCTCTCTCTCTCTCCTTCTCTCTCTCTCTCCTCTCTCTCTCTCCTTCTCTCTCTCTCTCTCCTTCTCTCTCTCTCTCTCCTTCTCTCTCTCTCTCTCCTTCTCTCCTCTCTCTCCTTCTCTCTCTCTCTCTCCTTCTCTCTCTCTCTCTCCTTCTCTCTCTCTCTCTCCTCTCTCTCTCTCTCTCCTTCTCCTCTCTCTCTCTCCTCTCCTCTCTCTCTCTCTCTCCTTCTCTCTCTCTCTCTCCTTCTCTCCTCTCTCTCCTTCTCTCTCTCTCTCCTTCTCTCTCCTCCCTCTCCTCTCTCCTCTCTCTCTCCTTCTCTCTCTCTCTCTCCTTCTCCCTCTCTCTCCTTCCCTCCTCTCTCTCCTTCTCTCTCCTCTCTCTCCTTCCCTCTCTCTCTCTCCCTCCTCCTCTCTCTCCCTTCTCTCTCCTCTCTCTCCCTTCTCTCTCTCTCTCCTCCTCTCTCTCTCTCTCCCTCTCCTCTCTCTCTCCCTCTCTCTCCTCTCTCTCCTCTCTCCTCTCTCTCCCCTCTCCTCTCTCTCTCTCCCTCTCTCTCTCCTCTCCTCTCCCTCTCTCTCTCTCCTCCCTCTCTCTCTCTCCTCCCTCTCTCTCTCTCCTCCCTCTCCTCTCTCCTCTCTCCCTCTCTCCTCCTCTCTCTCTCTCTCCTCTCCCTCTCTCTCCTTCCTCTCTCTCTCTCTCCTTCTCCTCTCTCTCTCTCCTTCTCTCTCCTCTCCTCTCCTTCTCTCTCTCTCTCTCCTTCCTCTCCTCTCCTCCTTCTCTCTCTCCTCTCTCCTTCCTCTCTCTCTCTCCTTCCTCTCTCTCTCTCCTCCTTCTCTCTCTCTCTCCCTTCTCCTCTCTCCTCTCTCCTCTCTCTCTCTCCTCTCTCCTTCTCTCCTTCTCTCCTCCTCCTTCTCTCCTTCTCTCCTTCTCTCCTCTCCTCCTTCTCTCCTCTCTCCTTCTCTCCTCTCTCTCTTCTCTCCTCTCTCCTCCTCTCTCTCCTCTCTCTCCTCCTCTCTCTCTCTCTCTCCTTCTCTCTCTCTCCCTCTCCTTCTCCTCTCTCTCCCTCTCCTTCTCTCTCTCTCCCTCTCCTTCTCTCTCTCCCTCTCCTTCTCTCTCTCTCCCTCTCCTTCTCTCTCTCTCCCTCTCCTTCTCTCTCTCTCCCTCTCCTTCTCTCTCTCTCCCTCTCCTTCTCTCTCTCTCCCTCTCCTTCTCTCTCTCTCCCTCTCCTTCTCTCTCTCTCCCTCTCCTCTCTCTCTCTCCTTCTCTCTCTCCTTCTCTCTCTCTCTCTCTCCTTCTCTCTCTCTCTCTCTCTCCTTCTCTCTCTCTCTCTCCTTCTCTCTCTCTCTCCTTCTCTCTCTCTCTCTCTCTCCTTCTCTCTCTCTCTCTCCTTCTCTCTCTCTCTCTCTCCTTCTCTCTCTCTCTCTCTCCTTCTCTCTCTCTCTCTCTCCTTCTCTCTCTCTCTCTCCTTCTCTCTCTCTCTCTCCTTCTCTCTCTCTCTCTCCTTCTCTCTCTCTCTCTCCTTCTCTCTCTCTCTCTCCTTCTCTCTCTCTCTCTCCTCTCTCTCTCTCTCTCTCCTTCTCTCTCTCTCTCTCTCCTTCTCTCTCTCTCTCTCTCCTTCTCTCTCTCTCTCTCCTCTCTCTCTCTCTCTCCTTCTCTCTCTCTCTCTCTCTCCTTCTCTCTCTCTCTCTCTCCTTCTCTCTCTCTCTCCTTCTCTCTCTCTCTCTCTCTCTCCTTCTCTCTCTCTCTCTCCTTCTCTCTCTCTCTCTCTCTCTCTCTCTCTCTCTCTCTCTCTCTCCTTCTCTCTCTCTCTCTCTCTCTCCTTCTCTCTCTCTCTCTCTCCCCTTCTCTCTCTCTCTCTCCTTCTTTCTCTCTCCCCTCTCTCTCTCCCCTCATCTTGTCTCATCTTCTCATACATTCCTTTGGCTTCAGTGTGGCTCCAGCTCCAGCAGCCTGCAAGAGCTGTCTTTGCTCTGTGCCTGGCTCTGCAGAGCAGATCGCTCTCAGCACAGGGCTGTCTTGGATTCACAGCACAGCACAGGCTGGAGACCCTCTGGAAGCTGCAGTGCAGTCACATCAGATCCATCCATACTGCTGTGCTGTGGCACACAAGGCGCTGGTGCCTCCTCAAGGGAGAGCTTTGAAGCCTTTCTGGACACATTGCCCATGGCTCACCTCTCTGGTGCACTGCAGGACCTGTCAGCTGCAGGTTGTCTGTTTGGACACAGACACTGCTTGACTTGAACACCACAGGGTTTTCTTGTCTCATTTTCTGTCGACCTCTTCCTGTGGTAACCACTGTCTGCCTTCTGCACATGAACTGAAGGAACCTCTGCAACTCTTAACAACTTTTTGTCTCCAGGCAGCACAGCAGGATGTGGTCTGGAGCTCTTGGTCACTTGTGCCTTGCCCATCCTGCATCTGCTTCTCAGGGCAGCTTTGCTTTGAACTCCTTTGGTAACCACTCAGCAGGAGCAAAGAAACCTTTGCTGCACTCCCAGCTGATGCTGTTTGGGGCAGACAAACCTTTGGGTATTTTGTGTTCCTGCTTTAGTTTCTTTAACCCATTTCCGTACTTTGTACCTCCACCAAGGATTTACTTTCCCTGCACAGGAACTCTGTGTGGTCTGCCCTGGGGAGGAGTTCAGGAGTTCTGTAGCTGTCCTTTAGCCTGAGGAGATTTGGCTCTGGCTGCCTGTTTTCAGACTGCTATTATGAGCAGAGTGCTTGGCACATGCATGGTTAATTGTCTTCTCCCTTCCTTGGGGGCTGGACTAGGTGATCTTCAGAGGTCCCTTCCAACCCCAAGTTCTGAGAGTCCTTCTCTGCCTTGGGTCATGCAGCTGCCAGTGTTACACTTCAGCTGGTAGAGGATTCCTTTCCTGGGGAGGAATCTGCCCAGCACTTCTTTCCCAGAGCTTCTCATTCAATCCTGTCGTTCTCTGATCAATTCCTTTAAAAATGTGGCAGCTCTAATCCACACCAGGGGGAGAGGGGAGCAGGCAGCTTTGCATTGCAGTGGATTATTGGCTTAGGAGAGGACACTGAATCCAGTGGGAAGAGCTCTGTGATCTGCAGGGCTTTGAGAACCTGCAGCAGTGACCTCCACACTGTGCCCCCCAGATCTGCAGTGAGTTCAGTGCCTCAGATCCTCACTCCTTATTTATTTTTATAATTGTAAATGGAAGTAGTTTCCTTCAGATGCCTGTAATTTAGCTGTGATTGATTTTGATGGTGAGAGCGTTCCTGACCCATTGCTGCTCCCTCTTGCAGTTGGTTCAGTTCATTAAAAACTTTTCTTTCTTACTTCTGCTCTTGCAGACCAAATTATTTAGTGGGCCAGGGTGAGCTTTTCTAGGACTAGGGAAAGTAAACCAGAAAAGAGATTTCACTGATTTCTTGGCAGGAGAGGAGCTTCCCCAAAGCACAGGATTTCACCTGATCCTGCTCCTGTCAGTGGCAAAGCAACTTCAGGGCAGGATGGGCATCCAGAAGGGTACAGAGGAGCTGAGCAAAAGGTGAAAAGCTTCTCTTGGTGCTGCTTTGGGCTGACTGCTGGCACTGGAATCCCTGCAGATACCTGAAGCCTGTTTTTCACATGTAGGCTTTGTGTGTTTGAGGCAGAGGTGAAGGCCTCAGCAGGCTGCAGTTCAGCCCCAGTGAGTGGCTTTAACTGATGTCATTTTTCATGGCTGGCACTATAAAGCTTTAGTGACAGCACAAACCCTGGGACATGTTTGTCTTCCATCCAGGAGGATGTGGATGTCATGGAACATCTTTTTGTGTGTGGTTTGAGATCCTAGAGCTGATGGCTCAGTGCCAAACCTCTGCAGACTGCAAACATCACCTTGGTTTCCCCTTTCTTTTAGTCCTCTGCAGCTGAATCAAGAGCCAGAAGAGCTTTTAACTTGGCTCTGGGGGCAGTGCAGGAGGGAGCCTTGGGAAGGGAGCCTGTACCTCCCTGGGCAAACAGGATCTGAGTCGCTAACTCCGTAAAGCAAAGTGTGCAAATGGTCCTGGGTGCAGAATGTGTCCACTTGCAAAGTCTGTAAATAGCTTTTTCCAGTAAATGAGTGGAGCAGTGAAGCCCCAGAGCACAGAGAGGGCTGCTGCGGGGGGAGGGGGCTGCATTTTCATGAGGTTGTTCCTGTATGACCCAGCCCAGTGAGGCTGGGCAGTGTCCCTGTTCCTGTGGGGCTGTCCCACCCCAGGTGCCCACTGCAGGACACAGCCCCAGTGCTGCCCCAGAGTCCCCACCACTGCTCTGGATGTGTTCTCTCTTACACAGAAGCCAGAGCCCTGCACACAATCATCTCCTGCCACTCAAATGCAGCTTCAAAGTCTTTATTCACACAACACAAGGTAAGCAAAAGCCATTTGTAGAGGAATTGGTTTTAACACAGCTTCAAAATTGTATTCTGGGTCCCATCTTCTGTTGGGCTTGGTGGGTTTAAATCTTCTTTGGCCTGGCTTCTCCTCCCATCAGCCTTTCCTGCAACACACAGCATGGAATTGATTTAAAGAGGAAAAATAACCTTGATGATGGAATTGTAAAAACTAAGCAGATGCTGAACTATTCAGACTGTGGTCTCCATGGGAAGGAGGATTAGGATGACCCAGATCTCACCCAACATGGTCTCTCTGCCACCTGCCAGGGGGCTGGTGGTACAGTACAATGTAACTGACCCCAAGAATGGCTCTTTTCATCCCCAAGTGCATCACCAGCTCCCATCTGTTACTGGCTGCACTGCTGCACCAGCTCTTGGAGGCCAACCCAGCAGCTGTTGACAGCAGCTCAGGGCAGGAGGCCTGAGCCTGCACAAAGCAGCAGCCTGTGGGGTGTCTCTGTGAGCTGCAGCAGCTGGCCCTGAGAGCAGAGCTGGGCTTGCAGAAGGCTGGCAGGGGCAGTGCCGATGGCACAGGTGCCCTGTTGGCCTTCTCTGGGTACCTAAGTGCTGTTCAAATGGAAACCACCTTCCTGTGCCCCAGCCTGCTGTGTCTGGGCTCCCCCTTGGCTGTTTATTTCTGTTCCTGCCTCTGAGTTGAAGCCTGAGGTGTCTGGGGCAGCTGCCCTGTCTGGGCAGGTTATTTGTTCCCCTGCTGTGTGTCTTTGCAAGGTGAGGTTTGGGTTGTGCTCACTGCCAGCTTCTCCAGGGAATGAGGAAGAGGATTCTGCTGTTGCTGAACCTGAGCCCTCGCTCAGGCCTCAGTGTGAACTTGAAACTTTTGGTCTTGGCTCCAGAGTCAAAGCCCAGATTGAGTGTTCCAGCTTCCAGGACAGCTCAGATGCACTGCAGACCATGGTGACCATCTGGCTTGCTCAAGGT
Organism: Indicator indicator; assembly: GCF_027791375.1. Lineage (NCBI taxonomy): Eukaryota > Metazoa > Chordata > Aves > Piciformes > Indicatoridae > Indicator > Indicator indicator. The sequence goes on from NC_072047.1 coordinate 4,603,565, forward strand.
GTTGCTGTGTTAATTAAAGAGCACAGTTTTGCTGGGGAGGGCTTCCTGTGGAAGGGAGTTTGGATGTGGAGCTGCTGCTGTCACTGCATGAGAGCATCGAATGGAAAATGCATTTCCCAGTTAGGGACTTGGGGAACAGCAGCTTCCATATGGCCTGGCCCTTCAGCTGGCAAATCAGCCTTTGAAGTTAAGCAGCTGTGAGTGCTGCAGAGATTGGTATGGAGGCAGAACGTGTTTGACTTTCTTTTGTTTTTACTGTGGTGAGCACTGACAGTGCCACAGCAGGAGCCTAAGAGTAACCTGGCCCTGCCCTGGGACTGCAGCTCTGAGGTGCTTGAGAGTGATGCAGATATGAGGGCAGAACCACTGCTGCCACATGTGAACTAACCTGCATGCCTCTTCCTCCTCCTCCTCCATCTCTCTTCTCTTCCCTCTCTGTACTTCCCCAGCCTGGGTCAGTCCCCTCCTTCCCCAGAGTGACAAAGGAAAACATTTTCCTTACCATGGCTTCCTGCAGCTCCCTGGAGCGCTGGTGGGAGCCTGGGCAGCCACTCTCCTGCAGCTCCTCCAGGTTGTCCTTTCCATTTGCAACCTGCATGGGCAGTGGCACAGCCTTCAGGAGGGCAGCTCTCTGCTAGAGCAGCTCTGGCCTGTCAGGACCTACAGGGGCTGCTCAGGAAGCTGAGGACAGGCTTCTGAGCAGGGCTCTCGCAGTCTGGAACCTACCTCCTGAAATGATTCTGCCAGGTTCTCAGTGCTCCTCTTCCCTCCTGGCTGCAGACCATAGGACCAGTGCTGAGCCAAGCAGATCCCCACAGACAGGACAAACAGGACAGCACTGGCAGAGATCTTCAGGGACTTCTCCATCCTGTAAGAGAACAAATCCTTCTGGTCATAACAACATCCCAGCTCCATTTTATCTTGAAGAATGAAGAGAAGGTTACATTTCTGGAGCCCCAGTTCCACATCCCAGCTGGACTCTGTGCCTCCCGAAGTCTGCGAAGTCTGCTCAGGAGAGAGAGATTTAACATCTGAATATTTTGGATGGAGATCTAATTTAGGACTTTTGAGCCCCCATTCAAAGTTTAGGGATGTCTGGACCTCAAATGTTTCATGCACGTTCCTCTTGCTATTTGAGGGATGTGCTCAGCTTAGCCACTCTCTGTTCTCAGGTCCCTGCTCCTTACCGAGCCCTTTGCAGTCTCTCCCACTGCAGGCTCTTCCTAGCACAAGCAGCTGAGAGCACTGAGGCAGTGAAAAGGGAGCTGGCATCTCGCTGAAGGACCTTACCTGCTTGCAGGGAGAGGCTGCAGAGCAGCTCCACCTCTTTCCCTTTGAAGCTGTGCTGCCAGCCTGCCTCTCCTCTCACTTTTTATACACAGCCCCTCCACCACCCAGCCTTTCCCAGCAGGGGACTTCACCTACCCCGCAAGCTCCTAAAGTGCAGCAGAGGCAAAGCTCATAATTGCCCCCTCCCCCTTCCCCCCGGTGTGGCTGTTTCAGCTCAGCTGTGTTCTCTGACAGCCACAGAAGTGGCCTCTGTCCTTTGGGAGCCTGGGGAGCTGCACTTAGCCCCAGCTGGCTGCTGCTGCCCCCGCACGAGGCACAAACTTTTCTTTCAGTCACTTCTGGCCCCAACCAACCTGACCTGAGATGGGACATCTCCCACCTCTGCCCACCCTGGGCTCCCCACTCTCAGTGTAGGAAATCTCCAGTCTGACTCTCCCCTTAGGGTAATCAGCCTGGGTGTCAGGATGGAGTTTCACAGCAACAGGACTCAGCTCCTGCTGGGCTCTGTGATCTCTCGCGAGGGCTGTGCCCTTCATTCTGGACCTGCCAGGAGTTGGCAGCCAGCTGCATGCAGGAGTCAAGTTCAGCCCTTCTGCCTGTAGAGCTATGCTGGTTTGTAGCCTTTGGGCAGCTCTTTTGCCTTGCTCTGTGTGCAGCTGAATGCTTCCTATACAGTGCTCTTTAAACATCCTCTGCTTGCTCCCTTGGCCTCTTGGAGATTAATGGATTAGAAGTAATTTAGTAAGTAAATAATGTGAGGAGGATTTAGTGGCTCTAGCAGTAATTCTTCCTGCTCTAATGCTCCTCCTACTCATGGCAGGGGCAGACACCATTTAACTGCAGCTGATGACCCAATCAAGCTGTGAAAATAGTTTGTTTCCATGGGAGAAAAGCTGCCTGGCATGGACACAGCCCTGCAGAAGGGAGATTTCCTCTCACGGTGTCTTAAGGCTCCTTCCTGCCCTGATGAGCACAGCAAAAATCAGGGTTTAAAGGTAAGTAAAAGATTTTGTTCATCCTGGGGGAGATTTTTCTCTGGTTTTCAGACCTGAGGGTGGTCGATGCCAGCTTTCCAGAGCTCCCAGCCCTCCAAGTGCAGCAGACCTTGTCTTGGGGAAGGCAATCCCAACACCTGCCTTGGGCTGCTCAGGTAGCCTGGCTTTGTGCATGCCCAGCCCAAGAATCAAGACCTTTTCTTTAGCAGGAGTGTTGGAAAGCAGCATCCCAGCATCCTGAGTCTCTCAGGCTGCCTAACCCAGAGAGCTACACCCGAGGAGACTGAGCTGGGTTGCTCCTGGGATGCTGCACAGCCCTGACCCCTGGGTGCTTTGTGTTGTCACTGCTGTGCCACAGGCACTGCTCTATGAGCTGTGGTCAGTGACTTCTGACTCCAGGCACTCACTGTCAGCATGGGGACAGAAGCAGCTGGGAAGTCAGAACAAGTCAGAACTCCCTCAAAGTTCTCAAACTGAACCTACCATGACCACTGCAGCAACTCCCAGCAAGAGCTACGGCCACCAAGTGGTGGTCTCTGCTCTCCACCTTGCTGCTACTCCTGGGAGCCAGGGAAGGCTGGGCCTGGGCTTTCACACATTGAGACAACTCAGCCACTGTTGTGTTTCACACTTTTATTAATGCAACTTAAATTAGACTGGAACCTGCAGTTTCTGAACAGGCTACTCAGGGCTCCTCACAGAGCTTTGTTACAGCCAAGAGGTACCATGGGTCCATCTGTGAGTGGATCAGAGATTCACAGTAGGGGCTGGAAGGGATCTCCAGAGATCACCCAGTCCAACCCCCTTCCCGAGCAGGCCCACCCCAGGCAGGTTACACAGGAACACATCCAGCTGGGGTTTGAAAGTGTCCACACAAGGAGACTCCACAACCTCTCTGGGCAGCCTGCCCCAGGGCTCTGCACCCTCACAGTGACAAAGTTTTCCCTTCTGTTCCTCTGCCACCTCCTCTGCTCCAGCTTGGCCCCAGTGCCCCTTGTGCTGTCCTTGGACATCCTTGAGCAGAGCCTGGCTCCAGCCCTGCACATCTTTATCCCCAGCAATGAGGGCAGCCCTCAGGCTCCTCTGCTCCAAGCCCCAGCTCCCTCAGCCTGTGCTCACAGGGAAACGTTCCACTGCCTGCAGCAGCTGTGTGGCTCTGGGCTGGACTCTCTTAAGCAGTTTCCTGAGGTCCTTCTTGAACTAAGGGGTCCAGAACTGGACACAATATTCCAGATGTGGCCTCACTAGGGCAGAGCAGAGGGGCAGGAGAACCTCTCTGACCTACTCACCACAGCCCTTCTAATGCACCCCAGGCTGCCCTTGCCCTTCTTGGCCACAAGGGCACATTGCAGGCTCCTGGGCATTCTTCTGACCATCCTCCTACCCTTGCCCTTGTTGGATTTCATTCACTTTCTCCCCACCCAGCTCTGAAGCTTGTCCAGGTCTCACTGGATGGCAACACAGCCTGAGGACTGTCACCACTGCTCCCAGTTTGGTGCCATCATCAAACCTGTTGGCAGTGCCCTCACCCCAGTCCTTGATGAATGTATTGAACAGCTTTGGTCCCAGTACTGACCCCTGAGGGACTCCACTAGATGAAGGCCTCCACCAGACTCTGCTCCGCTGACCACAACTCCACAACTTCTTCCCTTCCCCCAAGTCCCACCCACCTCCCTCCTCCATCACCCAGCCCACACTGCTTCAGTTCAGCTAGGAGGATGCTGCGGGTGTCAGATGCTTTCCTGAGATCAAATAAACCACATTCACTGCTCTGCCATCCACCATCTCCCTGGGGATGTCCTCATCAAAGCCTCTCAGCTGGGTCAAACATGACTGCTCCCCGGTAAAGCCATGCTGGCTGTTCCTAATCACCTCTTATCCAAGCATCAAGAACTTGCTCCATCACCTCCCCAGGGCTGGAGGTGAGCTGAGGCTTTCAAGCTTTCAGCAGCTGCATTTTATTCCACATCAACAAGGTCACAGAGTAGCTCAGTTTCAAGACAAGGCCACAAGGCCACTTCAGTGATATCCAACAACAGGCCAAGGGGCACTAGGTGCAAACTGGAGCAGAGGAGGTTCTAGGTGAGCACAAGGCAAAGCTTCCTCTCTGCCCTATCTGACGCTCTGAGACATGTGCAGAGGTGTCAGCATCTCTTCAAAGATGGCTCCTTTCACATTGGATCCCCTCAAATTAGCTTCTTGTAGATCACAACCTGATAGATCACAATTCTAAAGGGCAAAAGAAAAAGCACTGTTAGCTGAACACACCCAGAGCTTGGTGCAAACCTTACCTGAGCCACTTTCTCCCAGAGCCCACAGGCACAGCCTCACATTCAGTGCAAGCTCCCAGCCCCAAGCAGGCTGTGCAGGGGCAGCTGCTTTGTCCTCCTGCTAGAACAGCAACGTGCCACTGCCAGCAGCCAGCTAAGATTCCATCTCTGCTCCCAGATAACCCCAGCATGGAGGGGTTGGAAAGGACCTCTGGGGATCATTCAGTCCAACCCCCTTGCTCCAGCAGGGCACCCACAGCAGCCTGCCCAGGATCACAATAGCCAGGGGGGGTTGGAATCTCTCCAGAGAAGGAGACTCCACAACCTCTCTGGGCAGCCTGCTCCAGGCCTCCAGCACCCTCACACCAAAGAAGCTTCTCCTCATCTTTAGATTTCCCTCAATCTGCTTTGAAGCTGCAGAACTCAGGCCAAAGCCATTAAGCCTCAAACCTGGTCATGTAGTATACAAAGTGTGAAGTGAAGCCCAACTCACTTCCAAATCAGTTCCTGCCAAGGTTGCTCCTCTCAGGTTGCAGTTCTTGAGTTTGGCATTTTTCAGGGTGGCCACTCGCAGGTTGATTCCTGTCATCTGGCTGCCTTCCATGTCAACACCTTTCAGGTTAGCCCCTAAAGCACCAAGAGGAGTTCTGAGACAAACCAGCTGCAGAACGCTGCTTGCTCAGAGTTGTGAAGTGACAGAAGTGAAAGGTAGAATTTGGAACTGAATGATTTGTCCCTGCTGACTGCAGGGAGGTTGGACTAGGTGACTCTAAAGGTCCCCTCCAGCCTAAAGCACTCTGATGACATGGGCACACACTCCAGGCCGTGTGGCCTCCTCTCCTGAGCACTTGGCGTGTCCCCACCACAGCAAGATCTCTCACAAGCCACAGACTCACAGATCACCCATCAGGCAAAGAGCTTCTTACCTTCCAGGTTAGCTTTAAGGCCTGATGGATCTTCAAAATTGCAGCCTTTCAGAGATGCTCCCTCAGCATTGGAGCACAGCATCTTCACCCCCTGCAGGTTTGCACACTGGTGGAGAGACAGCAGTGAGAGGTGAGGAGGAGCAACTCTGAGCAGAGCTTTCACTTCTGCTGTGAAAGTGAACCTGCTCAAGCATAACAGCCTCACTGCTGTGAGGGCAGGAAAGAGCTTGCTCTAATCTGTGTTTCCTGTAGCAAGAGCCAGGCTGCCCTCACCCACTGCCCTTTTCTATGAGGTAGCTTCAAAAAGCTCTGGCAGCGATCTGACTGAGCTGCAGCAGGCACCAAAGTGCTGCAGCAGGCACCCAAGAGCTGCGTGTCTTCCACCTATCTGCTTGGCCCAGCTCCTCCTCCTTTCAAACAATCCAAGGACAGCCCAGCCTGTGCAAGCCAGAGCAGCTCTTACATCAAGCACTGAGCCAGAGAGGTCAGCTCTCTCCAGGTTGGCACAGCAGAGGTTGGCATGTGCCAGGTTGCAGCGGCTCAGGTTGGCCATCTTGAAGTTGATGTAGCGAAGATCCAGGCGTGAGAGATCTGCTCCACTGAAATTGAGACCCTGCACACAAGAGAGCAAAGCCCAGGAGTCACAGAAGAGGAGGTGCAGTTCTGAACCCAGCTGGCAGAATGGTGCAAGGGGAGCTGTGCTACAGACAGAGGCTGCTTTGTCTCACCTGGCAGCGCAGCTCAGACTTGGTTGGGGTTGCCAGCAGGAACCGGACAAACTCCTTGCGAGATATAGGGGAATGGTCCTCAGCTGGCTGGGAGTTCTGTTGGGAGAGGTGGTTAAAAGCTAGCAGGGATAGCACTGCGTTGTAGCTTGCCTGGAAGAACAGGACAGGTAGCCTCATGGAGAAGAGGAAAGAAGTTACCTTAATGGCTATTTCCAGCTGTTCAATTAGGGAATCAATCCCAAAGAACCTGGCTTCTTCCAGCACTCCTGGAACAAAGCAGCAGGGGTTAGCTCCAGGGGGTCTCAAACAAGGGCCACTTGTCTTAGAATCACACAATCACTCTAGTTGGAAAAGTTCTTTAAGCTCACCCACTCCAATCACTCTCTATCTCTACCAAGGGTGGGGCTAATCCAGGGCCCTCAGCACCACATCTCTGGGGCTTTGAAACCCCTCCAGGGATGGGCATTCAGCCACCTCCCTGAGCAGCCTGGGACAGGCTTTAAGAACCCTTACAGGGAAGAAGTTTCTTTTAATATCCAACCTAAACCTCCCCTGGGACAACTTGAAGCCATCTGCTCTCATCCCACCACTTGTTCCTAGTCATCCCTGACTGGAGCAGGCAGTGTACAGCCACACCAAGAGCCAACCAGGAAGATCAAGGGAATCCACCATTACTCTTGGAGCAGCATCGATGCCCTGGACCTTCCCTGCTTGTCAGACCTCATCTACACTTCAGCCACACTAAGAGAGGCACAGAGCAGCTGCTGGAGTTCAAGGAGCCCTGAAGAAATCCATCAACCATAAAGCTGACAGCAAGCCAGGTGCTGCTGGGTGTAACTGGACAGAGGAGGGGTGAGCTTGCTGGCAGCCAAGAGCAAAACCCAGCTCTGAAAGGATGTCTCCAATGCCAGCATTGGGCTAGAGATACCAACTCCAGAATCACTGCCAGACACTGACCCACCAGAGAGGGGTTTTAATGCTCTGAAGACAAAGAGGTTTGAGCAGCAGCTCTTCACTAACCCCAGCAGGCGGAACTGCAGCGCTGAACGCAGCACACCCCCAACCATTCAGGCGAGCACAGCCAAGCCCCACTGACCTCAGCATCTTGACCTGAGGGCAAAGTTTAACTTGTAAAGGTAAGAATAGAGATGTCAGACAGGCAATACCTACCTAGCAAATTAATGCCATCATTTACAATGAGCTGTCCGTGCCGCAAATAGTTCAAAATAGGCTCAAAATACTCAGGGCTGCGGTCAATGAGGAATGCTCCTCTAGGATCTTGCTTATTTCCCCATGCATCTGTTTCCACAACATATACAGCAGCAAATGGCAGAGATTAGCAGAAGGGCACTGGCTTCACTGTCAGATGTTACTACCAAAGGGACTGGATTATGAAACATTCCAGTTGAAAGCAAAACAAGAAGGGAGTAGGAATCACCTTGACAGGAGCTCACGGCTGCTATCAGCAGCCCAAACCTCTCCGCACACACAACACTCAGTGCTGGAATCAAAGCAGCAGTGAGCTTTGGGTCTGCCTCCTTTCTTAGGCACTGACTCATACCCTGTCTGCTCACTGACTCTGGACAAAACCCAGCAAGATGCACAAACAAGATGAAAATCCAAAATAAAGCAAACACAGAAAGACCCCAGCAGAGTAACTATGGGTGGAAGGGAAATCTTCAGTCTGTGAGGTGCTGAGCATGATGTGGGCAACAAATAGTTAAAACCCCACAGTTCTGTGCTCTGCTTTGACAGTCTAACCTATTTTTGATATTTTCACATGAACAAATCTGGCTCTGACAGTGCCTACTGCCTATTTTGCCAGTTTGTGGGCCTAAAACCCAAGGTCTGTTCCACTGTACCAACCTTTATCTTTAAACATGTGGGCCAGCATGCTGTCAGGCTCCTTGTTAACCAAAGTGCTCCTAGAAAACAAAGGCAGAGCAATTTTGGTTTATTTTCAGCACAGAATGTTTCCCTGCAGAGACAAAGCCTGGGAGGTATTTTCTGCCCTCAGTGTGTGATGTGCATCCCACCAGCCCCAGCACTCCCCTGATTCCATTTCACACACTGTGCTAAGAGATCGCACTGCTGACCTGAGGTACCACAGAGGTATTTCCAACAGAAAGCACCGAATTAACTGAGCTCTCCAAGGGTAAATCCAGGCCTGCTCAGGCTCTGCCCCAGTCTCACTCTGTGTGTCAAATCTTTCAGAAATTCATTTGTTGCAAACACGAAAGACAGAGAAATCTGCACAAGTCCAAGACCTCCACAGTCAGTTCTCTTTCTGGCCCTTTTGCAGGAGCATCTGGAGCCTCACTCACTGCATGCCCACAGCCAGGCTGCATGAGCTGAAGCTCCTTAGGAGCACAAGCAGCCAGCTGCACTTCTACCTGGTTGTAGTGAAGTATCGGCCTCCAACATTGAGTGTCAGCCAGTCTGTGTGGGACCCTGTCAGCTCCTCCTGGGGTCTCCCATCAGTCTGGGGATCTACACAGACCAAGAGACAATAAGTAGCAGAAAATAAGGAATATTTCTGAATCCTCCTGATGGTAAGAGGCAGCTTCTGAAATCAACAGAAAATAAACCCTTGAGGTTTATACTAAAGCAACCCAAAACTTCTGGTAAACAGGAAGTTAAACAGAAGAATAACACAGACTCACCAATGAATGGTTCCCCTTCACACACAAACAGAACATCATCATCCCTGAAAGGGGAAGGGGCAGGGGAAGAGGAGGAGAAGAAAGAAAACCAACATTAATCATAACTGTTTGCTCATCTGAATGAGAGTGGGAGCCCCTCGTTATCAGTTGCAAATAAATGCTGATCAGTTGCCATTAGTCAGAACTTTACTCTCTGATTTTTGCCTTCATTTTGCAGCTTCCAGTGGACTGTACCAGGACTGACTCCATTAGAGAGGTCTGTACCAAGCAGGCAGGAATCACTGTTACTCAGTTTAGTACCACACAATAGCCATTTCTCTCCCACTCTTGAAGCACTCTGTGAAGCCAAAGCACCTCTGGGCATACTGGCTGGCAGTGATCAAATCTGGGTTTAAGGAAAGCACTGGTTATTGATTAAGATCAGAGGATTATAGGCCAGGAAGTCTCTTAATCCACAGCAGTGATTTGAGTTTGATTGGATGAACCTTACCTAATCAAAGCGATATCATCGATGAGTCCTCCCTTCCCATTGTACACACTGGTTGCTTTGATCCCCAGCTTACTGCTAGCCACAGACAGCAGGTCTGAGAGAGTCCCATAGACAGCCACCACCTGTGGAGAGAGTAAGCTGTATGTGCTGCCTTCCCTTGGCTCCTGCCACCTCAGACCCATTTCCAGAGCTATCAGGATCTCCACAAACCAGGGAGATGGGAATGGATCCTTACTAAAAAAAGACAACAGAGCACCTTTGATGTTACAAATATCACTGCCTTAGGGGTGTCTTGCACAGCTCACCCCAGCCTCAAAGCACCAAGCTTGCAGCAGCAGTGAAGGAATTCAATGGTCCTGCAGGAATTGATTCCAGTACTCATCTCTCTAAAGAAATGTTGCTAGTTCTTGTGTTCCAAGTCTCTCCCGGATTTATTTCCCTCTCTCTAAAATCCAAAGATCAAACTGCTGTCACATCAACTGCCTGCACCCAGAGATGGGGATGGGAAAGATTAGGGACCACGGAGAGCACTTGGGACAGCTGGACCAGTTTTACCCTGGCTGGGCCTGGAAACCCGAACTTTTTGATCTCCAGAGCCCGGTACATACATCTGCACTTTTTAAAAGCCTACAGAGCTTTGAAACAACCGAGCAGGGTTTCAGCAGGGTCGTTCCCTGGCTCTCCAAGCAGCGCCTGGCAGGGCACAGCTCTGACATCCTTCAGGTTTGATTCCCACGCTCCCAGCACCCGAACCAACAAGGACGACAAGAAGGGGGCTTTAACTGTGCCTCCACCAAGAAGTCCTTGGCGTGTGGCGATTCCCCGCGGCGCCCCCAGGCCAAGAGACCGCGGCGGGGTTTCTGCGGGACGTGACTCCGCGGTGCCGTCCGAGGCACAAGCACCAGGCCCGGGCAGCCAGCCCGGGTCCGGAGCGGGGGCGGCGGGAGCAGCGAGGCTTCCTCTGCCGCAGCCACGGGCACTGCGGCCCTAGAAGGCAGCTGAGGGAGTTCCTACAGCCCCGCGGCCCAGGGCCGGAGCCCAAACACAATCACCGCCGGTACGCCCTTGCCAGCAGCTCTACGCTGGCGGCTGAGGGAGGAGAAAAGACTCCGTGGAGAGGGTTGGGGGCAAGCCAAGGCCGGGCGGACCCTCCTCGCGGGCGGCGGAACTCCCCCTCCCCGCCCCTCACCTTCCCGTTCCGGGGGCTGCCGTTAACGAACAGCGTGACCCGCCTCATGCTGCGGCAGCGGCGGCGGCGGTTCCTGCCCAACCCGGAAGGCAGCTCCCCGCTGACCGACAGGTGCCGCTGCCAATCGTGACCAAGCCAAGACTCTTGACCAATCAGAAGGCGCTCCACCGGGGAGGCGGGGCAAGAGGAGTGGGGAGTGGGCGGGGGCGCGCGGACGTGGCTCTTGGCCAATCAAAAGCCCCATTGTGGTTTGTGGGGCAGCCGCCTGTCACGTGGGCGTGTCTCGTGAGCTGGCGGTTAGCTCTCTCAAGAGGAACACTGCGCAGGCAAGAGATTTTTCGTGATCGCTCCGCGCTCGGGAGGTAAAAAGTCCTTCCTGCCCGGCAGTTCTCGCCCTCGCCCGCGCCCGGAGAGCGGGCCGCAACAAGGCCGCTTCCCGGGAGCTGCTGTTCCTCTGTGCTTCTTTGGCCGCGGTGCCTGGCCGCTGCAAAGTGTTGGCGAAGGCGGGCGCTGGCGCGGAGGGATACACAACAGTGCGTCCCGGTTTGAATGGCGGCGGCGCGTGCCGGTCTGCGGGGAGCGCTGGGCGGAGGTGAGGGTCTAGGGGCCTCGGGCCAGCGGCTGGCTGAGAGGGGAACTCTGTGGGTGCGGGTAGGGGGTGCCCAGGAGTCACTGCAGTCGAGAGTCAGCTCCGGCCCGCTGGGTTTGGTGTTAACGAGCAGGCCGCGCTTGAAGGAAGTGCCGCGGACGTTGCCTGAGCTTTAGAAAAGCCTTTGACCTCGTCTCCCACTGCGTTCTGCTTCAGAAACTCCTGGCACAAGGCTTGGTCAGAGTCCCGGCTGGTGCCGTATTGCTGCCGGTGCACCGTTGCAGTGGCAATTGATACTGCTGGTCTTTGACGTGTAACAGCTTCCCCCTCCAAGGGGTCTTTTGAAAGACCAAACAAGACAGTCAAATAAATACGAGTCAAAGGCATCCTGGCTTGTATTAGAAACACGGTGGGCAGCAGGGACAGGCAGGCCACCCCTTGAGTCTTGTGTTCAGCCTGGAGAAGAGGAGGCTGAGGAGACCTCATTGCTCTCTACAGCTCTCTGGAGTCTGAGGTTTTCCACTCGGTATTCAACTGCTACTGGTTGTTGCAACACTTGCAGAAGAAGTATGGCAATGTGAGGGACATGAAGTGTAAGTCTGATAAGGAATGAAAGCAGGGCCCCTGTTTCTTTCCTCAAGAAACATTTCTGCTGCAGGGTTCTGTTGCTGTCTTTATAGTGCTGGCCTTTTGGTGTCCTTTGGTGGAGCTTGCTGGAGATAAGATTTTCCCTTTTCACTGCCCTGTCAAACATGTTCCAGGAAAAAAAGAATAAAATCTAGATTTGGTAGAAGTTTGGGAATGGGAGTGAACTCTTGCTGTTGCCCAGTATCTATTAAAATATCTTTCTTTTTTTTTTTGATAGCTTTTTCTGTCCTCGAGTGAGACACCTGACTCAGTCTTTCTTAAAATCAGTCCCTAACCATGCACAGAAGACTGAAGAGTGGAAGTGCTCTCCTGAGAGCTCAAGATGATGAGAGCACACACGCAGAAGAGAAGGAAGAGGCCTCTTGTCCTGAGCTGTCAAAGGACCAGAAGATTTGCAAAGGCATAAAAGCATTCAAGGAGAATATGGGCAATGGGCAGGAGGTGCAGCTGCCAAGAGCCCCCCTGCAGCACCCCAGAGGCTGCGGCAGGCGCTCGCGGCGCACCGGGGAGGGTGTGGGCAGCTGCCAGCTCACGAAGTGCCCTGTGGGCACGCTGCAAGGGGGTGCTGCTGAGGAACATGTCTTACCTTTCAGCAGTAGGGAAAATCTGCCAGGAAGCAGCCCTGCTCCTTTAGGGGAGGAATGCTGCCTGACACCTAACAGGGACAAAGCCGAAGGAGCCTGTGGGCTGTCAGCGAGCCAGGGGCAGATGCCTGTGGGCTTTACACCTGAAAGAGTTGCTGAATTTGGGCTCACCCAGGAAAACTTTACCATAGGTAAGGCTGGAGTGGCTGGTGACTTGTCCTTCTCAGGGGACATCTGGAGATCATGCAGACCCCCAAAAGCTTCCATTTGGGTCAGGTGCAAGTTGTCTGAGTTTGACTATGCTTGAGGGTGAGACTTGGATGTGATGTTGCTTTAACTCCCAGTTTAACTTTCTTCTGTCCAGTTGGTGAGGAGTCTAAGTTTCACAAGGGAGTAGCAAGATAAATTCTGCAAGTATTGATGGACAGTTCCTAACTAGCAGTAGAAAAAGTAAAAGCCAGTTTCTCAGTTTGTCCTTCCTCACTTCAAAGGTCCCTGCCCATCCAAACCGTTCCCTGACTGTAGTTCAGGCAGATTTTAACTTGCTTTCCCTGCTTTTGCTCAGGAAGGCGTCTTGAGCTGAGCAGCTAACTTTTTGGATGTTTTCCTGAATAGCATAACTCACTCTTAAAATGAAATCAGTATTTTAAGGCTTTAGGTTTTCTTACCAAAAGAAGTCTTGGCTTCTCCTCTCCTATCCCCACTTCAGGGGCATCTCCAGCTACGTTGAAATTCAGACGAAGAGCAGCCATTGGGGCGCGGGGGTCACCGGAGAACAACAGCCTTATTCAGTTCCTTGCCCAGCAGAGAAGCAACAGGCAGAAAGAAGCCTTGGCTCAGGTGAGAGTCTCAAATACCTGTTGTGCCAGTTTAGGTCCCTCAGGGATCAAGATGTGCTGGCAGGAAGGGAAGGCAAGGCTCAGGAAGCAGGCATAACAGGAGCTGTGGCTTCAATTTTGTTGACTTTCTGTGGACTCTTCAGAGCCAGGGGACATTAGGAGGTTGGTCGAGTAGAGCATGGAGGCTTTACTCCTTTACCTTTATTTTTCTACCTTTGACATGCTTGATTGTTGCCAATTAAAGTGTCGATAGTTCAAAGTGAAGTAAATCCTAGCATAAGTGACTCGATTTTTAATCAGGCTCATTCTTCAACTAGCCTAGACTGTCAGATACCAAATTCTAGGGCTGCTCTGAAGGGGTAGGTTATGAAAGGCATTAAAGCTGAACCGATTCTTGACACAGTTTCTGATCTGCATGGTTTTACCATGAAATACAGGACTTTTTTCTTTTCTGAGTGTGTTTTCCATGCTCAAGTACAAAGTGGTAAAGCCTGTGCTACCCTCGGGGCAAACAATAGTCTGATGAGGTGAATTTTGTTTTGGCAGGTGAGTCCTTTCAAACATGTCAGGCTGCTGAAGGACAAGATAGACACCTTTCAAACATCTGTTAAAGCAGTAGAAGAGGAAACTGGCACCCCTGGACTGTCACGAGTGGCTGAGGCCTCCCAGGAAACAGGCTTCTGTAAGCTGATGTGTTCCTGGTCCATAACTGACCCTAAACATTGGGGCACAAGACATAGGAACCCTTAGCACAAACCAAAACCTTTCCCTTGTAAGGACTGGCACAGGTCTGTGGGTGTGTTTAGAGGAGTTTTGCTCATTTAAAGCTGTCTGATTGCTTGGTTCATCCTGAGCAGTGGCTTTGTGAGTTTCTCAAGACACCAAGGGTAAAAGTGGCAGCATGGTGGCAGGTGGTCAGGAGGGGATGGAGGTTTTGGTGGTGTGTGTTTGCCATTCACCTGGCTAAATACTAAAGTCTGCAGCTCTCATTCAGTCTTTAATGGTTCCTTCTGTCTGCTTGCTCTACAGGTTTTGGTTCTGAGCACTGCACTAGAGATGCTGGAATGGATGTTTTATCAGATCTGACCAGTGAGCAGGAAGGGAGCCCAGTGTGTGATGAAAGTAGGCTCTGCATCTCCCTACCCCACACCTCAACACACCCCAGCAGGCCTCTGTTGGCTGGGCATGCACAGAGCAGCTGCTGGCTGCCACCTGTGCCGAGGAGAACACCAGAGAGGCAACCACTGGAGAGAATGCAGGTTGGTCACTGACTTACTGACGCCTGCAGTCATGGCTGCAGAGCCAGAGGTGAATCTGGTCCTTCAGTAATGATACTCTTGGCTAACAGACACTTAGTGGCTGACTGCTGTGAATGAGGAACAGATGAATGCTGTCAGTGGTATCTGTTTGCTCCCTGCTCACCTGAGAAGCATTGTTCGAAGCTTTCATGTTAGGAGAGGATCATGTTGAGCTTCATTCCTTTAGAAAACCAGTGGATTTTTTTTTTAAGCAATGGGCTAGTTATTAAATGCTGTTGACAGAAAAAGTTCTCTTCACTTGATTTGACCAGGGCCAGTAGCTGAGATGGTATTAAAAGGTGACTGTCACTTGCATTTGCTAGGAATGCTCCTATGATGCCCTTGATGGAGGAGGTGAATCTCTTGCAGTTTCCAGCTGTGCAGAAGTCCTTGAAGCACTGCAAACAGGTCAGCTTCCCCTTTTGGGTTTTGAGCAGGCAGAGCATTATGTGGGACCACAAGGTTTTGCCTCTGGTAAATCTGAAGAATGATTTGTAGCCACCTCTGAGGTAGCTCATGTGTGGCATCCTGCTGTGTGCATTGGAAAATAAGGTTGCTAAGAAAAATGGCCATTGAAAAAATAAGTCTGTGTTTTTGATTGCAACAGAGGAAACTGAAAGACAGAGCTCTGAGAAGCCAAAGGAAAAAAAAGTTACTTTTGGGAAAGATCTGAGCCCAGAAATCTTTGATGAAGCTTTACCTGCGAATGCTCCGCTGCACAGAGGAGGGACCCCTGTGAGGCTGCAGAGACAGAGCAGCCCCTCTGCAAGGCTCAGTCTCACTCAGGAACCATTGCCCCAGCCCAGCTTTGATCGCTCTGAGGTAAGTTTGGGGTTGTTCGGTTCTTTTTTTCCTTTAAGTCATAAAAACAGCCTCTTAGTCTCTGTGAATGCTTAGTTTCTGCTGAGTTTTTTCCCTTAGTCTGCTTGGTTTTGAAAGGCGATTGCTGAACTGATGAAACAGTCTGCTTGAGGCTTGGGGATGGCATTGGGAAGAGCTTCTGAGCAGCGTTTGCCCTGTATAAAACTTAAGGCTGGTTGGACACAAAATGGTTTTGCCTTGGCTTATTCATATCCTTTTGATTTTGCATTTCTTTCTGCCTTAATAGCTTCTCTAAGGACAAAACAACATTGTTCTCTTACCTGGCTGTTCCAAGCATTGCTGGAGCAGGGCTGCTTCAGTCTGTGTCTGGTATAGTGCATTGCCAAAAGGTTACCTTTTCTTGTTTAAAGGAATGGGACCCTCTTGAGGGGTTAATGCAGGACTCTGTTGCTGCAGATCTGGTGCCTGCTGAAAATGCAGAAGGTAAGTTCAGCTTCTGATTTTGTCAGTAGATAATACAGCTCTGTCCCTGGAAATGCAGAGCTCAGGGTCTTCAGGCTGATACTGCAGCCTGGGTTTTAATAAGTAAGACAACCACAAAACAATTAAAAAGGGCTTGTGCAAGTGCCAGCATCTCTAGGAAACCTTTCTCAGTGCCTATTGCTTTACCAAACACAGGTTTTGTTTTAACTTTTGTGAAGTGTTTGTAAAATCTTGCCATGACTTGATAGTCTTTGAGGCTGCCTGACCTATGAGCTCCTCGAGGCTGAGGTGACTGAACACTGTGCATAATGTTAGGAATTGTGTGGATAATCTCCTCACAATGTGAGGTCGCTTTCTGTGCTAAAATTGAATTCTCTTATTTTCTTCATCCCTAGCAGCAGAGAGTAGCAAACCTGACAGGATGAAAACTCGTTCCTCTACAAAGAGGAAGGTAAGTTTCTTTAGTGGGGATGCCTGGGTTGTTTGGGTTTCTAACTTCCCAGGCAGAATTATTCTCTTTTCTATCTCCTGACGCTTACAAGAGATTTTACACTGTCAGCTAGAGGGGCTGAATACATCCAGGTACCTATGGAAACATTCCTGCTAGTGCAGGTAGTTGTCTTAGGAAATCTCATTTTTGAATGTGGTTTTTATACACACTTAAATCTTTCCACATGCCTCAGCAGTGCAGCACCACCTCAGAGGGGACTGCTGTTGGCATCTCCAGTGACACAGCTCCTGAGAACACTAATGACATGAATAATCCCAGGCAGAACAAGCATCCAAACCAGAAGAACACAACCACATCTGCTGCCAAAAAGCTACAAGTAAGTGACAGTCCTCTGCAGCTGGGGACTGCTGCCTGCTTCCTCCCCCAGGTGTCTCTCCTTGGCTCTCTTCTTTCTTTTTCCTTGCCATGGCTTTTTCATACTAAAGATTTTTGAAGCGTGTTAGGTGTCCTGCTGTTGCCAGTGTTCCTACTTCTCAGGGGAGCCATGGTGTCATCCTTTGCTGCAGATTTGCCCAGGAGCAGTGAGGTGACTCAGTGCTCTTCTCTGCCTTTTCAGAAAAGAAAACGTGCAGGCTGTGTGAGAAGAAGAAAGAAAGTAAAAACATCTCTGTATGGGGAGAGAACAATGGCTTCTCAGAAACCCCTCCTCAGCCCTGTCATTGAGGTTTCAGAGTGCTCCTTGTCTCCAAGCTCAGTATTTTTTTCAGGTAATGTGGTTTTGGGGTTTGTTTGGCCTTGCTCTTTTGTTGATTTTCAATTTTTTATTTCAATTTGTGCTAAAAAGTCTGATGGGTGAGTTGTGAGCATAGGTAAAGAGCCCAGTTCTGCATTTCATACTCTAATTTGCCTCTGCAACAGTAGAGTCCAGAGGATCTAATAGATCAATAGTCTCCAGCTGGATAAATTTAACTCTTGTGGGACTCAAGTCTGAAACCCACACCTCTGTACTTGGGACACTGGTATTTCCAAGGGCTCTAGGAATGGTGATTTGGGTGTTAGGAAAGGGATGTGCACTGGGCTTTCCACATCACTTCTCTGCAGTGGGTTCTTTAGAAGGCTGCTTTATTGAGCTAAGATCCTGTAAAGCTTCTGCTGTAATATTGCACAGAAGATTGTGTCCATCCACCAGTGCAGCCAAGTGACCTCCTGTCTGTTGTGATGCAGAGGATGTGATCTCAGGTGGCACCAAACCTGGGAGTGCCTACGAGGATGTCCAACAGAAGCCAGTGGCTGAGAGAATGAGAGGCCAAACCATCTGTGCAGCTGATACTTCAGGAAGCTCTGAGGGCCTGGATGTGGCAGAAGGCAGCAGTTCCCATGACACAGTGTTTCAGGTGTCAGGTGGTGATCTGGAGTCTGCTGCTGGCACTGATCAGGAGGTAACTGAGGTGCTGGAAAGCAGGTTGGATGGGGCCTTGAACAGCCTGGTCTAGCAGAAGGTGTCTGTGCCCATGGCAGAGGGTTAGAACTGGATGATCTTTAAGGGCCCCTCCAATCCAAGCCAGTCTGATCTGCTTTCATGGATTACCTATTGCCTTTGTTTTGTTTTTTTTTTTTCCCCAGTTCTCCCACATTGTGCCAGATGCCAGCAGTGGCTTTGATACCTCTGACTGTGTCCCACAAGGGGAGGAGACTGCTCGTGTGAGAGAGGCAGAAGGAAGCACTTCCCTGACGGAAAGCAAGAGGTTAAAAGGAGATCTGCTCAGTGAGGCAGAGTGGGTAGCTGGGCTGGACTTCCTGGAGCAGGACACAGGTGTGCATGCGGGTGCCAGAGGCGCTCTGCAGCCACAGCAGGGTTCTGCCAGAGGGGATCGAAGAAGAACCAGAAGTGGAGCTGTTCCTTTTCCAGCTTTTCAACAGGAGGACACAACTGAAGACAATTTTCCACTGCCTTCTTTTCATGTGGAAGAATTCTTATCTGCTTCTCAGCCAAAACGTGACCGCTCAGAGCCTCCTGGAGGTGGTGCAGTAAGAGTGAGGCGCAGCATGAGGCTGCAGGAGGATGCCCACAGCAAAGGCCTTGCCTGGGTTCTGCTGCCAGAGGAGGTGCAGAATTGTCCTCCCCGGCTGGCTCCTGCTCGCAAGTTCAGGAGAAGAACAACTGTCCTTAGAGGATCTGAGAACCTTCAGCATGGAGAGCAAAACCTCAGCCAGTTCCCAGCAGCAGGGAAGGAGAACAAGGGCTCTGCCCTCCCTGCTGCTGCCTGCCGGTGGCCGCGCAGGAGATGCCTCTGCACATCTACCCCCCGGGAAGCAGCAGCTGGGGCTCCAGCCTGCAGAAGGAGCATAGTAAACCTCCTCTGTTGGAAGGGCAGAGGTGGCCAAAGTCACTCTGAAGAGGCAGAAATTCCTCTTCACAGTAGCTAACACTTAGCAAGGGTTCTACTGCCTCTGGTTTTCTGAAAGGGAGGTCAGACTCCTCTGTCTTATCTCCAACTACCTTCTCTCTCTCCTACATTTCCTTAGTTTTTCCTTACACCATGGATAGCTTAGAACTGCTCTTCCTTGTCTTGATGCCTAAAATGCATTCGTTCAGATGAATTTTAGTAAAAAAAAAAAAAAACCAAAAAACTTAAAGCTTTGTTGTCTAAAACATTAATTAAAAAAGTGAAATGGGCTGAGGGGAGTGGAGCTGTCCTTTATTGCTGGAGGGGCTCAGGGTGTGCTACAGGCACTGTCTGTCATTCAGTAGCTATCTGCAGAGTAAAACGTGCCCAGAAAGGACACTATTCTGTTTGCTTTCAAGCTTTATCAGCAGCTGTATTTTATTTTCCTCAATAATGTTAGAAACAAGGCCCCAGAAGAGCTCAGGTTTCACCTGGGCTGCCAGAGGACAGTGTGAAAACTGAAAACCACAGCACATCACAGAAGGTTAGGGGTTGGAAGGGACCTGGTAAGTTCTTCCAGCCCAACCCCTTGCCATGTTCCTGTGCTACCTCCTCTGCTTCAGCTTGCACCCGTTGTCCCTTGCCCTGTCATTGGACATCACTTGAGCAGAGCTTGGCTCCATCCTCCCTTCACTGCCCTTCACATCCTCATAGGCATGAATGAGGGCACCTCTGCATCAAGAAAATGGGGAGAGGGGAAAAAAGCCACTGCAGTATGCCAAGAGTAGCTTCAGCTCCCAGGAGTGGGCAGAGAAAGAAATGTTGTGTTCAAGCTGCTAACAGGTAGGTGAGCAGTGGAAATAAAGCCAAAATGTGGTTGGGTGTTCTTTAAACTGCTCTGCTGCAAGAGTGGGAGGTGAACTGCAAATCCCAGTGTTTGAACGTGGAATCAGGCAAGGTCTAATTTCACTGAGTCCCAGTAGAGAAGGTGAAGCTGTGCCTGTGACTTACAGACAGGGCTAATGTATTGGTGTTGTAATTAAGTCCTGTAAATTGTGCATAGCAGAGCAATTAACAACTGTAGCCAGGCTTTGCGGGGAGAAGGAAAACCTGTGTGCACTGGGAGTGAGGGCATGGAACATATTCCCTAACTCCAACCTGAAAAACCTGGTGTTAGTCTTGGGTTCTTTCCAGTGACCCCTTGACTCCCATCTTCCTGCCCCCTGTGCAGAGCTGGGGCTGGTCAGCCCTGTCTGTGTTTGGAAGGCAGAGGAGACAGCTCTGATGAATGGCTTTTATTGTGCAGCATTTCAGACCCTTCCTGGCTACATTTGGATGGGGTGGAAAATGTTCTGCCCTGTGCTGCAGCCAAGATAAACACAGCATATTCCCTGAACCTGGATCTGTGCTTCATTCAACCTGGCAGCAGTTAGAGCTTTGCTCTGAAACAAGAATTCAGTTTGACAATTTTTAGGCCTTGTGCAGCTGAATGCAACAGCCAAAGAAAATACTGGATGAAAAATTCAATAATACAGATATTTACAGCTTGCAGGTGGCATTAATCTTTGGGGTGCTTGGTGTTTAGATTTAAGAATCCTTCTTAGCTGGGTGAGGTTGGGGTTTACAAAAAATATCCTTGATTTTCTTTTTATATATAAATTAGTTTTTTTTCTTTAATGAGAAGGGTCTTTCTGAAGGAAAATCTGTTTTATGTGGCTCCCTGTTGGGTGATAAATAATTGTGATCCAAGGCTTTAAAAGTTTAGGGTCTATCAAGAAACTGAAAATTCTCCAAACACAAGATGCAGCAAAGAGCAGTGAAAGCTCCTGACAGAAGCCTGCTCTGCCCTGACTGCTTTCCTGCCATGCTGAAATTTGGGTTAAAAACCCTCTTTAAGGTGCAGGCTTACTGCTGGTTTTTAGCAGTGCCAGCCAGGGCATTCTGTGCTCTGCAATGGGTTTTATAGCCTGAGCATCCATTGTTATGAATAATAACAACTCCTTCATGGAGTCAGCTCTGTCCAGAGGTCTTGGGCACTGTAACAACAAAGGACTAAAAGTAAATGATCAAAGCAGACCCTGTGCCTGGTAGCTCCCAACCACACAAATCTCAGCCCTCCCAATCCCACCCCACAAGCAGAAATCCTTGTGAATGAATGTTGCAAAACTTGTCCTGTGTTCAGCAGCTGTGAACCTCATTTGTAAAGGGATTGACCACATCATGAGAGACTCCAAACATGGTGTCCCAAAGCCTGAAGAGAAGCTGCAAGAACAAATAGTGATTGTTCCTGGACAGCCTTTATGATGTGGGGAACTAAACAAGCTAGGGAGCAGAAAAGTGGGGGTTTGTTCCTTCTGGGCTGGGGGGCTATGCTTGTGCTGCTCTTGAGTGAAGTTAGTGCTCAGGCTCCTTGCTGTTTGTCTTTGCCAGCACTTGTGACATCGGGGTGAAAAATCCAGATCTGAAATCACCATCCATTAAATCAAGGGAGTTACACTGAAGATACTCTTTGAGGCCATGCTTCCCTGCCATAAATAACTTGTCTGTGGCATGCAAATGTTTAGACAAACAAATGCACTTCATTCCATGAGCAGGAGGTCAGCAACGCTGAGCTTTGGTAGTAAATAATATTCACTAATACAGATCTGTTCAGGTTGTAAGGAAATTCGCATCTGAACTGTGGCTTGGGCGTGCTGAGTATCCTCCTGTGTGCTGTTGGAGAAGAAGGAACTGTGTGGGTACAAATATTAATGATTAATAAAAAGCTCCTCTTGCTCTCCCTTCAAGGGGAAAATAAATCTGGAGTACCCATGGACTTGCCAGGAAGGCTTTGTGAGGTTTATGTAAGCAGTAAGTAATGTAGCTGTAGTTTATCTTCATGTGAGCAGTAGATAGCAGGAGCTGTGTAGTACAAGCCTCAGACCTCCTCTGGACATTTGCCTCTTGGGTCTCCTACTGCCTGCTGTGCCTTGCTGAGCTCTCCCACATTGCTGTGCTCCACTGCCTCGGGTTTAGTGTCTGCTGCCTTCTGCCGTGCCTCTCTTACCTTGCTTCTGCCTTCTCAGTGCTTCCTCCCCTTGCTTAACATTCTGGTGTCCAGCTCGTGCCAGCCCCAAACACAGCAAGCTGCTCCAGAGAGAGATGGCCCAAGAAGGGAAGGGAAGCAGCTGGCAGCACAGGAGGTGTGCACACAAGATGCTGCAAGTCCAGCAAAAGAAACCTTTGCTGCCAGCAACTTTTTCTGGTGCTTGGCACAGTGCCTCTTAATAGAGCCGCAGAAAGCTTTAGCCACAGCCAGATCCGTGGTGCTGAGTGCCTTGGGGCTGCACATTTGTATGGGAGCTGAAGCCAGAGATAAGGCTGGAGGCAGAATTCAGCTGTGCAGCTTCACCCCGGCACAGAACAGCCAAAGCCTTAAACTGTTCCTTTTATTAGCCAGGAGAATCTCTGCTTCTGAAAAGGGCTTTTTTCTTGTTCCACCAAGGATCAGCAGGGACTAGGGACTTGGGGTGGTGGTTGAGGAGAAGTCTTAAACTAAATCCTCAAACTTTCCATTTCCATGTTTTTAGGCTGCCTTTCCCCTGCTCTCAGCACAACTCATGGGCCTGTGCCAAAAGCTGTTTAAACAATATTAAGATGTTTTCTTCAAACTTCTCCCTAGGAAGATACTCTTTTTCGAGAGGAATGTTTTCCCTGGAGCATTACATCATGAATTGGTTCAGTTCTTGGAGTAAGAAATTGGACCAAATGGTGGAGAGGGTCTCCAGGGGGAACATACTTCTGCTGTTAAGTATTCCCCCCAGAAAGCTTAGAAACCACTTACACAGAACCATTCTGTCCACATTTAGCCTTTCACCTTGCTGCAGCTGAGCAGAGGCAAGGGGGGGGTTAGGCTTTTGTAAGGAAACTTGAACCTCCCTTGGTTTTGTCATTACATTTCCCCCACTCTCACTATGTCTTGTGAGCTGAGCTCTGGCAATGGCCAATCTCATTTCTGACAGCAGCGCTGCAGAAAGCTGCATTGGGTTTGTGTGCAAACTGTTCATGAAATCTTAATTACCAAAGCTTCCTTGGAAACTCCCCACTTAGAGCTCTTATGTTTTGGGGATTAAAGTGAGAGGAAGCTCTGAGAAGAGCAGAGGAGGGAGGGATTTGGGTGGGTGAGATGGACAGCAGCCATGTGAACAATGTCTGAGCTCTAACAGCTTTGTGTTTCCTCTTGTACTCCCCATCAGCAGTGGAGGCCTTTAGCATGGTTTCCTCTGTCAGATGAAAGCCTCAGAAGGAGAAGTGCTCCCCTTTGAGATCAGCTCAGGTGGTTGGGTTTCTACCATGGTAGTTCTGCTCTGCAGTTACTCTGTGGAAGCTGGCAGGCTCACAACTTTAGGAAGGTCCACGCTTTGCTTTGCAGGTAGCTAAGGACCTAAAACCACACTGCAGGTCAAAGTTGGATTTGGAAAGCTTTGAATTGTTGACCTGGAGTTGACACAATTACCTTGCAGGATCTAAAATGAAGCTACCAACCTGTGTGATACAACAGAAGAACAAATGTGCCCCAGGCAGGACATTCTGGCTCCTGACTGGCTTGACCTGGACTATGGAGCTGAATTAGGAGCCTCCTGTGATAGTCCTGAGTCATGTTCTCATCAATGTTTTGGGCAATGTTCTGCTGCCCCAGAACTCTTGATGGGCAGAAGGAGCATTTTTGTATCCCAAATCTTTTGTCTGGCACCTTCAAACACTTCTTAGAAAAACAAACACAAGCAAAAGCTCAGATGAATTCTCATCACACTCTGCAGGCAAGGGAGTCTGAAGAGAGGGTCAGGCCCCACAGAGGCTTTCTCTGTCTCCAGTTGATGTCTCTCTAGAAAGTGGAGTGGGTTTGGTGTATTTTTAAAGAAAAAACTCCCAGGCAGATGGAACTGTTCCTAGCCAGGACCATTCACGGGTCCAGCACTAAAAGTGGTGAGTGGAACTGGCACAGGACTGTAAAAGACTCCTGCCAAGATGTATTTAAATTATGTAATCACATGAAGCAACTAATTACACTGTGCAGGTTTCTGCTGCATCCAGGCCATGAAATCATGGAACAGCAAAGTGTCTGCAGGTAGTGCAAGGTGGTAAGAAGCTGCCTTGGCATTGCAGAAGTCCTTTCGGGGTCTGGTGCCTCAGGTTCTACATCTGTATAGGGAGAGGTCCACCTCTTGTTGGCAGTGGAAAGTGCATTCACGACCTGCAAGGAGCTGGTTTTAACTCTTTCTGTGCCAATTCCATCTCTGTGCAGGGGTGAAGCATTTGATGGTCAGCAGCACTGATGCCCCTGCTGCTCAGGTGCAACAGACAGCAACAGCCCCAATGCCTCAAGGGTGCTGCTGTCAGAGCAGAGGAGGCTTGCAGAGCTTTATAAAGCCCTTCAAATAGTGTCTTTTGTATCTGTGATTGATTTATTTGATATTTATGCAGTTGGCAGTGGGATTTGAAATATAACATAAGCACTTCCTGAGATGTCAGTGCTGCACTGTTAGTGGTCTGCACAAGGCTGTAATTCATATCTGCAGGTGCTTGCTCTGCTATCAAACACTGCGGTAACATCATGCCTGTGGAATCCGTCCCTCCCCAGCGGCCCATTTGTATCCTGATATGCCCACATCTTTCCTATGTGTGTTTTTCTTTCTTAAGGAGCTCTCATTTCCTCCAATAGGATATGTTTTATTTCATCCTTTTTCCTGCACTCACTCATATTAATGTCACCACACTCACTGGTAATGGCTGGGCTGGGCAATCGCCCGTGCAGCCCCCAGGCACAGTCTGAAACCCAATGCCTGGACACTTTATTAAGCAGTGGTGGCTGGCTGAGGGAAGGGAGGGCAGAGCTGCTTTTTGGACTCTGATTTGAGCTGCCCCGTTAAAGGTGCATGGAGAATGCTCAGCACAACAGACGGCCCCTGCCTTGTGCTCCAGGGCAGGGCAGGTGTCCCGGGATGGGAGTTTTCTGGGGTCCTTCTGCTACGTGGTCTGATGGTGGTGACCTGCCTGCCTGCCTCCCTTGCTGTGCTGTGCCTGGCCCTGGTGATGAGCGCACGGCTGGGGGCAGCAGGGCTGGCAGTGTGCTGCATGGATGCCCTCAGTGCCCCAGCTCACGGGGATGGCCTCACAGCAGCAGGGCAGGGGCTGCAGGGCAGGATGGGCTTTTGATGCGTGCCTGGACACTACAATTTATCACAGCAGGGAACAAAACACAGCCACAAATGAGTGCAAGGTGGAAATAATCTTTGAGGGGAGGGGTGGAGGGGAATGAAAAGTTATTAAAAGCAGAAGAGATCTCAGGGAACTCAGCTTGGTTTCATTCTTATGAAGAAGCTTTGAATACAGCAGGGAAAAGGCATGGGGAGGAATTATTCAAAATGGGTGGCACAAATGTGAGCAGAAAGTAATTCATCAGGTTTGGAGGCACTCAGCTCAAACTGTGAGCTGGGTTTGCCTGACCTGCATTGGGGAGCAAAAGTTAATGAAAGGGGCCACGGCAGCTCCTGGCTCCTTCAGTTCGTTCATTTCCCACTAGATGTCTCCGGTGTAAAAACTAATTAGGAATCTTCTTGATTGAACTGGGGGGAAAAATGGGATGAAGCCTTTCCCCCCCCTCCCCCCCCCCCCTCCTTTTTAAAAAGTTATTTTTATTTCTTTTCCAGTCTGGTGCTGTTGTGCAGAGTGCAGCTTAACTCTTGAGCCTTCTCCAGTAACGACTGCAGCCTCAAGTATGACAAGAGGCCACTCAAAGGATGCACTTCATGGAATGCTTTAGTTTTAGGATTTTGATACTAGAAAAGTGTTGTGAGAATCAAATCTTTATTCCCACCAATTCTTTGTCTGCTGTCTGGAACGTGCAACTCATCTTCCAGCTCTGGTGACACCAGCAGCAGGCTGGGAACCAGCCCTGGGGTTTTATTTAGCACTCTGTTGGCAATGCTGTTTGAGCTTGGATCTCCCTTTGGGGTTTCTCTTTGCAGAAGGCTCTGGGTGAGCTTGCAGAAGAGTTTTCTCTGAAGTGTTTGCTCTAAACAGATCCCAGGATCTACCCACATAGATCCTGCTGCAGAGCTGAGGCTCTCTCCTAGAGTTTCTGTTGGCATTTTTCCATTGCCTGCAGATGAGGAGCTGTGAGAAATGTGGTAGCACTTGGGTCCTTCAGTATTGGAGAGTCAGGGACCTGTTGATTTTTCTTTCTTTCCTGTTTTTAATCCTGGATCTTGATACTCTCTGTGTGCTGCCTTTGCCCTGTACACAGCTGCTGTTGGGGGTGGCACTGGTTAAAGAGCACACAGTCAGCCTCAGACACCACCAGCAGGCACCTGTCCTGCTTTGGCTGCCTCTCCTCAGCTCCCACATTTCCTTCTTTCTCCTCTCTCTCTGTGCAGCTTGCTGTGTTGCCTTCCACACTGAACCCTGCTTTTCAGCCTGGCCTTGGCCACGGCGAGGCACAGCCCCAGCACTCTGCTGGCAACGAGGAAGCTCTGTGTGCATCTGCAGCATCTCTCAGAGTCCCCAGGCTTGACAGGGATCTATGGGCACTATTTTAATTAGATAATAGAATAATTTCATATGTGATTGAAAGCACTGCAGGGGAAGCAGAGGGTGTTTGGGAAGGTAGATTGTAATTACCCGAGCTGGAATTCGGCCAGGATGCAGAGGTGAGTCTTCAGAGGGCACCGAGGGACCTGCAAACAGCACAACTAGTTAAAATCTCAGCTAGACTTCTGATTTGAAAGTTGCAGCCTCACAGCCTGGTGCCTCCAAAGTGTCCTTGCTCAGGACTGAACAGAGCTACCAGAAAAAGCCGCAAGCAATTTTCCACAATAAAGGTACATAGGAAACAGAGGTGACTGTGGGACTGACTGCTGGTCTTCCCCAGATTGTCCTTGGCATTTTCTGCTACGCTTCCCACAACTCACAAAAGATTTGGTTCAGCAGGAGCTGGTGTAGGGAGCTGAGATTTGAAGTCTTGTGGCTGAAGTGGTCATTTGGTCATGTGAGAGACCTCAAAAATGTGGGCATTTGGCAGCATTT